>NC_061092.1:5292722-5302722 GCF_015104395.2 Macrobrachium nipponense | reverse complement strand
GCAATGTCCTTAGAGACCACTTCTTTGGACTGACTGACCTACAGTCTGATATGCTTAAAAAATAAAAGGAGAGATGAGACGCACCTGGTGTTCAGGCAGTTACTGTCTCAAGCTGAATATGAGGAAACCGGCGAGGAATTTCCTCATTTTTCAGTGTTGGTTTCTACAAGCCTTTTTCAATATCACTCACAGAAGAGCGTCAGTGAATCAGTAAAGTCTTGCCGATTGTTCGAAGGTCTTGGAAAACCAAATGGACACATTAGAAAGAAAAGGTGCTCAGAGCTGTAGGAAGTTTACGTCTGGAAATGTCATCATATGAACAAGGCAAATCTTTAGACAGAGCTTTGACGAAAACTAAAGAACTATTATTATTATTATTTATTATTATTTATTATTATTATTATTATTATTATTATTATTATTATTATTATTATTATTATTATTATTATGAAGATGAAACTTATTCGAAGGTAACAAGCCCACAAGGACCTTTGAATGTAATTCAAGCTTCCAAAAAAAATATTAAGGTGTTCATGAGGAAGAAGAGGAGGTGAAGGGAAATACAGGAGGAAGAGACCTCACTTATTAAAAAAAGGACAAAATAAATCAATTAATAGATATTGTGGAGGTGTGAGGGAGGGCATTTGTTTTAAACTCTGTGTGAAATAGAAATAGACTCCAAAAATGGGGAATTAGATAAAAAGGAAGTGGGGTTGATGAACGTAATTTTCTGGGAGCCCTACATGCGTTTTAGCCTCCTGAAGTCATCCAATGTCGGCTCAAAGTCAGTTGTCCCGCAACACTGTGATAATATCAGGGTTTTGCTTTTTGTTTAAAGAATTCGTGGCAGATAGGGGGCGGGGGGTTTAAATCACCCCCATTGGGTAGTTTAACATTCCTGGGGGGTGACAACAAGTGTGTAAGTTGAAAGGGAAAACGCAATAAGGACTATTTTTCCATTGCTTTTGCTTTTCAACCGATGCATTCGTTCATTTCCAACTAAACCCTGAATATATAATAGGAATAATAAAAAGGTTCATAGAGATATATAGCGTTTGGTTGAATGGAAAAAAATGTAAGTATTTCCTATCAAATATTATTATTAATATTATTATTATTCAGAAGAAGATGGGACAAAGGGAAGTTAAAACAGAAGTGGTCAGCATAGTTGCTGTAGGCAGACAATAAAAGACTTTTGAAAAATAATTGAAGTAATTAAGGTTTCTGATCCTGACGATGAGGGATCTTCTACCTATAACAGCACTGACGACCCTTTCAGTGACTCCAGAAGACACGATGCAGAACCAACATCGAAATGAATTCAAGCTCAACATAAATTCTCTCTCTCTCTCTCTCTCTCTCTCTCTCTCATTTCTTACATATTTAGCTGACTCCCATCACGGAGGCAAAAACAAAATGAAGATTTAAGAGGACTTTCACAGATCATGAACCTCGAGGAGCCGAATGAAGAGGCCGACGGGAGGTCTTTCACCATCAAGTAGTGTCTCTGAATGTATCGATGGGTGATTGGAGAGAGCTGTCTTGCTTTCTCGGAAGTCTTCCTTCCCTTGCTCGGGGAATGGACTCATATCGAGAAAAAGAAATACTCAGATATACATACATATATATGCAAATATTATTTCTTGTAAAATTTCATTGTGGTACGGTAAAACAGAGAGAGAGGGGGAGAGAAGATGAGCCGAGAGAGACAAAAGCGAGAGAGAGAGAGAGAGAGGAGAGAGGGTAGTATTGTGCACGTAGGCTGAAGGTCAGGGGATCGCGGGAATGTATACATTTCCGAGCAAGCAGTGACTCCTGTCTCGTGGATCGAAAATTTTGACGAATAATTAGTCTGTTATAGACAGAAATGATTTCTCGCGGAAAAATTGACCCTCAAATTCGATTCGAGCAATTTCTCTCGAAGCAAGAGTAACACAGATTTGATGCGCCTTCACTCTGCATTCTTGACAACAGTCATCTTATCCGTATAATTACAGAGGAAAGGAAGAGACCGATGCCTTAATATATTATTTATACAAAAAGAAATATCTCTTTGTACCTACAAATCCAAACTTTGTCAGACTTGAGGTTTGATGAATCCGGTTTTGATTTAAACCACTAAAGTCTAACGGTTGTTATTTTTTTTTTTTTTATCTCGTTAAGAATTATGCACTTCATTAAACTTAATGCTGAAATATTTATAGTGAAACAAATATAAAATTCTTAATGTGGAATATATTCTATCATGCATTACATGAGATCGCAGTTTTTTGCATTCTTCATTTACCATCTTGTGTTTCATACAGTTTCGTAGCTTAATTGTCATGGAAGACAATGATACCAAAAAATATTATAGGCAGGGCTAACGATATGAAAATAACAAGCAAAAGATTAAGAATATTAATCTCTCTGTTGGTTATATTCGTATAGCCAGGTGTTGCTCACGTGATCACTCTATGACGTCATCATGATCACACCCCTCAATAGATGAAATGTTATGGGGGGGAAGGGGGGGGGGGGGGGAAGAATATTAAGACTTCATTATCATCACTATCATTATCACCATCATCCTTTCATATCTTATAGTGGAAGAAATTTATTCATCCCATTGATTTTTTCTTTTGCTACAACCAGTCCTTCTATATCCCTCTCATTATTCCTATTTATTTTATAATTACGATTTTCTTCATAATTCTTGTCACCATAATTCTTAAATCATCAGCTTGTCGATGTTTAGTGATGCAATCTGGAAAAACTACTTTTCTGGGGTAAAACTGAGGTGTAATGAAAGGTATAACTTTTGAAAGAGAAGAGGTGGAACATACATACGTACAGTTGGACACAGGTTTCCCTGGTACACCTTCTTGAGGGACTTCGAAAAATTATATGGTAACAGTGTTTACTGAGGGGGATGGGGGGAGGACTCTCCTCCCTTAGCAAGAGTTCCACCAATAAGCTCTGGAATTCTTTCAGTGGGAGGAGTCATTAGGTATGGTTGGAGAAACACACACACACACACACTCACGGAGTAAAAGAACAAAAAAAAAAAGAAATCAGCAAGTTATATCGCTCTAACTAAGATTACTGTCTCACTTTTAATATAAGTTTGTTTATTAAGATTCCATTTAACTTTCGTCTAAGGCGTTATCTTACCACCGTGTCTGTTATTATATATCGGTCATATTCATTACGCAATACTTAAAATTGATAAAGATTTAAGACTTATACTGGTATTGGAAAGAATCACGAACATCATAACAGGATATTTTAACCTTATCAATATCGGTTGCAGTGCGTTTTCCTACCAATAATATAATAGGAAGCTATAAAGAGAAGCGCTGCAGCACTTCATTGAACATACCAAAACTTAGTGAACGTTGGGTTTTTTTTTTTTTTGAAAATGTTTCCCCGACACCTTAACTCCTCTCTCTCTCTCTCTATCTCTCTCTCTCTCTCTCATCTCTCTCTCTCTCTCATATTAGCCAATTTAAAGTGACATGTCACCTAGAAATACCACTGCGCTAAGTATGCAGGTTTTTGATTTTTTACGTCATTAACACCCCTCTAATCTGACTAAACTAATATATGCATATATATTTTTTTTTTTTCGGGGGGGCGGGGGAAGTGGTGTCGGGAGGATTGAGTTCTTTTTGTTAAGCTGTCTTACAGGTTTTGGAATTCTAAAATGTAATTCAAACTGACAAGCTTCTTGCTTTTGCTGTACCGATGTCCTCAGCCCGGCTTTGCTACAACTAGGGGGAAAGGTGGTCCTGTTGCGACCCCGATGAGTGGACGAAGTAGATATGCCCGTGGATAGTGTGTATGGCTGACGAAAAACTTCACCTGAAATATTTTCTTGTTTATCTTTAATGCCTGCGAGTTTTTAGTGTTTATCCTAATATTATTAAAGTACTGTAGATTTTCTGAATACAACAACATTTACAAGAAGAAGGATTGGGTTCAACTCACTCTCCCTGTAAATACATATAGAATGAAAGGACGAGAGAGAGAGAGAGAGAGAGACTAGACGTTACTGATGGAATCAAATGAAACTGCTAGGGACAGAGAAAATTCCACAACGTGTAATGGAAGAGAAGAAGGGACTCCCAAATTTGGTGCAAACTTTTAACCAATCCCATATGATGGACTTTATTCGTTTGCCAATGATAAACAATTGTTGATATTCCGAGGTTTCATGTATTCATGGTTGGGTTTGTATTCCGTCTTGAATATACTGTAGAGGTTATTCCCTACACGCCGTTCATTACAATAATAATTAACATTATATGGATAAACATCTACTTGGCTTATATTTTTTAAAATATCAATTGTGATACATGTTTTAATGTCATACGGACAGAAATTCCTTTCGCTCTTATCATCCGTGTGAGGATAAGAGACAGACGTCTCTATTGTTAAACAGCCTTTTCAGTCATTTACCTGTCCATTGTGGAAAGAGCTATTTGGAGAAATGTAGTTTGATGATATTGTCCTAGGGTTCTCTTTTTAGATAATTTTTAAAGAAAATATCAGGATAGCATAATTCCCTTTAGATTTTAAACTCCTTTAAGAGATCAAATTCACCTTATAATAATCATGACCTGGAGGTAAACGGTATGCATAGGTCTGTTTACGATTTTTTTTTTTTTTTTTTTTGCATCATAACGACATGGAAGTTCAGCGGAAGCCACGGGGTAATCCAAATATACACACTTAATTTTTAAATTTATTTTTAATATTAGTGAGAAGTCCAGCCACCTCCTTCTAGATCACCTCTTGCAATCTGTTAGGCATAGAAGATTCACGGCTTCTGACGATCAGTGGTTGGTTGTGGAAGAGCTTCCATTGTGTTCCCAGTGGTCCATAAGTTGATCTGGCTCTCTTCTCCCTCCCAGGTTCCCAACAGTTTGACCAAATTAGCCAAAAAATATTCTCAGTGAGGTTCTTGTCTGTATCCTTACTTGGCCAGTCAAGCAATTGCAGATCCTCTCGACCTTGAAACCATTTCTGGACTATCTGGCCGTATGGATGGGGCAGCGGTCGTGAATGAAAATGACAGGAGCAGGTTGGGAAGAATAATTCCATTGTTGAAGTGAAAGCAGTTAGAAATCCTGAAGAATTTCAATGTATTTTTCATCAGTGAACCTCCACTCAATCCTGGTGATATCATCCATACAATGTAAGAAGATCCAGCCCCACACGTTTACTGTGACATGCCATTCCTGGTCACCTCGTAAATGTTTCTTCTGTGGTATCTGAAGGGAAAAAATCTAATTTTTAACAATTTACGCTTTGCTTTTCGTAATAGGGAAAATAATGCTATATCGTTTGGGGTTTTTTTAAATAAAATGCAAAGTAACAACCCTTGCATTAAAGCAGGCCATTCACGATCAGTAATTACTGAAGGAATTCCTTCAGTGTCAGAACTAGGACGTCCACTAACGGTCAGTGCGTTCATCAGTGTAGGATAGACTACCGTGGTGATTAGACAATCGAAATGGCTTCCTCTATTTTTTGCTTCTTTCCTGAAAATTGACTCCTGTAGTTGTTGTTTTTCTCTTTGCACTAGTCTTGGTTGCATCAGGATACTTTTCTTTAAGTTTTTCTGCTAATTTTCCATACGCTTCGATTTTTTTTTATATTTATTCAGATAATTAATGTTTTGACTTAATTTGCTAAAGGCATGGCTGTTCTTTGTATAACTGAAAAAATTCGCCCAAAATTCTCTATCTTTTTTCGGCATCTTAACTACTTAAACCTCACTCAGATCTCTGCACCAACATTCCTCACACTCTGGCCATGCGGTTCACACTGATAACTTAACTGACTTGTAGCCATTCACGGTCAATGTTCCCTTCAGTGCGCGTTAGCCCCGCCTCCAAAATCAAGCAGAGTTTGATTCTCATCAGTGTAACTGACAGTTGAACCGACAGGCCTCAAACAACCCCATTCAATATCATTTTTGCCAAGTTTGAAGGAATTCCTTCAGTAATTACTGATCGTGAATGGCTTGCTTTAAGTTAAGAATGTTTATTCATCTGCAAGGATCAATACTTATAGTAATAGCATTAAGTTTGATCTGCAACGGTCCGTTATAATATGATATTCTTTAATTCAGTAACCAGGCCTCCGTGATTATTCATAACATTAATAATGCATTTGCTTAATGCCTGAAAGCTGGCCATAGTAGAACTAATGGGGGCTTTTCAATGAAGAATTTTTATTTTCACACTTCTCGTGGCCACATAATTCAATTAGCGGAAAATACATGGTTATTGACAAAATTATTATCTTTTGATTATAATATTACCCTTGCTTATAATTATTATAGCCTGACTGTTATTAATGATTATAGAAACTCACCTTATATTACTCGGTCTTCAGTTATGTATTCTGCCGTGACTTCTGCTAGTAAAAGACCTTTCGTCACTGCATACGACTCGAGACCAAAATTCCATATCCTCCCCCACAAACTATTGAACAAAGGCAAGCCTATCAGCACGATGCCGTTCGGCGAGAAATTCCTTCTTGGCAGGAATTCTATGAGGTATTCCTGCCTCATGCAGACGTCTTCGCACCGTCATAGCCGAAACATTTAATGACAGACGTTCACGAATAGCAATAGTATTGGTAAAAGGATCTTCTTCTGCTGCTCGTCGAATGTCGTCGTTATCGTAACGGGTGGTCATTCGTGGTGGAGGTCTTTGAACTGAAATACGTAATTAACATGCAGATACCTAGATAATCAAGATTAATTATAGTCTGTTTACTTATGAGAACGCTATTTGGTATTCTGGGAAGTAAAGAGAAAGAATCACAATTAGAGTTCAACAGAACCAAGGCAACTGTAATTTAGATTTCATAATTTCACAGGTTTATAAGGTTTATAGTTTAAAAATTAATAAATGAAATAAATAAATAAATGCTACCCAAAGTCGGTCAGTTTCCCCGTCTAAGCGTGCCTCCTTTTCCATTTATTTACTGTTGTGGAGACGTCAAGACGCTCTGCAACAGCACGTATTGAAAGTCCACTTTCTCGTAAAGCGACGATCTGCGCCCGGAGAACTATATGTTGCTGTTCATTTGAAACTATAACGAATACTATTAGCAGAGGACAGATACCTATCAAAATTTGTACAACACCTCAATCTAGCCATGATTGGGTGACAAACTTGTTAGAGCGTGTAATAGGGATGCTGTAGCAGTGATATCGTTATCACTAAAAAAAGTGATATTAAATTAAAAAATCACATGATTACTGGGACTGATTGATTGATTGGATGTTACTGGCATTGCAACATCTCAGGTCATTACTGTCATTGATAACGTTTAAAATTCTGTATGTCTTCATAATGATAAATTGTTAATTGTCTGTTTGAAACACTGTTTACTAAAGGTGGTGCTCTTCCTCTCTTAACGTGAATTCCACTAATCAGCTTTCGAGCTGTTTTAGTGTATAAGAGGTTGGAGGAGGCAAACTTGTAATAAGTATTAATCCTCATAGATGAATAACATTATCTTAATGCAGGTTGTTACTTAGCATTACATTTCCCCAAACGATATATTATTTTCCCTGTTACGTAAAGCAACGCGTAAATTGTAAAAAATTCAGATTGTTTTCCTTCAGATACTACAGAAGAAACATTTACGAGGTGACCAGGAATGGGCATGTCACAGTAAACGTGTGGGGCTGGATCTTCTTACATTGTTTGGATGATATCAACCAGGATTGAGTGGAGGTTCACTGGTGAAAAATACATTGAAATTCTTCAGGATTTCTAACTGCTTTCACTTCAACAGTGGAATTATTCCTCCCCACCTGCTCCTGTCATTTTCATTCACGACCGCTGCCCCATCCATACGGCCATAATAGTCCAGGAATGGTTTCAAGGTCGAGAGGATCTGCAATTGCTTGACTGGCCAAGTAAGGATACAGACATGAACCTCACTGAGGATATTTTGGCTAATTTGGTAAAATGTTGGGAGCCTGGGAGGGAGAAGAGACCAGATCAACTTATGGACCACTGGGAACACAATGGAAGCTCTTCCACAACCGACCACTGATCGTCAGAAACCATGAATCTTCTATGCCTAACAGATTGCAAGAGGTGATCTAGAAGGAAGGTGGCTGGACTTCTCACTAATATTAAAAAAAAATGTAAAAATTGTGTATATTTGGATTACCCCGTGGCTTGGCTTCCGCTGAACTTCTATGTCGTATGATGCAAAAAAAAAAAATCGTAAACAGACCTATGCATATCGTTTAGCTCCAGGTCATGATTATTATAATTTATTTATTAGAAAGGTGAATTTGATATCTTAAAGGAGTTCAAAATCTAAAGGGAATTTCGCTATCTTGATTTTTTCTCTACAGAACCCTAGGACAATATCATCAAACTACATTTCTCCAAATAGCTCTTTCCACAACGGACAGGTAAATGACTGAAGGGACTGTTTAACAATAGAGACGTCTGTCTCTTATCTTCACACGAATGATAAGAGCGAAAGGAATTTCTGTCCGTATGACTTAAAACATGTATCACAATTAATATATCAGAAAATATAAGCCAGGTAGATATGTTTATCCATATAATGTAATTATTATTGTAATGAACGGCGTGTAGGGAATAACCTCTACAGTATATTCAAGACGGAATACAAACCCAACCATGAATACATGAAACCTCTGAATATCAACAATTATTTATCATTGGCAAACGAATTAAGTTTATCATATGGGAATGGTTAAAAGTTTGCACCAAGTTTGGGAGTCCTTCTTCTCTTCCATTACACGTTGTGGAATTTTCTCTGTCCCTAGCAGTTTCATTTTGATTCCTCAGTAACGTCTATTCTCTCTCTGCTCTCTCTCTCTCTCTCTCCTCTCTCTCTCTCTATCCTTTTCTCTCTCCTTTTCATTCTATATGTATTTACAAGAGAGAGTGAGTTGAACCCAATCCTTCTTCTTGTAAATGTTGTATTCAGAAAATCTACAGTACTATAATAATATTAGGATAAACACTAAAAACTCGCAGGCATTAAAGATAAACAAGAAAATATTTTAAGTGACTTTTCGTTAGCCATACACACTATCCACGAGCATATTACTTCGTCCACTCATCGGGGTCGCAACAGGACCACCTTTCCCCTAGTTCCCCACCCATTTCAGTTGTAGCAAAGCCGGGCTGAGGACATCGGTACAGCAAAAGCAAGAAGCTTGTCAGTTTGAATTACATTTTAGAATTCCATAACCTGTAAGACGGCTTAACAACAAGAACTCAATCCCCAACAACACTCGCCCCGCCCCCCGAAAAAATATATATGCATATAGTAGTTTAGTCAAGATTAGAGGATGTTAATGACATATCAAAACTGCATACTTAGCGCAGTGGTATTTCTAGGTGACATGTCACTTTAAATTAGCTATTATGAGAGAGAGAGAGAGTGAGTGAGTTTTTCCGTATGTTCAATGAAGTGCTGCTGCACTTCACTTTATAGCTTCCTATTATATTATTGGTAGGAAACGCACTGCAACCGATACTATAAACTTGGCTTACGTGATAAGGTTAAAATATCCTGTTATAATGATCGTGATTCTCTCCAATACCAATAAAACTCTAAAATTTTGATCAATTTTAAGTATTGCGTAATGAATATGACCGATATATAATAACAGACATGGTGGTAAGATAACGCCTTAGACGAAAGTTAAATGGGATCTTAATAAAAATAAAACAAACTTATATTAAAAGTGAGACAGTAATCTTAGTTACAGCGATATACCCTGCTCAGATTTCTTTTTTTTTTTCTTTTACTTCGTGTATGTGTGTGGTGTGTTTTCTCCAACCATACCTAATGACTCCTCCCACTGAAAGAATTCCAGAGCTTATTGGTGGAACTCTTGCTAAGGGAGGAAGAGTCCTCCCCCCATCCCCCTCAGTAAACACTGTTACCATATAATTTTTCGAAGTCCCTCAAGAAGGTGTACCAGGGAAACCTGTGT
>NC_061092.1:5280222-5290222 GCF_015104395.2 Macrobrachium nipponense | reverse complement strand
CTTCGTATCCCTAACTCTTATATATGAATTAGTGGTGTATTTAAGACATGTTAAATTTGTTTTGAAGCATAAATAACATTTCTGCCCAATACAAGTAATGAAAATATCACTGGTAAGCAGTGTCTCATAAATTAGCATAATTTTCTCTTATTAATATTTTATGAAAAATATAACCCAAATAAGTACTTGTGGAAGCGATGTGTTTCTCAAGAATATTTTTAATGATCATAATTTTATTTCTGATGGTTAATTATATCACACAGAAAGTTATTTGGAAAGCTGTCGAAGTGGCATGGCATCAGGGAGCAAAGGCTCTCTGATGCTGCCTAGTGTCTTTGACGTTAGGTAACCTCATCTATCAATCAATATAGATAAGCTAAACCTCATTTAAGGGATTTTTAACCTACAAGGTCTCCCTTTTCCAATGGTGGGTTTGTGGGCCACGGGTTGTCTTTGGGTAGGTCAGAGAGACTTCCTTCTTTTTCTTATTTTTCTCTTTTCTGTTGAATATCCCTTAATTGCGCTAACAGAATTGTTGGGAAGTTTGGGATACTCACTAAATACTTCTCTGGGCGGTGGGTCGAACCCACGAGAGGACGAAATTATCATAAACTAGAAATTCCTATTCTGTTTACATATATAAAAATTTATTAATTCCGAGGTAGAGCAAATTAGATATTAAAGTGCATTTGAAGCTCGAATAATTTATGTGAATCACGGTTATGTGATAAATATTCATATATATATATATATATATATATATATATATATATATATATATATATATATATTATATATGTATGTATATATATAAATATATATATATATGTATTATATCTATATATATACATATATATATATATATATATATATATATATATATATATATATATATATATATATATAGTTATATATATATATATATATATATATTATATATATATATTGTCACTTTGTTGTGATATTTTATTCTTAGTTGTTTTATGTATAAGAACTGTATTATCCATTTAGCTTGTTTTCTCCTCCCCGGTGGTTTGTCTGTTTGGTAATTGCCACTAATGACCATCTGTTTTTTTATATATTTGTGAGTGAGTGGTGCGGTCACAGTGGCTATGTCGGAGATTTTTTCGACTGAAGGAGTCAGTTGATCTCTGAACCTTATTACTCCTGGTGCCTGCTGGATTGGGCTACGTGTCGTCTGCTGGGGATATACTGTTATTCTTGAAGGATTACTCTTTATCCACACTCACCCTCGGCTCAGTAAATGTCGAGGGGCTCGTGCTTAGCCAATGTATAAGTGACTGATATTTTTGGAATATTCAGGCGATCTTTGACTGGTTTCATTTGGACGTCCCGGGTTTTCTGGAAGATCATCCTCGTTCACATAGGATCGCTGTTGTATGTGTCCTGTCGAGCACTATAAATATATATACTTACTTTCACCACTTCGCCCCCTTCATTTCTGTCTCTGGACGCAGAGACATATAAAGTATTTAAAAAGGTCACGGCTATAAACTCCAGTGTTACGGAGGACAGAAACATATATAATTAAGGAGATCACGGCAACAACAACCCCTGTGTTTCGGAGTAGGGAAACTATCGTTAGGTTTCTCTAGTTTGTAATTGATAGGTTATTCTTGCTTTTCGTATGTCTTCTCCTGTCTGAACCCCCTTCCCCTTTTGGATGTATCTTTTCCTTACTTTCTTCAATGGGTAAGTGTGTTGTTTTGTATAAATAGTTCATGGTGATTGGTTTTCATTAATATATGTATTCCGTAGTTCAGGAATAACTTCTGTCTTGATGTTTTTGTATTAAACTTAAGTGTTTTTGTGGTATATCATTTTCCTCCCAGGAATTAATTCTTGCATTCTTGATATAATTTGAGAGCTATTCCACTGATTGTGGACTTAGCTTGTGGTTGTGAACAGAGTTGGGTAAGAGATGAATTTAATTTTTAGTAACGGCGGAAAAGGACTGTTACAATATATATATATATATATATATATATATATATATAGATATATATATATATATATATATATATATATATATATACTATATCTATATATATATATATATATATATATATATATATATATATATATATATATATATATATATATATATATATATCTAATAAAAGGAGCCCATAAAAACACCAAAATGTAGAGAGAAAAGTACTATATTTCAGAGACTGCTGTCTCTCTCTTCAGGTATATGAATGAGAAAAGTTTACAGAAAAGGTGGTATTTATACCAAGAGATTCGTCAGCAAGTAAGCCAATTTAGGTCACCCCCCGCTGATAATCTTCCTTTAATCTTCTTAAGCGTTGGTTGAATGAACACTGCGTCGACGATGTCGGATGTCCAATTCCCTTTTGAGATGTTCATTACCTGCTTCTCTTTTATAAGGCCGATTCCATCATTGACTCTTGTACCGGCAGTTGCTGCTATAAATTACACGTGACATATTCCAGTTTATTCTATGGTTATGTTCATTTATATGATTGAAAATAGCCGAGTTCTGTTGTCCATACCTAACTGACCGTTTGTGTTGTATTAATCTCTGGGGAAAGTGATTTACCTGTAAATCCGATGTAAGATTGGTCACAGTCCTGGCATGGGATCTCATATACCCCAGAGTCTTTGGGCGATGTCTTTTGTTGGACGTTAATCAGGGATTTGGCTAAGGTATTTGGGTAGGTAAATGCAAAAGGGTTGGATTTCCCAAGGGTGGGTGAGTTACTCTCTTAATCGTCTCCAGGTGGGGAATTTTTATTTTATTGTTGGGTGTGTCTCTGGTCTTGTCTTTAGGGGGTCGGTAGAAAATTACGTTTGCTTTTTGAATTGCTTTCTCAATTATATGGTCAGGATACTTTAAAGATGAAAGTTGCTTGCGAATTAGTTCAAATTCTTTTCCCAGGAAATCTGGGGAACAAATTCGTAAGGCTCTTAAGAATAGGTTGCTAGCCAGACCTATCTTGATGGTATTGTCATGATAGCTAAAATAGTGAATATATGAAAGTGAGAACGTTGGTTTTCTGTATATGGTAAAATTTGTATTCTGTCGTGTCTCTGATTATTAAAACATCAAGAAAAGGAATTTTGTTGTCTGTTTCCCATTCAACTTTAAATTTGATGCTGGGCACTAATGCGTTTAATTTTGAGAGGAATTCATTAAAATTACCCCACTTATTATCCCAAAATGTTAGTATGTCATCCACGTATCTCATCCACAGCATGTTTTGGGTTTTATTGCATTTATTACTATAGTTTCAAAGTATTCCATGTACAAGCAAAATTCGGGTGTAGTATGTGGGTAGTCCTTTAAGTCCTATTTTTAGCCAATCTGTACATGGAATACTTTGAAAACTACAGTAATAAATGCAATTAAAAATATTTTTTAGAAACACGTCGCTTCCATGAGTACTTATTTTGGGTCATATTTTTTCAAAATCCGATAGGAGAAAATTATGCTAATTTATGAGAAAACTGCTTACCAGTGATACTTTCATTACTTATATCAGACAGAAATGTTATTTATGCTTCAAATAAAACTTAACATCCCTTTAATATACGACTAATTGAGTTTTTAAATGAATGATTAGAAGGGATCCTTCAACCCTCAGTCCCTTAAGGAGAATGGGATGAGTGGGGTGAAAACTTCTCTCAGAGTTCCAGAGTCATTGTAAGTCTCTTTGGCAACATGGTGACATCACAGAGGCTTCGGGACTCCTCAAAAGGATGTGGTTATCAGTATGGATGTCTTTGGTTCTTAAAAATCCTTTAAAACACTTTTACACTTACAATAATGTCTGGTCCTTCATTTGTTCCTTTGTCTCTCGTGGCTTCTTGAACGCCGTCCCATCTTCCTCTCTCTGGCCTTCCTCGTCTTCGTATCCCTAACTCTTACAGTTCAATTAGTGGTGTATTTAAAGAATGCTGAATTTTTATTTAGAGCATAAATAACATTTCTTTCTAATACAATTAATGAAAATATCACTGGTTAGCAGTGTCTCATAAATTAGCATAATTTTCTCATATCGATATTTTATGAAAAATATAACCCAAATAAGTACTCGTGGAAGCACCTTTGAAGTCGCATGGCACCTCTGATGCCGCCTAGTGTCTTTGACGCTAGGCAACCTCATCAATCAAATCAATAAACAGAACATAAACCTTATTCAAGGGCATCTTACCCTGTAAGGTCTACCCTTCCCAATTTACTTAGTCTTTTTTTTGGTCTACCCACTGCTCAGCTATGATGTCTTTTGACTCCTGAGAAAGTACTTCAGGCCTTCCAAGATTCTCACTCTTTTCGCGATGAAAATCATATGGATTTTTGTTCCAGTTTCTTTTAATTAACAAAGGATTCATCTCTTTAAATGTATTTAGCTCTCCAGGAACGTTAAAATGAAGGATGTGCCGTGTATACCCCCTGGTCCTCTCTGAAGGTTATAGTCTGGAATCGGGCAATCCATCTTATATCCTCCGAGTCGTTAGCCATGGTTGTATCTAACTCCGTCACTCAGTCTAAGAAATGTAAAAAAAATGAAAAATAGCTTAATAGTTTTTATGAATATATATATATATATATATATATATATATATATATATATATATATATATGTGAGTCTTATCACATCACCATGATTCATATATATGCATTAAGCTGCAAATGTCCTCTGTCAAATTCGCTCTTCCTCAGAATGAATTGATTTTCATGTATGTTGACTCTTGCTTGTAATAATTAATAATAATAATCAGGGACTGCCTTCCAACACAATTCCATCTGATAATACGAAGCCCAAAAAAGGGCCAGTAATTAAAATGTTCCAGATACCCAAAACAGACCCCACGTAGAACACTTACCATGCTCTGGAATCAGAGAAAATTCATTAGAGGGAAGAAACAGACCAATTCCTATAAGATATCAACGAAAATTGTCTTAGTTATGTCCTCGTTAATGACAACATCCCAACCATAACAGCAGTCATTATCTCCACCTATTTTTCCCTCTGGTTGGCTTCCTTGACTAGGGAATTACAGTTATCTTGTAGGACTCTCCTTGGCCCTTTGTTGGTATTGAACTCTGCATTAACGGTTAACGGACGTTACTGCTTTGGCATTAGTCTCCAGTGTTGAAGTAATTACCTTTCATTTTCCTGGGACATTTACCAAGAAGTTGTGTTGCCACTAAACATTTACTGCCCCTTCAGTTGGCTTTCACCATTAAGTCTCCAACCTCTTACCCCTTGCATGTTCAATAGAGAGAGAGAGAGAGAGAGAGAGAGAGAGAGAGAGTTTTCTCTATAGTATTGGTTATGAAACTATAATACTTTGAGGGAATTAGAATCCCACCTTCCCTTATATTAAATGTCAAGGAAAATTGGAAGAAAAAGATAGATAGATGAACAGATAAATATATAGTGAGGTCGATAGATATATGAGGTATACCAAACATAACCATCTATTATGCTATATCATACAGCTCGATAAGAGTTTGTGTGTGTGTGGGAGAGAGAGAGAGAGAGAGAGAGAGTTCACTCGTGAGTCCCATTCCCCTTCAGGCGGGAAGGAATTTGTTGGACAGAGGAACTGGGAATTTCGGACTACCGTGCTGTAGGTAGGAACTGCGGCCGAAGGTCGCGGAATTGAAGGTTGGTCAACTTTTATTGTCGTCTCCAATGGAATTGTGTCTGCTTTTGCTTCTGTGGGAAGCAATTCCTTATTTATTCTTAATTTGTTTCTTCTCTTGTTTCGTTCAGTTCGTTAAGTTGCTTTCTACATTTCTTTTTCGTTGTTTCCTCTAAATATATTGTTAGGTATTCATGTTTTTATATTTTATTACATTCCATTTTGCGTGAAATAATTTTCTTACGAATTAATTTATGCAGCTATTATTTTTAATTGTAATTCTCATTTTCAGTAGAGGGAAGATCCACCAGTCATTTTATTTTATTATTTTTGTGCAATATTTCTTCTTTAAGTTTTATTCCTTCTTTGGATATCAATTATGTAGTCCACTATTGTTGTTGTCATGTTTCATTCAACCTTGGACGTTTCACTGATCGCTCCTCTCCTGACTATTATTAATCTGACTTTGAAAAACCAAAGGCAAACTTTCTTTTTTCATTTTTTTTGGGTTTTTCCATTTTTCATTTGACGGCTTCCCATCCCATTTATATGGAGTAAATATAAATGTTTTTATCTTTAAACCTCTAATTTAAACAAAAAAAACTAAACCAGTGATCTAAAAATAAAAATAAAAACAAAACTTATCAGTAATTGAAAGTTAAAAAAAAAATTGTCAAAATAAACTTGACTAACTTTGTCGAAATCTTTGGTTTAATTTTGAAGCAAAATTGCTCTCAGAATTAGTGTCGTTTCCTAGAAAGTGAGTCTAATGAATCTCTCCTGACAAAAAATAAATTACATTTATAGAAAACAATTAAACAGGTCTATGTCTAGGATTTAATTTCAAGCCTTACAAAAAAGCTAAAAAAAGCAGAAAAAAAACTTTCAAAAACGAACAACTATTATATACTTAAATACATCATTTCTTTCTTCTCTAATTAAACCTTTTCTTCTTTGTCTCTTTGAAAAATATCTTTCCAAAAAGTAAAATTTTTTCTTATGGTTCAATTTTCTGGATGAAAACCGTTATACTGTAAATTGCTTTTAAGTATTATGAATTGATTCTTCAACTAAGTAACTGTACAAGTTTATCTACAGCAGACTTCTCTAAACAGGCCTTAAGTATAACTGCATAAGCATGAGATCTTATGTTGTCATTGTTCATCGGCACGTAATAGAACTACACTACATCAAAAGTTATATAATTTTTTTTTCTGTTAGAGGATGCTTTCGCACTTAACGGAAGATCACGTCTATTTTATTATATAATGACCATATCTACAGATGAACGAATGTTTATTTGTTTATTATATTTCATCAATAATATTTTTTACTTATATTTCAAAGGAGTACTTTCTAGAGAACAAGAATTATTTCTTGATACTAAAAGAACGTCGTTTATTCTATTCTATCTGTATTATAAAGCACGTTACTTTAAAAAAAAGAATGTTTTATAAAGTAAAGTACGGTTATTATTATATAACCTATAAGAAAATACATTCAAAAGACAAAATGTGAAACGTTTCAAAGACTGAGAAATCCTAATAGAACACAGAAGGACCTGTACACCAAATCTCCAAAACTGGAACTCACTAAAAAAACTACAATTATAATATATATACAGTTTATTAAAGGAAATTCAAAGATATTTTACATCATAATCCACTAGCAATATTTCGCCTTTCCTCCTCCTTTTGTTTCTGTGTTCTCGTAGGCCTACACAGATAACTAGGAATTTAAATATTATTTGAAAAAATAAAACGTTTCGTATCGAATGCAACAAGCAATCACAGGAGATTACTGTCTGGAAGAAGAAGTATCTTGCCTTTTAGATGATTATTGGGTCGGGTCTATAAGAAAAATCGTTTGTCAGGAAAGTATAGCAAACAACTTATTAATACCCGAAAGATTGTCCAGGCTGAAATAGACAGATTGAGATTTTCATGCCTATGATATTATTATTACTCAGGAGCAGGGTTGCCAAGTTGGCAACTTTGGTGCCAAAATCCAGAAAGCTGGACATTTTTCTTAGGTGGTTTGGCAACAGAATTTTGTGGTTAGCAACTACCACCCAAATTGGCAACTTGTTGGCAACTTTTTGTTATCAAAATATATTGTTGCTTTCTGAACGATTGTTGCAAAATTTCTACTGCAAAGTTCACAATTATGCTTTGCCGCTTACCATCACAGCCAGAATAGTTTGAAATCAACTTCTTTGCCAATGCAAAGGTCAAACTTCCACTCTGACCTGAGTAATCAAGAATCAAGAACGACGTTTTTGCCGCCACGACCACGTTTGTTGTGTTGTTGGTTGGAGATTGCTTGCTGATATTTTGCTTAAATTTCATAGAGTTGTAAGTGATATTACTACGATTTATTGTTGTGTCTGTGTGTATAGTATCTCCTTTCTAGATAACAGGATCATAAAAATTGACGTAGACCTATAAGGGCGTATGCCTTTTTGTCGGTTTACGCAGCTTATGACGTTCGAATTATAGGCCTATCTTATATTCAACTGTTTATTTTGGTTCTTGTGTTTATTCTTGTTTTTGTTGCTGCTGTTATAGTGCTTGTGGTGTCTTCGAAAATTTTTCATATGGTATCCTAACATTGCAGAATAACATAGACCTATTCATAAAATATTGGTGCAAAGAATTATCCGCCTACTCTTAACTGAAATTTAGTAATGCTTTAATTAAGAGTAATCGAGATCTTTATGAATATTGTCTGCGCTAGAATATTCTCCTAACAACAAAGAGAGAGAGGAGACGAGAGAGCGAGTGAGAAACTGACTCAATAAGAATGCCCCCGAAACCAAAACCCAAATGATTCCTGGGCTAATCGCAGTCGCAGACTGGTTGGGATCATCTCATACATAACTTTCAGCTGTCATACATTTTTCTAATTTGTTAAGTATCTTATGATGCCTTCCTACCATAGCCTTCATTCTCATAGAAACGCTACAGCAGCCTTATATTTACTCGTCACAGGAATATAATTTATCCCTTTAGTAAATATATTGCCAGTTATAGTTCATTGAAAGCAGTTTGATAGTTGGTGTATGGCTGAGACAGTCCAAAGATTTGGCCATTCACGCATGTATGAGTATGTGCTCTTGCTTATAAGTGTACATTCCACTTTTGCATATACATTATATATCGAGGAGTTGAAAGTTTCAACTTGAAACTACTATATAAATAACAAGGTAGCCTCCCTTATTTCCAACAGATATGGGTAGAAAACCAGTTGTAATAAGAAACATTGACCGTGTAGGACCATGCCCAAAATATAAGAATTTTATGTGTAGGTCTAAGCCTCCGGGACATGCCTCAAAATATAAGAATTGATGTCGTAGCCTATCCCTGTCAATGCATCAAAATATAAGAAATTGACGTGTCAGGACCATGCCCCAAAATATAAGAATTTTATGTAGGTCTAAGCCTCGAACTGCCTCAAAATCAATAGAATTTGATGTGTAGGCCTATCCCCCTGTCAATGCCTCAAAATTATAAGAAATTGACGTGCAGGCCTATCCCCTGTCAATGCCTCAAAATATAAGAATTTGATGTGTAGGCCTATCCCCCTGTCAATGCCTCAAAATATAGAATTTGACGTGCAGGCCTAAGCCCTCTCATTGCCTCAAATTATAAGAATTTGACGAGTAGGCCTAAGCCCTGTCATTGCCATAAAATATAAGAATTTGACGTGTAGGCCTATGCCCTATCATTGCCTAAAATATATGAATTTGACGTGAAGGCCTATGCCACGTCATTGCCTCAAAATATAAGAATTTCACACGTAGGCCTAAGCCCTGTCATTGCCTCAAAATATAAGAATTTGACGTGTAGGCGTAAGCCCTGTCATTGCCTCCAAATATAGAATTTGACGTGTAGCGTAAGCCCTGTCATTGCCTCCAAAATATAAGAATTTGACGTGGTAGGGCTAAGCCCTGTCATTGCCTCAAAATATAAGAATTTGACGTGTAGGCGTAAGCCCTGTCATTGCCTCAAAATATAAGAATTTGCGTGTAGGCATAAGCCCTGTCATTGCCTCAAAATATAAGAATTTTGACGTAGGCGTAAGCCCTGTCATTGCCGTCAAAATATAAGAATTTGGGTTTGACGTGTAGGCTAAGCCCTGTCATTGCCTCAAAATATAAGAATTTGACGTGTAGGCCTAAGCCCGTCATTGCCTCAAATATAAGAATTTGACCTCAAAATATAATGTGTAGGCCTAAGCCCTGTCATTTACACAAAAGGTATTTCAACAAAATGGATACAGACTCCCACTACTGTTTATTTATCTCATCCTCACTGGTAGCTAATAGATAGATAGATATATCTTAATGTGATAACACATTTGA
>NC_061092.1:5270222-5275222 GCF_015104395.2 Macrobrachium nipponense | reverse complement strand
CACGTCAAATTTCTTATATTTTGGAGGCATTGACAGGGCCTTAGGCCTACACGTCAAATTCTTATATTTTTGAGGCAATGACAGGGGCTTTACGCCTACACGTCCAAATTCTTAATATTTGGAGGCAATGACAGGGCTTAACGCCTACACTTCCAAACATTCTTATATTTTTGAGGCAATGGACCAGGGTGCTTTAGGCCTACGGGTGTGAAATTCTTATATTTTGAGGCAATGACGTGGCAATAGGCCTTCACGTCAAATTCATATATTTTTAATGGCAACTGATAGGGCATAGGACCTACACGTCAAATTCTTATATTTTATGGCAATGACAGGGCTTAGGCCTACTCGTCAAATTCTTATATTTGAGGCAATGAGAGGGCTTAGGCCTGCACGTCAAATTCTTATATTTTGAGGCATTGACAGGGGATAGGCCTACACATCAAATTCTTTATATTTGAGGCATTGACAGGGATAGGCCTGCACGTCAAATTCTTATATTTTGAGGCATTGACAGGGGATAGCCTACACATCAAATTCTTATATTTTGAGGCAATGTCGAGGCTTAGACCTACACATAAAATTCTTATATTTTCGGGCATGGTCCTACACGTCAATTTCTTATTACAACTGGTTTTTCTACCCATATCTGTTGGAAATAAGGGAGGCTACCTTGTTATTTATATAGTAGTTTCAAGTTGAAACTTTCAACTCCTCGATATATAATGTATATGCAAAAGTGGAATGTACACTTATAAGCAAGAGCACATACTCATACATGCGTGAATGGCCAAATCTTTGGACTGTCTCAGCCATACACCAACTATCAAACTGCTTTCAATGAACTATACTGGCAATATATTTACTAAAGGGATAAATTATATTCCTGTGACGAGTAAATTATAAGGCTGCTGTAGCGTTTCTATGAGAATGAAGGCTATGGTAGGAAGGCATCATAAGATACTTAACAAATTAGAAAAATGTATGACAGCTGAAAGTTATGTATGAGATGATCCAAACCAGTCTGCGACTGCGATTAGCCCAGGAATCATTTGGTTTCGGGGCATTCTTATTGAGTCAGTTTCTCACTCTCTCTCTCTCTCTCTCTCTCTTTGTTGTTAGGAGAATATTCTAGCGCAGACAATATTCATAAAGATCTCGATTACTCTTAATTAAAGCATTACTAAATTTCAGTTAAGAGTAGGCGGATAATTCTTTGCACCAATATTTTATGAATAGGTCTATGTTTATTCTGCAATGTTAGGATACCATATGAAAAATTTTCGAAGACACTACAAGCACTATAACAGCAGCAACAAAAACAAGAATAAACACAAGAACCAAAATAAAACAGTTGAATATAAAATAGGCCTATAATTCGAACGTCATAAGCTGCGTAAACCGACAAAAAGGCATACGCCCTATATGGTCTACGTCAATTTTTATGATCCTGTTATCTAGAAAGGAGATACTATACACACAGACAACAATAAATCGTAGTAATATCACTTACAACTCTATGAAATTAAGCAAAATATCACAGCAACTCTCCAACACAACACAATAAACGTGGCAGTGGCGGCAAAAGGTCGTTCTTAATTCTTGATTACTCAGGTCAGAGTGGAAGTGTGACCTTGCATTGGCAAAGAAGTTGATTTCAAACTATTCTGGCTGTGATGGTAAGCGGCAAAGCATAATTGTGAACTTTGCAGTAGAAATTTTGCAACAATCGTTCAGAAAAGCAACAATATATTTTTGATAACAAAAAGTTGCCAACAAGTTACCAATTTAGGTGGTAGTTGCTAACCACAAAATTCTGTTGCCAACCACCTAAGAAAATTTCCAGCTTTCAGGATTTTGGCACCAAAGTTGCCAACCTGGCAACCCTGCTCCTGAGTAATAATAATATCATAGGCATGAAAATCTCATCTGTCTATTTCAGCCGACAATTCGGTATTAATATTGTTGCTATATTTTCTGAACTATTTTTCTTATAGACCTCACCAATAATCATCTAAAAGAGATACTTTCTGGAAAACTTTCGTCCCTAATAAGTTCTTCTCTCAGACACTAATCTCCTGTGATTCTTGTTGCATTCGATACGAAACTTTTTTCAAATAATATTTATATTCCTAGTTATCTGTGTAGGCCTACGAGAACACAGAAACAAAAGGAGGAGGAAAGGCGAAATGTTGCTGGTGGATTATGATGTAAAATATCTTTGAATTTTCCTTTAATAAACTGTATATATATTTCATAACTGTAATTTTTAGTGAGTTCCAGTTTTGGAGATTTGGTGTACAGGTCCTTCTGTGTTCTATTAGGATTTCTCAGTCTTTGAAACGTTTCACATTTTGTCTTTTGAATGTATTTTCTTATAGTTTATATACTATAAAAAAAAAACCTTACTTTATTTTATGAAACATTCTTTTTTTAAAGCATCATTGCTTTATAATACAGATAGAATAGAATAAACGACCTTCTTTTAGTATCAAGAAATAATTCTTGTTCTCTAGAAAGTACTCTGTTGAAATATAAGTAAAAAATATTATTGATGAAATATGATAAACAAATAAACATTCGTTCATCTGAAGATATGGTCATTATATAATAAAATAGACGTGATCTTCCGTTAAGTGCGAAAGCATCCTCTAACAGAAAAAAAATTATATAACTTTTGATGTAGTGTAGTTCTATTACGTGCCGATGAACAATGACAACATAAGATCTCATTCTTATGCAGTTATACTTAAGGCCTGTTTAGAGAAGTCTGCTGTAGATAAACTTGTACAGTTAACTTAATTGAAGAATCAATTCATAATACTTAAAAGCAATTTACAGTATAAGGTTTCATCCAGAAAATTAACCATAAGAAAAATGTTATTTTGGAAAGATATTATTAAAGAGACAAAGAAGAAAAGGTTTAATTATAGAAGAAAGAAATGATGTATTTAAGTATATAATAGTTGTTCGTTTTTTAAAGGTTTTTGTCTGCTTTTTTTAGCTTTTTTGTAAGGCTTGAAATTAAATCCTAGACATAGACCTGTTTAATTGTTTTTTATAAATGTAATTTATTTTTTTGTCAGGAGAGATTCATGAGACTCACTTTCTAGGAAACGACACTAATCCTGAGAGCAATTTTGCTTCAAAATTAAACCAAAGATTTCGACAAAGTTAGTCAAGTTTATTTTGACAATTTTTTTTAACTTTTAATTACTGATAAGTTTTATTTTTATTTTTAGATCACTGGTTTAGTTTTTTTTTTAATTAGTGGTTTAAAGATAAAAACATTTATATTTACACCATATGGGTGGGATGGGAAGCCGTCAAATAAAAAATGAAAAAAAGAAGTTTGCCTTGGTTTTTCAAAGTCAGATTAATAATAGTCATGAGAGGAGCGATCAGTGAAACGTCCAAAGGTTGAATGAAACATGACAACAACAAAAGTGGACCACACAATTGATATCCAAAGAAGGAATAAAACTTAAAGAAGAAATATTGCACAAAAATAATAAAATAAAATGACTGGTGAGTCTTCCCTCTACTGAAAATGAGAATTACGAAATAAAAATAATAGCTGCATAAATTAAATGGGAATGTAATAAAATATAAAACATGAATACCTAACAATATATTTATGAGGAAACAACGAAAAAGAAATGTAGAAAGCAACTTAACGAACTGAACGAAACAAGAGAAGAAACAAATTAAGAATGAATAAGGAATTGCTTCCCCACAGAAGCAAAAGCAGAAACCAATTCCATTGGAGACGACAATAAAAGTTGACCAACCTTCAATTCCGCGACCTTCGGCCGCAGTTCCTACCTACAGCACGGTAGTCCGAAATTCCAGTTCCTCTGTCCCACAAACTTCTTCCGCCTGAAGGGGAATGGGACACACGAGTGAACTCTCTCTCTCTCTTCTCTCCTCTCTCTCTCTCTCGCTCTCTCCTCTCATCTCTCTCCTCTCTCTCTCTCCACACACACACAAACTCTTATCGAGCTGTATGATATATCATAATATATGTTATTTGGAATACCTATATATCTATCGACCTCACTATATATTTATCTGTTCATCTATTTATCTTTTTCTTCCAATTTTCCTTGACATTTAATATAAGGGAAGGTGGGATTCTAATTCCCTCAAGCATTTATAGTTTCATAACCAATACTATAGAGAAAACTCTCTCTCTCTCTCTCTCTCTCTCTCTCTCTCTCTATTGAACATGCAAGGGGTAAGAGGTTGGAGACTTAATGGTGAAAGCCAACTGAAGGGGCAGTAAATGTTTAGTGGCAACACAACTTCTTGGTAAATGTCCCAGGAAAATGAAAGGTAATTACTTCAACACTGGAGACTAATGCCAAAGCAGTAACGTCCGTTAACCGTTAATGCAGAGTTCAATACCAACAAAGGGCCAAGGAGAGTCCTACAAGATAACTGTAATTCCCTAGTCAAGGAAGCCAACCAGAGGGAAAAATAGGTGGAGATAATGACTGCTGTTATGGTTGGGATGTTGTTATTAACGAGGACATAACTAAGACAATTTTCGTTGATATCTTATAGGAATTGGTCTGTTTCTTCCCTCTAATGAATTTTCTCTGATTCCAGAGCATGTTAAGTGTTCTACGTGGGGTCTGTTTTGGGTATCTGGAACATTTTAATTACTGGCCCTTTTTTGGGCTTCGTATTATCAGATGGAATTGTGTTGGAAGGCAGTCCCTGATTATTATTATTAATTATTACAAGCAAGAGTCAACTCTAATGGGAAAACCTGAATCCCACGATCTCAGTGGTTCCAGTGTAGAAAAAAACAAATACACAATCGAATTTCTTATCAACATACATGAAAATCAATTCATTCTGAGGAAGAGCGAATTTGACAGAGGACATTTGCAGCTTAATGCATATATATGAATCATGGTGATGTGATAAGACTCATATATATATATATATATATATATATATATATATATATATAAAAACTATTTTTCATTTTA
>NC_061092.1:5257722-5265222 GCF_015104395.2 Macrobrachium nipponense | reverse complement strand
TATGGTCCTTCATTTGTTCCTTTGTCTCTCGTGTCTTCTTGAACGCCGTCCCATCTTCCTCTCTCTGGCCTTCCTAGTCTTCGTATCCCTAACGCTTACAGTTCAATTAGTGTGTATTTAAGGAACGTTAATTTTATTTAAAGCATAAATAACATTTCTTTCTAATACAATTAATGAAAATATCACTGGTAAGCAGTGTCTCATAAAATTAAAGCATAATTTTCTCCTATCGATTTTTATGAAAAATATAACATAAATAAGTACTCATCAAAGCGCCATGTTTCTCAAGAATATTTTTAATGATCATAATTTTATTTCTGATGGTTAATTATATCACACAAAGTTATTTGGAAAGCTGTCGAAGTGGCATGGCATCAGGGAGCAAAGGCTCTCTGATGCTGCCTAGTGTCTTTGACGTTAGGTAACCTCATCTATCAATCAATATAGATAAGCTAAACCTCATTTAAGGGATTTTTAACCTACAAGGTCTACCCTTTCCAATGGTGGGTGGGCCACGGGTTGTCTTGGGTAGGTCAGAGAGACTTCCTTCTTTTTCTTATTTTTCTCTTTTCTGTTGAATATCACTTAATGTCGCTAACAGAATTGTTGGGAATTTAGGATACTCACTAAATACTTCTCTGTCCGCTGGGCGGTGGGTCGAACCCACGAGAGGACGAAATTATCATAAACTAGAAAATTCCTATTCTGTTTACATATATAAAAATTTATTAATCCGAGGTAGAGCAAATTAGATATTAAAGTACATTTGAAGCTCGAATAATTTATGTGAATCACGGTTATGTGATAAATATTCATACATACATACATATATATATATATATATATATATATATATATATATATATATATATATATATATACTATATATAATATATATATATGTATATATATAAATATATATATATATGTATTATATCATATATATACATATATATATATATATATATATATATATATATTATATATATATATATATTGTCACTTTGTTGTGTATATTTTATTCTTAGTTGTTTTATGTATAAGAACTGTATTATCCGTTTAGTTTGTTTTCTCCTCCCCGGTGGTTTGTCTGTTTGGTAATTGCCACTAATGACCATTCTGTTTTTTATATATTTGTGAGTGAGTGGTGCGGTCACAGTGGCTATGTCGGAGATTTTTTCGACTGAAGGAGTCAGTTGATCTCTGAACCTTTTACTCCTGGTGACTGCTGGATTTGCTATGTGTCGTCTGCTGGGATATACTGTTATTCTTGAAGGATTACTCTTTATCCAGACTCACCCTCGGCTCAGTAAATGTCGAGGGGCTCGTGCTTAGCCAATGTATAAGTGACTGATATTTTTGGAATATTCAGGCGATCTTTGACTGGTTTCATTTGGACGTCCCGGGTTTTCTGAAAGATCATCCTCGTTCACATAGGATCGCTGTCGTATGTGTCCTGTCGAGCACTATAAATATATATACTTACTTTCACCACTTCGCCCCCTTCATTTTTCTGTCTCTGGACGCAGAGACATATAAGTATTTAAAAAGGTCACGGCTATAACTCCAGTGTTACGGAGGACAGAAACATACATAATATTAAGGAGATCACGGCAACAACAACCCCTGTGTTTCGGAGTAGGGAAACTATCGTTAGGTTTCTCTAGTTTGTAATTGATAGGTTATTCCTGCTTTTCGTATGTCTCTTCCTGTCTGAACCCCCTTCCCTTTTGGATGTATCTTTTCCTTACTATCTTCAATGGGTAAGTGTGTTGTTTTGTATAAATAGTTCATGGTGATTGGTTTTCATTAATATATGTATTCCGCAGTTCAGGAATAACTTCTGTCTTGATGTTTTTGTATTAAACTTAAGTGTTTTTGTGGTATATCATTTTCCTCCATGGAATTAATTCTTGCACTCTTGATATTATTTGAGAGCTATTCCACTGATTGTGGACTTAGCTTGTGGTTGTGAACAGAGTTTGGTAAGAGATGAATTTAATTTTAGTAACGGCGGAAAGGACTGTTACAATATTTATATATATATATATATATATATATATATATATATATATATATGCTTATATACACCATATACACACACACACGCACACACACACACGCACACACACATATATATATATATATATATATATATATATATATATATATATATATATATATATATATATATAATATATATATATATTCAGTTTTGGCTTCTGTCCTTAAACCATTATGGGTTCAAACCTAACTTGTATAAAAATCTCCATTCATTTCTTCTCCAATATCAAGGTTTCTAGGTAGTAATATGTGTTAGCGGATGTAAAGGAATTTCAAGAGAAAAGAGAAAAATAAGAAAAAGAAAATCTCCGTGACCCACTCTAGTACATAGTACAAGTTGAGAATACAGCGAATTAGGTTTGCTTTATGTTTATTGATTGATTGATGAGGTTGCCTAGCGTCAAAGACACTAGGCAGCATCAGAGGTGCCATGCGACTTCGACAGTTTTCTAAATAATATTGTGTGATATAATTAACCATCACAATTAAAATTATGATCATTAAAAATATTGAGAAACACGTCGCTTCCACGAATACTTATTTGGGTCATATTTTTCAAAAATCCGATAGGAGAAAATTATGCTAATTTATGAGAAACTGCTTACCAGTGATACTTTCATTACTTATATTAGACAGAAATGTTATTTATGCTTCTAATAAAACTTAACATCCCTTTAATATACGACTAATTGAGTTTTAAATGAATATTGAAGGGATCCTTCAACCCTCAGTCTTAAGGAGAATGGGATGAGTGGGGTGAGAAACTTCTCCAAGAGTTCCGGAGTACTTGTAAGTCTCTTTGGCAACATGGTGACATCACAGAGGCTTCGGGATTCCTCAAAAGGATATGGTTATCGGCATGATGTCTTTGGTTCTTAAAAATCCTTTAAAACACTTTTACACTTACAATAATGTCTGGTCCTTCATTTGTTCCTTTGTCTCTCGTGGCTTCTTGAACGCCGTCCCATCTTCCTCTCTCTGGCCTTCCTCGTCTTCGTATCCCTAACTCTTACAGTTCAATTAGTGGTGTATTTAAAGAATGCTGAATTTTTATTTAGAGCATAAATAACATTTCTTTCTAATACAATTAATGAAAATATCACTGGTTAGCAGTGTCTCATAAATTAGCATAATTTTCTCATATCGATATTTTATGAAAAATATAACCCAAATAAGTACTCGTGGAAGCACCTTTGAAGTCGCATGGCACCTCTGATGCCGCCTAGTGTCTTTGACGCTAGGCAACCTCATCAATCAATCAATAAACAGAACATAAACCTTATTCAAGGGCATCTTACCCTGTAAGGTCTACCCTTCCCAATTTATTTAGTCTTTCTTGGTCTACCCACTGCCTCAGCTATGATGTCTTTTAACTCCTGAGAAAGTACTTCAGGCCTTCCAAGATTCTCACTCTTTTCGCGATGAAAATCATATGGATTTTTGTTCCAGTTTCTTTTAATTAACAAAGGATTCATCTCTTTAAATGTATTTAGCTCTCCAGGAACGTAAAATGAAGGATGTGCCAGTACCCCTGTCCTCTCTGAAGGTTATAGTCTGGATTCGGGCAATCCATCTTATATCCTCCGAGTCGTTATCCATGGTTGTATCTAACTCCGTCACTCAGTCTATGAAATGTAAAATGAAAAATAGCTTAATAGTTTTATATATATATATATATATATATATATATATATATATATATATATAATATATATATACATATATATATATATGAGTCTTATCACATCACCATGATTCATATATATGCATTAAGCTGCAAATGTCCTCTGTCAAATTCGCTCTTCCTCAGAATGAATTGATTTTCATGCTTGTAATAATTAATAATAATAATCAGGACTGCCTTCCAACACAATTCCATCTGAAAAATACGAAGCCCAAAAAAGGGCCAGTAATTAAAATGTTCCACTTAACATGCTCTGGAATCAGAGGAAATTCATTAGAGGGAAGAAACAGACCAATTCCCATAAGATATCAACGAAAATTGTCTTAGTTATGTCCTCGTTAATGACAACATCCCAACCATAACAGCAGTCATTATCTCCACCTATTTTTCCCTCTGGTTGGCTTCCTTGACTAGGGAATTACAATTATCTTGTAGGACTCCCCTTGGCCTTTGTTGATATTGAACTCTGCATCAACGGTTAACGGACGTTACTGCTTTGGCATTAGTCTCCAGTGTTGAAGTAATTACCTTTCATTTTCCTGGGACATTTACCAAGAAGTTGTGTTGCCACTAAACATTTACTGCCCCTCATTTGTCTTTCACCATTAAGTCTCCAACCTCTTATCCCTTGCATGTTCAATAGAGAGAGAGAGAGAGAGAGTTTTCTCTATAGTATTGGTTATGAAACTATAAATGCTTGAGGGAATTAGAATCCCACCTTCCCTTATATTAAATGTCAAGGAAAATTGGAAGAAAAAGATAGATAGATGAACAGATAAAATATTTAGTGAGGTCGATAGATATATAGGTATTCCAAATAACATATATTATGATATATCATACAGCTCGATAAGAGTTTGTGTGTGTGTGGGAGAGAGAGAGAGAGAGAGAGAGAGAGAGAGAGAGAGAGAGAGAGAGAGAGAGAGTTCACTCGTGTGTCCCATTCCCCTTCAGGCGGGAAGGAATTTGTTGGACAGAGGAACTGGGAATTTCGGACTACCGTGCTGTAGGTAGGAACTGCGGCCGAAGGTCGCGGAATTGAAGGTTGTTCAACTTTGTATTGGGTCCCCAATGGAATTGGTGTCTGCTTTTGCTTCTGTGGGGAAGCAATTCCTTATTCATTCTTAATTTGTTTCTTCTCTTGTTTCGTTCAGTTCGTTAAGTTGCTTTCTACATTTCTTTTTCGTTGTTTCCTCATAAATATATTGTTAGGTATTCATGTTTTATATTTTATTACATTCCCATTTTTGCGTGAATGAATTTTCTTACGAATTAATTTATGCAGCTATTATTTTTATTTCGTAATTCTCATTTTCAGTAGAGGGAAGATCCACCAGTCATTTTATTTTATTATTTTTGTGCAATATTTCTTCTTTAAGTTTTATTCCTTCTTTTGTTGTTGTCATGTTTCATTCAGCCTTTGGACGTTTCACTGATCGCTCCTCTCCTGACTATTATTAATCTGACTTTGAAAAAGCAAGACAAACTTCTTTTTTTCATTTTTCATTTGACGGCTTCCCATCCCATTTTATGTGGAGTAAATATAAATGTTTTTATCTTTAAACCACTAATTTAAAAAAAAACTAAACCAGTGATCTAAAGATAAAAAATAAAACTTATCAGTAATTAAAAGTTAAAAAAAATTGTCAAAATAAACTTGACTAACTTTGTCGAAATCTTTGGTTTAATTTTGAAGCTAAATTGCTCTCAGGATTAGTGTCGTTTCCTAGAAAGTGAGTCTCATGAATCTCTCCTGACAAAAAAATAAATTACATTTATAAAAAACAATTAAACAGGTCTATGTCTAGGATTTAATTTCAAGCCTTACAAAAAAGCTAAAAAAAGCAGAAAAAAACTTTCAAAAACGAACAACTATTATATACTTAAATACATCATTTCTTTCTTCTCTAATTAAACCTTATCTTCTTTGTCTCTTTGATAATATCTTTCCAAAATAAAATTTTTCTTATGGTTAATTTTCTGAATTGATTCTTCAACTAAGTTAACTGTACAAGTTTATCTACAGCAGACTTCTCTAAACAGGCCTTAAGTATAACTGCATAAGAATGAGATCTTATGTTGTCATTGTTCATCGGCACGTAATAGAACTACACTACATCAAAAGTTATACAATTTTTTTTCTGTTAGAGGATGCTTTCCCACTTAACGGAAGATCACGTCTATTTTATTATATAATGACCATATCTTCAGATGAACGAATGTTTATTTATTTTACATATTATATCAATAATATTTTTTACTTATATTTCAACAGAGTACTTTCAAGAGAACAAGAATTATTCTTGATACTAAAAGAAGGTCGTTTATTCTATTCTATCTGTATTATAAAGCAATGATGCTTTAAAAAAAGAATGTTTCATAAAGTAAAGTAAGTTATATTATATAAACCTATAAGAAAATACATTCAAAAGACAAAAATGTGAAACGTTTCAAAGACTGAGAATTCCTAATAGAACACAGAAGGACCTGTACACTAAATCTCCAAAACTTGAACTCACTAAAAATTACAATTATAAAATATATATACAGTTTATTAAAGGAAAATTCAAAGATATTTTACATCATAATCCACCAGCAACATTTCGCCTTTCCTCCTCCTTTTGTTTCTGTGTTCTCGTAGGCCTACACAGATAACTAGGAATATAAATATTATTTGAAAAAAGTTTCGTATCGAATGCAACAAGAATCACAGGAGATTAGTGTCTGAGAGAAGAACTTATTAGGGACGAAAGTTTTCCAGAAAGTATCTCTTTTAGATGATTATTGGTGAGGTCTATAAGAAAAATAGTTCAGAAAATATAGCAACAATATTAATACCGAATTGTCGGCTGAAATAGACAGATGAGATTTTCATGCCTATGATATTATTATTACTCAGGAGCAGGGTTGCCAGGTTGGCAACTTTGGTGCCAAAATCCAGAAAGCTGGACATTTTCTTAGGTGGTTGGCAACAGAATTTTGTGGTTAGCAAACTACCACCCAAATTGGCAACTTGTTGGCAACTTTTGTTATCAAAAATATATTGTTGCTTTTCTGAACGATTGTTGCAAAATTTCTACTGCAAAGTTCACAATTATGCTTTGCCGCTTACCATCACAGCCAGAATAGTTTGAAATCAACTTCTTTGCCAATGCAAAGGTCAAACTTCCACTCTGACCTGAGTAATCAAGAATTAAGAACGACGTTTTTGCCGCCACGGCCACGTTTATTGTGTTGTGTTGGAGAGTTGCTGTGATATTTTGCTTAATTTCATAGAGTTGTAAGTGATATTACTACGATTTAGTGTTGTGTCTGTGTGTATAGTATCTCCTTTCGAGATAACAGGATCATAAAAATTGACGTAGACCTATAAGGGCGTATGCCTTTTTGTCGGTTTACGCAGCTTATGACGTTTGAATTATAGGCCTATCTTATATTCAACTGTTTTATTTTGGTTCTTGTGTTTATTCTTGTTTTTGTTGCTGCTGTTATAGTGCTTGTAGTGTCTTCGAAAATTTTTCATATGGTATCCTAACATTGCAGAATAAACATAGACCTATTCATAAAATATTGGCGCAAAGAATTATCCGCCTACTCTTAACTGAAATTTAGTAATGCTTTAATTAAGAGTAATCGAGATCTTTATGAATATTGTCTCCGCTAGAATATTCTCCTAACAACAAAGAGAGAGAGAGAGTGAGAGACTGACTCAATAAGAATGCCCCGAAACCAAATGATTCATGTTGCTAATC
>NC_061092.1:5237722-5252722 GCF_015104395.2 Macrobrachium nipponense | reverse complement strand
TATTTACCTCATCATTTTTATCCCGAATATGGAGGTTTGATTTTATAGTCTCCCATCTAGATCCGCTCATGACCATAGCAGTGTAATCTCTGTACCTGCCAAACAATTCCCCAGACCAATGGAGTCGTGTTTGACGAGTTCTAATTATATTGAAATGAATAAGTAATCCCAGCCATTGTTCAAATTCCTCCCTACTAAGATTAAGTGGCTTGTTCACATCTTTTTGTGTTGCATACAAATTACTTTGATGAACTATTTCATCTAAGATACCTAGAGAGAAAAACTTCTTGAAGTACCATATCGGGTATCCTAAATATGCATCTGGGTCATAGATGTTTGAGGCTTCATCATCATCATTAGGGATGAAAGCTGGCACTGGTGAAGGGGAGCTGTCTGTTTTCATAGTCCAGAGAACTCGTCTTGAGGGCTGGGAAGCTTCGAGTAGTTCTCCTAGTGCTTGAGGAAGTTGATGGAAGGGCAGACTGATCCTGAATAACCTCTAAATTACCAATTGGAACTTCGTCACTCAACCCATTTCTTGCTCAATGGGTAAAATTCCTGTATTTTCTCTACAAAACTGTCTGGCGTTAATTCTTGAGTAAAAAATGGCTGGATCAATCCCTAAAAAAAAAGCAAGATCTATTATGAATGATAATAAAAAAGTAATTGCCAGAGAGAGACCTTACCTTACCTTACAGACCTTGCATTTTGTTCGGGTTGCCCAGGTCCCTCAGTGTGAGGCACCTCTAATGTCTACCAGAGAGTTGCTAGTACATCTTCCGGTATATTTTGCATCTTCCAATCTTGGATGGTCTGGGATGCAGTTTAGATATTTGTCGAGCTTATTCTTAAACACATCTACGCTCACTCCTGATATATTCCTCAGATGAGCTGGCAACGCATTGAATAGACGCTGCATTATCGATGCTGGTGCATAGTGGATTAATGTCCTGGGTGCTTTCCTTATTTTTCCCGGTTATAGTTTTGGGCACTATTAATCTACCTCTGCTTGCTCTTTCTGATATTTTAGTTCCATGATGTTTTCTGCTATTCCTTCTATCTGTTTCCATGCCTGAATTATCATGTAGCGTTCTCTTCTCCTTTCTAGACTATATAATTTTAGGATTGTAGTCTTTCCCAGTAGTCAAGGTCCTTAACTTCTTCTATTCTAGCTGTAAAGGACCTTTGTACACTCTCTATTTGTGCAATATCCTTTTGATAGTGTGGGTACCATATCATATTGCAATATTCAAGTGGACTACGAACATATGTTTTATAAAGTATAATCATGTGTTCAGCTTTTCTTGTTTTCCCATTTTTGCTTTACATTTTGCCAATAAAATTGCTATTTGATCATTGCATAACATGTTCCTATTCATCATCACACCAAGGTCTTTAAACTGCTTCCTTATTTGTGATTGCCTCATTATTAGGTCCCCTATATCATATAGCTTTCCTTCTCTGTCTCCATAAATTTATTGATTCAAATTTATCAGAGTTTAAATACCATCCTATTTACCTTGCCCAATCATATACTTTGTTAAGGTCTCTTTGTAGAGACGCTTCCTATCTTCATCAACAAGTAATTTCTCTACTTATTTTTTGTGTCATCAGCGAAACTACTCACTACCGAATCCTTAACATTACTGTCTCTGTCTCAATCATAATAACAAACAGTATTGCAGCTAACAACGTACCTTGTGGCACACCAGATATTACTTGGCTTCATCCGATTTTCTCATAGTTTTGCAATAACTATCTGTTTTCTGTTGTGTAAAAATTCTTCTAACCATCTTCCTTACTTTATCCACGATATTGTGTTTTCTAATTTTCTTCGCTAATATATTATGGTCTCCCTTCCTTGTCAAAAGCTTTTGCAAAGTCTAGATAAACCACTTCTGTTTCATTTCCGCTTTTTCATATTTTTTAATATGTTCTCACGGTGGACTAACAGTTGGGTTTGTGTACTTTTTTTCGGGTACGAAACCATGTTGTCCTATAATTAAACCCTTAACGCCGAATGGACGTATTAAAACGTCGAGTCAAAATGTCCCCCGTATGCCGATGGACGTACCATACGTCGACTCAAAAAGTTTTTTTAAAAAATTAGCGGAAAAATACTTATAGGCCTACCAGCCAAACAAAAACTTTTGAATCACGCGCCTTGGGGGATGCTGGGAGTTCACGGATCAAGGCGTTGTTTTGTTTACAATCGTTACGCAGGCGCGCAAGCGCGAATTTCTTTCTTATCGCACTAAAAAGTATCAGTGACACATCTACAAAAATTATTTCGTCACTTTGACATAATTATTGCACCGTTTTAAATTATCCGTTACATGAAGTATTATATATGAAAATGTGCGCAATTTCATTTAGAATGCAACAAAAAATACTCATGATGTAGCTTTATCAGTTTGAAATATTTCCATTCCCATATTAACGATAAGTGCCAAAATTTCAACCTCGGTCAACTTTGACTCTACCGAAATGGTCGAAAAAACGCAATTGTAAGCTAAAACGCTTATATTGTAGTAATATTCAACTATAAACTTAATTTTGCAACAAATTGGAAGTCTCTAGCACAATATTTCGATTTATGGATGGATGGATGGATGTATGAGTTTTAGGACAAAAAGCCCAGGCACTGGGGCCAAAGAAGCCATTCAGCGCCGTAATGGAGATTAAATAAATTACATTATGAATGAGTTAATAAGTGTATGAAGAAAATGGTTCATATATAAATTACCATATGAGAGATGAATGAATTAATGAAGAAATAAATGAAGAAAAGGCTTAATAAATAAATATATTATATCTATGATGTGATAGATAAAAAAATAATTAAATGTTATTAAAAATATTTATAGACTTTAAAAAGGAGATGAGAGCAGAAATATCTGCTTCATCTCCCAAAATATGGACAAAGGGATTTACCCCTAAGATATCTCTCTCTGGTTAAAATATCTGGGGCAAGCAACCAGAATGTGCTCCACTGTTAGCATATCGCCACCGCAAGCACACTCTGGGAGGGCTGCCCCTTCTAAAATAAACTGATGGGTCAAATAAGTGTGCCCAATCCTCAGTCTGCTTAAAACTATTTCTGTTCGCGCCTATCAGACTGAAAGACGAAGGACACGGCAATATATTATTTCTAATATTTCTGTACTTTCTATTATTGGCAGATGATAAGTCCATCTTCTTGCCATTTGCTTAAAATATAAGACCTAAAAGGACCTTTTAGATCTGTATGAGGCACTTTACTAAAGGCTGTTTCTGAGGAGACACTAGCAGCTTTCGCTTCCCTATCAGCCATCTCGTTTCCGCAAATCCCCACATGTGAAGGGACCCACAGAAAGAGACAGATTTATGCAAATAATACAAATGGAGGAGCGATTCCTGAACTTTTTGAAACTAAACGGATGGAAGCTATTGAATTTTTAATAGCTTAAAGTGCTTTTGGAATCAGAGTAAATGACAAAATTAGTGTCGCTATTGAACAACTATATCTAGGGCAGAGGACTATGGCTGTTAATTCTGCTGTGAATATGGATGCAAAGTCAGGTAGTTTAGCTGTATATGCTGCATCACCAAGGATAACTGCACAGCCAACACCACTACTTGACTTTGATCCATCCGTATATATTTTTGTCACATTAGTATGGACAGTTTCGTGATCCAAGAATTTTCCCCATAATCTCTTCCTCAGGACAGTCTTTTTTGTTAAATGCTTTTTTGCACAGATGCTTCTGGAACAAGCCATGGAGGATACACAGGATGTTTTACTTCCATGACTTTCTGGGATTTAAGATTATTACCCCTAACATCTTCATTTAGTCTAACTTAGAATGGGTCTAGAGGCTCTTATACCAGAAAAGACCCCTGAGTCTGCTTCCCTTAGCACCTGGAAGGAGGGATTTTTGGGAGCACTTTTAATTCTAGCCATGTACCTTAATCCTAGTTGTTGCCTTCTCAAATCAAGGGGAAGTTGGTTAGTATCAACATACATGCTTTAACAGGCGAAGTTCTAAAAGCCCCTGAGCATATTCTCAGCCCCATATTGTGTACAACATCTAGTTCCTTCAGCCTGGTTTGACAAGCTGAGGAATAAATCTGACAGCCATAGTCTAGCTTGGACCTACACAACGAGTCATATAGTCTCAGCAAGGATTTTTTATCAGCTCCCCAACTAAATCCAGAAACAACCTTTAAAATAATCAGAGATTGTTTAACCTTAATCTTTAAGGAGTTTATGTGGCTGGCCCATGTCAATTTCTGGTCAATGATCATTCCCAAAATTTCACTTCATTTTCATAAGGAATGATAGATCCTTTTAAACTGAGTGTGGGAACCTCTTCCACACGCTGGCACCTAGTAAACCTTACAGAAACTGTTTTAGAGGAGGAGAATTTCAAACCATTCTCATCAGCCCACTTTGTAATGGCATTAACAGACCTTTGCAGATGTTTACATACTGACAAGGCATCATATCCTGTGCAGTATATTGCAAGGTCATCAACAAAAAGTGAACATTTAACAGGTGATGATATTTGTTGGACTATACTGGTTTATTGCCACTGAAAAGTGTTACACTTAAAAACGCTTCCTTGTGGAACACCCTCCTCCTGCACAAAAGGTGGGAGTGTGTGTTGCCCACTCTTACCTTAAAAAATCTCTCTGTTAAAAAGGAATATACAAATTTAATCATTCTTCCACATATGCCCATCTTGTGCAATTGTTTTATGATGCCATTTCTCCAAGTAGTGTCATATGCTTTTCAAGGTCGAAAAATACGCCGATAGTCTGACATCGTTTGGCAAATCCTTGCTGGATTTATTGGTCAGCCTCAGCAAGGGAACAAGGGTGGAACGATTTTTCCTGAAACCAAATTGAAATGGAGATATTAGTCCTTTTGTTTCCTCCAGGTGCCAAACTAATCTGGTATTTATCATTTTTCCATTTCAGTTTACACACAGCTGGGTAAGAGCTATTGTCTATAGCGGGTGGGCTTGGAAGCGTCTATGTTAGGCTTTTTTTGATTTTGGGAACAATTATGGATATTTTCTCCAGTCCTTGGGTAAAATTCCATTTTCCCATATTTGGTTTATAATCTTAAGTAGATACTTTTTGGCATCATCTGGGAGGTGTTTAAGCATTTCATATAAAACTGAATCACCCCCTGGAGCTGTTGATTCAGTTGAAGAGAGGGCCTCCCGAAAATTCTCTTAAGGAAAATTTTGTGATTGTATGGTTCAGATTTTCCAGATTCAAATTTCAGTCATTTCGGCATTCCGAATTCTTTGAAATTCTAGAGAATAATTGTCAGGGCTGGAAACTTGAGAAAAGTGTTTTCACAGCTTCCATTGGCAAACTTGCAGTTGGGCTCTGTGAATCAGAGTGTTATTGAACTTTAATGAGGGTTAATGGTGACGCAAACAAAAGTTTTCCACTTAGTTTCCTGACTTCTTTGCGCCACACCACTCTCATTGGAGTTCTGGAATTGATTCCATTGATATAGTAAAGCCAACTCTCTCTTTTGGCTTTCTTGTAAAAGCGCCGCTGCTTGGCTAAACGCACGATTATAGATTAATTTAGACTGAAGGGAACCACTAGTTTTGTATCGTCTGTAGCACTTCCTAGTGACTTTCCTCAGAATACCACATGTCTTATATCCCACCAGGAACTGCAGGTCTACGAGGTTTACCATTTTGTCTTGGGAATCGAGCCCTCAGCACTCTTCAGAGTGGATTCAATGAAGTAGTCATAGGCATCCAGGTGAGAATGGAAATGACTCAACTCCCAATATCTAGATTGACTCCTTTACTGAACTTGTCCCAGTCAGCATCCTCTACCTTCCACTTAGGTAATGTTTCAGATGGAGCATTTACAACATACTTCAGATGGATCGGGTAATGATCACTTCCATTCAAATCTTCATTAACAGACCAGTTAAAGTCAAGGTGGATATTTGTTGAGGAAATACTAAGGTCCAGTGAAGAGAGTGATATTATGAATGCTGTGGAGGTCATTGACCCATTATTATATAGGGCGACATCATTCGTGTCAATAAGGTCCTCGATTATTTTCCCTTTGCTGTCTAAACACCGACTTCCCCAAAGGGGTTGTGGGCATTAAAATCTCCTAATAAAGAGAAAAGGAGTGGGAAGTTGGTTAATCAAGGACTGAATATCTCCAATGTTAAAAGAAAGGTCTGGTGGGAGGTATAATGAACAAAACCGTTATCCTTTTGTCTAATATGACTGAGACAGCAACAGCTTGTAGAGTTGTATTTTAATTTTTGTATTGTGGAGTGCTGCAGAGATTTATTAACAATAATTGCAGCACCTCCATGGGCACGATCACCAATTGGGGGAAAAGAGTTAAAAATATAGCATAATCAAGTCCAGGATTATAAGGAGAGTTACCTAACATAGTCTCCTGGCCAGGCATACAATCCCTGGATTGAATCATGCATTAAACTTTAAAAGTCTTCTATCGGGCTCTGAGACCCTTACAGTTCCACTGAAGGACATCGAACTTGAATGTTAAGGTGATAATGTACTACTTCCCACTCTTTGGAGGGGGATGTACTGATCTAGGGTGGAGAGGAAAATTCACCTTAATAAGAGATTATTTTCTTGATCCCTTTTCATCTTTATCAGAGATTAGGGTTCTTGGCTGACAAACAGCTTTCTGAATTCGAGGCTGATGCTCAGGATTTTTACTGTGATTATGTGCATCACTACTACTATTAGTCTTGGGGCGGCAAGACTGATGAGAACTCGCATGTCTTTGAACTGAATCTGCTTTCGGAACTATCTTCCTTGGCGGAGGAGATCTCTTCAGAACACTGTTACCCATTTGAAGATTTTAATGATAAAACTTTCACATTCGGGGTTTACGCGTTTCTTATACGCTTCCTGGTGGATGCAGCTGTGGTCTTGTAAGGTTTCTTAGTGACTGTGATAATTGATGGATCGAGCTAGATCTCTCTAGTTGGGACCACTCCTTTGGTTGCTTCTTGGTGAAATTAATATTTGTGCCCATTTCCAAACTTTGCTTAGGGGCTGAATGTGCAACCGTTACATTTGTATCAGCTTGAGAAGATAAATTGTCCATGCTTTTGTAAGAACAATTTTTAGTATTGGGCTTCATAACACGTGCAGACTCAAGTTTTCTGGATTTTTCCCATTGCAAGGAGAAACAGGTTTCCGATGCTACTGTTAGATTCAATTACTGGTGGCCTCTCATTGCTGGAACTCTTCATCAACTTTATTACAGAAGCATAGGTAGAGTTGGCACTCTTGTTAGCCCCCATTACCACACGCTTTGCTGCACTGATGCTGAGACGTTCATTATCAGGCCACTGCCACACGTCTTGCTCAAACCTGATACCTGAGGCAAGTCCTAGTGTTTTAGGAGTGATCACCCTTGCACTGGAAACAATAAACGGGCTGCTTCACACTTGTCCAAATGTCATGCTCAGCAGAGCTCACAGAACATCTCTTATTATTTCCACACGAGTCTTGAATGTGGCCATATTCAAAGCATTTGCGACATTGTTTAGGGTTTCTTTTATATTTTTTGACTTGCATCCTTTCATGGCCAACATTGATGGTATCAGGCAAGTAATTGGAGGAGAAGGTTTTAAAAGCATAGCTGCATCCCCTCCCAATTTTTTTTTTTTTAACATGAGATACACAAGGAGGGCACCTAAGGAGAATCTCTCCTCATTAAAAACATGCAAGTCTCGTGAAATAAAAAACTACCCTTTCAGCGTGTTAAAGAATTTCTGTGTGATGTGATAGCCTCAATATTTCCACTTTTAGGGGGTTTGAACTTTGATAATAATACAGCTTGCGTCTCATTGCCTGCTTTTATGAGCAAGTTCTTTCCATATCGTTTCAGATTGTCCGATAGGAATAGAACCCACTTTGTTCTCAATACATTCAGCTGCTTTAATGAAATTTTCCTTTCCCTCTTTATAACTGGCAACATGCCATATAGGGGGAGGAAAGCATCCTGGTATATGTTGCTGGTTCACATTCTTCGTCCTTAGGAACAAAATCAAACGGCTCATCGTTCAAAATCTTCACTGAAAACACCTTGGTACTTAGAACAGAGTCATTTAGAATGTGGCCATTTAATTGCAGTTGTGCCTCACTAGCTTCTTGGGGAGAGGAAAATCTAATGTATGCAGAAAAAGACTGATTGTCTTTTTCTAGAAGCATCTTAATCCTCTCCACCTTACCAAACTGTTTTGTAACACTATGCAAGCACTCGTAGTCCAACGACAGGGCTTACATTAGTGCAATAAAGTACTCTATTATTTCACATCAAATCCACCAGTTTTAATAGCACCCTGGGGTCGCGGTGCATGGTTTCTGTGTGATAGCCAAGCTCATATCCGTGTCCATGCCTGAAGTTGTCGCCAGTGCCGTTGAGTCGTCTGTTCCAGGGGAGGGCAAACATTGGTCGATATCCATAGTTTCAATATACTTGTAGACTGCTTGGTTATATCAAGAAGGCACGTGGGCAGTCAGGTATTCAAATTCTCCACCAATGGCACAAGTGAGAGTCGACTCCCAATGGTCCACCCCATACCCTACCCTTACGGGATAGCACCAATACGCCTGAAGTGGCCCAGGTATAAGCCTATCCGACCTGCTGGGATTTCTGCCCCCCACTAATGGGGACCGACTCCCCACTCCAAACGTATTGGTGGGCTTCCGGACAAAAGCCAGGAGTCCCATCCCAAAACACCAACCCCCCCTGGATTCCGATGGGCTGATGTTTGGAGATGGTTCCGCCCTCAAGTAGCAATGGGAGGGTCCCATCACTACCTCTTGGTCCAAACCATATCAGGTGGCGACTCAACCACCACAACTCCCACAATAGCTTCGAATGCAAACCCCCTCCAAAACACGATCCCTTCTCAGACTCACCTAAGCAGTAAAATTTAACAAAAGTGGAAATTCCACATAATTAAACCAAATGCTAGTAAAAAATATTACATGAATGAGAAGGGATGTAGTAAGAATTAAAAAATTGCAGAAAGAAGGAAAAGTTCTGACTAATTAGTTGGATCAGCAACTGGGCCCCAAGGACCAGTGAGAGCAATCCACCAGGCATCAGAGCCCAGCTGCTGGTCCCTAAGCCCCCTACCCACGTCAAGGGTCAGCATCTAGGGGGTATTTCTATTTATGGTGAATTTATGAAAAAAACTTTTTCCTTACGTCCGCGCGGTAACTCTTCCGAAAAAAAAAATCATACATGCGATTGTGGTAATGTTTGCACCATTTTAAAATTAGCCGTTTACTATAGTTTTATATATGGAAATGTGCGCAATTTCATGCACAATACAACTAAAAACAACCCATGGTTGTAGCTTTTATCAGTTTTGAAATATTTTCTAATATTTTCATATAAAAAAAAGATAAGTGACAAATTTTTCAACCTTCGGTCAATTTTGACTACCGAAATGGTGGAAAAAACGTAATTGTAAGCTAAAAACTCTTATTTTATTTTAGTAATATTCAATCATTTTACCTTCATTTTGTAACAAATTGGAAGTCTCTAGCACAATATTTCGATTTATGGTGAATTATGAAAAAAATAACATTTTCTTACGTCCGCGCGGTAACTCTTCCGAAAAAAATCATACGTGCGATTGTAGTAATGTTTGCACCATTTTAAATTAGCCGTTACATAAAGTTTTATATATGAAAATGTGCGCAATATCATGTAGAATACAACAAAAAATAATTGAAGGTTGTAGCTTTTCTCATTTTCGAAACATTTGCATATAAATCACGATAAATAGAAAAAAAACCACGTTTTGTCAACTTTGACTCTACTGAAATGGTCGAAAAACGCAATTGTAAGCTAAAAACTCTTATATTTTAGTAATATTCAATCATTTTACCTTAACTTTGCAACAATTTGGAAGTCTCTAGCACAATATTTCGATTTATGGTGAATTTATGAAAAAACTTTCTTCCTTCTCCGCGCGCGCTTCTCGCCATAAATCTCCGAATTGCGTACATCGCATTCTCGGAAAAATTTACTCCGTTCAATATTAGAACATTTCATAGAGTTTTATATATGAAAATGTGCGCATTTCATGTAGAATAAAAGGAAAAATATTTGAAGGTTGTAGCTTTTCTAATTTCGAATAATTGCATATAAAAAAAAATTATTAAAAAAATTTCGACATTTGGTCAACTTAAACTCGTCGAAATATTCGAAAACTGCAAATTGTAAGCTAAAAACAACCTCTTACAGTATCGTAATATTCCATGATTTTATCTCATCTTGAAACAAATTCGAAGTCTCTATAACAATATTTAGATTATGGTGAATTTAAAAAAAAATATTTTTTTTTTTACGTCAAGAGTTACAAATTCATGCATCATTTTGTGATAATATTTTCTTTGTGTTGCTTTTATCGTTTTACCAATGTGTATATACCAAAAAGATCGCAATTTAGTTTACATTACAACGAAAAAAAATATTAACTTGTTACCTTTAACCATTTTGTGCACAGCGCGATTTGAATACAATTATATATGAAATTTCGTTTTTGCGCTATCATATATCGCATTATTTATATATGATAATGATAATTATTTTCATTTCTGATGGTTGCATACTAAACTTCAGGCAATGAAAAAAAAAGGAGCCAAAAATGAACTCTTAATCTTCAAAACTAAGCGCGCTGTGATTTTTTTAAAAAATTATTTTTCCGCTTCCGCGCTCACTCAAAAACCGGCTCCGGCATTCGGGGGACGTTTTGATTTTTTACCGCTTCGGCGTTTAAGGGTTAAACAAATGATTTTTATTAAAATGTTTCATAATATTTTCTTCATTACCCCCCTTTCATACACTTTCATAACATGTGATGTTAGACTCACAGGCCTATAATTACTTGCCTCTAGTCTTGATCCACTTTTGAAAGTAGGGGTAATATATGCTAATTTGTGCTCATCATAAATCTTGCCTATATCTACACTTTGTCTTAATAATATTGCAAGTGGCTTTGCGATAGAATGAACTACTTTTTCTTTAACAAATAGCAGGAACTCCATCCAGCCCTGCTGCAGCTCCATTTTTAATTTCATTAATAGCCTGCACATATCAGCTTCATTAATATCTATGTCAGCTAAATATTCACTATTTTGTCCCTTACTTCTATATCATTATCTTCATTATCCATTCTAGGGGTGAATTCTCTCTTATATCGTTCTGCCAATATGTTGCAAATTTCCTTTTTTTCATTGTTAATCTCCTTCAATTCTTAGAGGGCCAATTTCTATTCTTCTTTTATTCATCTTTTTTTGCGTATGAGTATAATAGTTTGGGGTTTTGCTTGCATATTTATTTGGGTTTTTTCTTCCAAGTCCCATTTTTCATTTTCTTTTGATTGTATAATCTTTTGTTCTGCATTTTCTATCTTACTTTTTGTTTCTGCATGTTCTATCTATAACTTCCATGCATTTTTTGAATTTGCAAGACCTTTTTCCACTGTCTGATTTTCTGGAACAAGATCCTTCTGTCTGGTTGGGATGCATGACTGATGTTTACTTTTCTTCGTTTGGTATATAATTTATCCACTATTTTCTCTAATACTTTAAATAATATCTCCGTATTACCTTATTTGTCATCACTTACGAATGTTATCCCAATCTTTTTTTGTTTAATTCTTCATTTATTTCTGACATTTATATTTTTTCTGTAGAAGTTGTATTTTCCATATCCTTCCCACTTTTTCATTTCTGCTTATCTCTGTTTTCACTTGCTTTGGAATGGTCTGTTAATTCTATGACATTATGGTCTGAAATACTCGCATTATAAACTATTATTTCTTTAACATAATTCATATCGTTCACAAATACTAGGTCTAAAGTATTTTCCTTCTTGTTGGAAGGTGATTTATTTGTTGAATGTTGTATTCTAGTTGTATATCTAATAGCTTTCGAATTGCCTCTTAATATTTCTGCACTACTATTACTCTCTTTTTTTATATGTATAAGTACAACCACAATCTCCTATTCGTTCTTTCCATTTGTCTACGAAAGGAAGTTGAAGTCTCCAGATAGGAGAATAGTCCAGTCCTTGTGATTTCTGCATATATCATCCAATTTTTCTATTATTAAGTCAAACTCTTTAGTATTAGGGGTCTATATATTACTATGTTCATTAATTTTTCAGATTCAAATCTACCGCTATTAGTTCACATTCTGAGTTACTATATTTCTCATATATTTTCCTTGTTTTTGTCTTTCCCATATATTGCGGTTCCCCCTTGATTCCAATTTTTCTATCTGATCTATAAGTTTGGAACCCTTTTATTGATCATCATTCCCCAGTCTCTTGGAATACAAGGTTTCACTTATATTCATTATATCTATTTCTTTTCAATTTGGTAGTTCTTCTAAGTGCTCTATTTTTCTTTTTGAGTTACGCGTAACTAAACCCCGCGCATTCATCAGTATGATGGTTTGCGTGTTTCTCCTTCATTTAATATTGGTAAAATAAGGATTTTCCATGTCTCTTCCTGTTCGGTATGTTTTTTTGGTTGTTTCATTTTTTCGAAATTCTGACCATTAAAAAATCAACTTTTCCATAATTTGATCTTCCTTCATCATAATTCTTTTCGATTTGTTTTGTCTGAATCTGCATTTTCTCTTGTAAATCTTTGCTTGAATACTGCATCTGCATAATAAATACAGTTATGTTTTATCTCTTGAGTAGAATCTTGGAGCTGATGCTTGAAAATTTTTTGCTGACATCTCTGCATATCTCGTTGATGGCTTGCTTTTGTTCTTTTACCTGATATTCTTTATTCCTCTCTTTATTTGTTTCTTTCTTATTTTGGATTTTATTACTTGATTGATTATTTATTTGATATGATTCATGGCTACAGGGTGCATATATTTACATTTTTCGTCGAACTTACATCCTTTTCCTTCTTTTAGGTTTTTGCATATTTTTGGATGCAGATCTCTGCAATCATCCTCATAGCCATCTAGGTATGCACATTTACCATATATTTCAAAGTTGTGACATACCTAGGATGTTTGTAGTAACATCTTTCTCCAAATCTGCAATTCCCTCTTTTCAAAAGGTTGCAGACACTGTCTTTTTTGTCTATTTTTTTCTCTTTCCCGTCTTTGTGTAGATCTGGGTAGAGCCTCTTCGGGATTTTCTTTTGTGTTGTCATATCATAATTTATTTCTTCGTAAGTATGTGCTTATTGCCTCTATGTAGTATCAATGAGTATCTCTGCATCCATACTTTTATCTTCGTTGTTTTCCTTATTTTTTTCTGTCATTTCAGTTTTGTTTACTTCTCTTCCATTTTCCTCTTCTTCTTCTTCCTCTTCCTCCTCTTCTTCATGATCAACTATTTGTACATTCGATCTTGATTTAATAACATTGTCTATCCATGATAGACATGTTGAGCAAATATTCTGGTATCTTTCTCTATCTTGCATTACCTCAGCACATTGTGGATGGGTCGGAATGTTGCATGCAGCACATTTTCTGATTAGGTTTTGTGGATTAACTATGCTATACCACACTTTACACATTTTGCATGCTTTTGGCATTCTTTTTCCTAATGCATCAATTAGGATATTCATAATATTTCACCTTATTCATTTTCTTTGTTCGGAATATGTGGTTTATGTATATTTTCTTTACGAGTCTCTTGACACTTGGATTTTATTTGGAACTTCTTCAGTTATTTTCAAGATGTTTTCAGTTGATTTGTTCAGTTTGAAGGATTATATCCTTCTAATATATCTATGAATGCTTTTGTATCTTTTTGGTTAGGACTGTTGCTGATCTCATAGATGAGAAATGCCAGTTCCTTCCTGCTACCTCATCGTATTGCGAATCTGCCAAGCAAGCTAAATTTCGCCCATTTCTTCCCGCAGTTGGAACTTACTGCCATCTTGTTCTGATTTACAGTATTTCACTTGATAAACTAACTTATAAGACGCTTTATCCTACTATTTTCACACTAATCTTATCACCGATAGTTCACGAGCACTTCTATATATTTCTCAAAATTCTAGATGTATGTTAAACTTGTGATATCTGTTGATTAATATGACTTCGCGCGCGGGGGAATGTCTCACCAAGCAAGATGGTACTACGAGAGAGAGAGAGAGAGAGAGAGAGAGAAAATAATGCATCAATCCATGAGAACATACAAGGCTTATTATGAATAATAATAAGAAAAAAGAAAATGATATGAATAATAAGGATAAGAAAAAGGAAAATGACAGAACAAACTCAAAGTTATAACAACTTCAACTATTGTATTGTAGTCTACCATTACTTAGACCCGTTTTTTTATATTCAGGAAACTTTTACAACAAAATGTAAAACAAAAATTTCAGGCCATTCTATTATAAAAGTTTTATTTTAGCTACACAGACAGGATTTACTCATGTTGATGTAGCAATCACAGTAACCACACGGGTGCAGTTACAGTAACGATAAGACTAACATGACGAAAAAATGTCAGTAATATATAATTGCTCATAATTTATATGTTTCAACAAAAACTGAGAAGACGCTGTATCTCCGTGATCTAGAACTGATAATTCATCCATGATCTTGAAAAGTTGTCAGTAAAGGTAATTCTTCAGAAACAAGCCGCATCATTTTTTCAGTTTCTAAAAGACAATTAACAATCCTTCATTTAATGGTGTTTTTTCAGTGAATCTCTTCTTGTTTTCTTGAGGAAATGTTATTTTAACCCCCTTTCCCACCCAACAAGCTTGGGGGGCCCCCAGTTGGGAATCGCGGGTTTGGGTGGGGAAATACCAGAAAGGAGTGCTTTGCAGCAATAATGATAATTGGGAGCACCTACAGATTCGCGGGCCCACTCGACCACCGACCGAAATCGGCGGAAGAACACCAAAACCAATATGGCAGCGATACCAAAACAACAAACAAAGTTAGGTTGCGACTACATATCCGCGACGATCGA
>NC_061092.1:5199568-5237222 GCF_015104395.2 Macrobrachium nipponense | reverse complement strand
AAAAACTGAAGAACGTCCTGTACTGGTACTTTTGTGAATAGGGAGTCTACGTCAAGGCTTAAAAGTTTTATGTGTGAAGTGGTATATGTGCTTCTCTGAATTTGTGACAAAAATCTTCCGAATGTTTAATGTGACTGGGAGAAAAAGTGCCTAAAAAGGGGAAAGGAGGCCAGCTAACCTTTTAGAAATTTTGTAATTGAAAGCTCCGGCGCATGAACGATGGGTCTGAATGGAAGATTGTCTTTGTGAGTTTTGGGAAGGCCATAAAAGTAGGGTAGTTTAGGATTAATTACTTTAAATTTCTCTAATAGTTCAATACTCTTTTTGTCTTGGCCAATTAATCTTACTTTCCGAAAAAATTCTGTGGGAACGTTTTGAGGGGATTTTTCGTCAGTTTTTCGTGGGTGTTTGTGTCGCTAAGGACCTGGTTGATGTTGTCGAGGTAGAAGTCTTTGTCCATTATTACGATTTTGCCGTCTTTTGTCGGATCTACTTATTATAACATCTAACTTTTTTAGCGAGTGGATGGCTATCATGAATCTGCGGGGAACAGGATATTTCTTATGAAGGTCAGTTCTGCTACTAATCTTGCTCCTGCATATGCCAAGTTATTTTTTCTGTGATACTGGTGGTGTGTATATGCCCATTATTTCATTGACCTCACTTGTTTTCCTCCCTTAATTTCTTGGTGTTGTAGGCTTTCATGGAGGGGGGATCTTTGTTCTCTCTGTATCTGGCTCCATCCATTGTCTAATCTTTTCTAACCCATTCCGTCCTCTCTGTTACTTCGTCGTATTCTTCGTGTGTCGTTTGATACCTCATCCTCCCTGTCGTCTTCTGTGGGCATCGTCTCTCAGTTCGTCTTATTATTATTATTATCATTATTATTATTATTATTATTTTTTTTTTTTTTTTTTTTTTTTTTGCTCTATCACAGTCCTCCAATTCGACTGGGTGGTATTTATAGTGTGGGGTTCCGGGTTGCATCCTGCCTCCTTAGGAGTCCATCACTTTTCTTACTATGTGTGCCGTTTTCTAGGATCACACTCTTCTGCATGAGGCCCGGAGCTACTTCAGCCTCTAGTTTTTCTAGATTCCTTTTCAGGGATCTTGGGATCGTGCCTAGTGCTCCTATGATTATGGGTACGATTTCCACTGGCATATCCCATATCCTTCTTATTTCTATTTTCAGATCTTGATACTTATCCATTTTTTCCCTCTCTTTCTCTTCAACTCTGGTGTCCCATGTATTGCGACGTCAATGAGTGATACTTCTTCTTGACTTTGTCAATCAACGTCACGTCTGGTCTGTTTGCACGTATCACCCTATCCGTTCTGATACCATAGTCCCAGAGGATCTTTTGCCTGATCGTTTTCTATCATCTCCCCCCCCTCAGGTTGGTGCTCGTACCACTTATTACTGCAAGGTAGCTGATGTTTCTTGCACAGGCTCCAGTGGAAGGCTTTTGCCACTGAATCATGCCTCTTTTTTTGTACTGGTTCTGTGCAAGTGCCGGGCATTCACTTGCTATGTGGTTTATGGTTTTCATTTTTCGTATTGCACTTCCTACATATGGGAGAGATGTTATTTCCGTCTATCATACTTTGAACATATCTGGTTCTTAGGGCCTGATCTTGTGCCGCTGTTATCATTCCTTCAGTTTCCTTCTTTAGCTCTCCCCTCTGTAGCCATTGCCAATTGTCATCGCTGGCTAGTTCTTAGTCTGTCTCATGTATTGTCCGTGCATTGGTTTGTTGTGCCAGTCCTCTGTTCTTTCTGTCTTTCTCCTGTCTCTGTATATTTCTGGGTCTTCGTCTACTTTTATTAGTCCTTCTTCCCATGCCCTCTTTAGCCACTCGTCTTCACTGGTTTTCAGATATTGCCCCAGTGCTCTGTTTTCGATGTTGACGCAGTCCTCTATACTTAGTAGTCCTCTCCCTCCTTCCTTTCGTGTTATGTATAGTCTGTCCCGTATTTGCTCTTGGTGTAGTGCTTTGTGTATTGTCATTTGTTTCCTGGTTTTCTGATCTATGCTGCGGAGTTCTGCCTTCGTCCATTCCACTATTCCTGCGCTGTATCTGATTACTGGCACTGCCCATGTGTTTGGTGGCTTTTTATCATATTTCCGGCGTTGAGTTTTGACTTGAGTATCGCCTTGAGTCTCTGCATATATTCTTTCCTGATCGTGTCCTTCATCTCTTGGTGTTTTATATCTCCTCCTTCCATTATTCCCAGGTATTTGTATCCTGTCTCATCTATGTGGTTTGATGTTGCTCCCATCTGTAGCTTTATCCCTTCAGTTCTCGTTACTTTGCCTTTTTGTATGTTGACTAAGGCGCATTTTTCTATTCCAAACTCCATCCTGATGTCTCCAGATACAATCCTTACAGTCTGGAATTAGGGTATCTATTTCCTTGATGCTCTTACCATACAGCTTGATGTCGTCCATGAACATCAGATGGTTGATTTTGTTGCCTCCTTTTCTTGAGTTGGTACCCGGCATCCATCTTCTGTAGTACTTTTGTCATGGGAATCATGGCTACTACGAAGAGTAGTGGGGACCAGTGAGTCGCCCTGGAAGATCCCTCTCCTGATAATTAACCTCTGCTAGTCTTTTTCCAGAGCTTGTAAGTATTGTATTCCAGTTGCGCATTGTATTTTTGAGGAAGCTGATGGTATTTTCCTCTGCCCCATATATTTTCAGGCATTCTATTAGCCATGTGTGTGGTATCATGTCGAAGGCTTTCTTATAGTCTATCCATGCCATGCTTAGGTTGGTTTTTCCTTCTCCTACTGTTTCTTCATTACCATTTTGTCTATCAGGAGCTGGTCTTTTGTGCCCCTACACTTCCTTCTGCAGCCTTTCTGTTGGTGGGTGGGATGGTGTTTTGTCTCCTCTAGGTAGTTTGTATTTTTACCTTTCACTGATGATACCTGTTAGTAACTTCCACATTATTGGTAGGCAGGTGATAGGCCTGTAGTTACTGGCTATATTTCCCTTACTCTTGTCTTTTTGTACTAAGGATGTTCTTCCTGTGGTCATCCATTTGGGTGCTTGGTGATTTGAGATACAATGCTGGAGTTGTTCTGCTATTCGTGGGTGTAGAGCCTTGAAGTTTTTGAGCCAGTATCCATGACTTCATCGGGACCTGGGGCTTTCCAGTTTGGCATTTTCTTTAGTTGGTGTCTGACTGTGTCTGTCGTGATGTCTGTGAATCTTTGTTTTATTCTCCCTGTTTCTTCTTCCTTCACTTCCTGGAGCCATGTTGCATGTTTGTTGTGTGATACCGGATTGCTCCATATGTTTTCCCAGAGTCTCTTACTTGATTCGGCTTCAGGAATTTCTGGGTGGTTGTCTTCCCTTCCCCTCTTAGTTGGCTGTATAGTCTTTTCTGGTTGGTTCCGAATAGTTTGTTCTGTTGGTAATCCCTTATTTTCCTGTTCATGTACCGTTTGGATCTTGTGTGCTTTGGCCTTAAGCCTCTGTTTTACATCTTCTATTGTGTTGTTTAGTCCCCTCTCTTGTACTTTGTATTTCTCGTTGAGTTCCTCCCTTGTTTTCTTGCTTCTTAGCCTTTTTTCTGCCATCTCTTTCAGTTTACTCAAGTCAGATCTCATCACCATGATTTGCTTTTCCAGGCGCCTTTTCCAAGGAGGTTGCTGTTTTGGTTTCTGTTGGGTTGGTTGTGACGGTGGTGTTGGTGTTCGAATCCCCATCAGTTCTGCTACTAATCTTGCTCCTTTGCATATGTCAAGTTATTTGTTTCTGTGATACTGGTGGTGTGTATTAGCCCATTATTTCATTGACCTCACTTGTTTTCTCCCTTAATTTCTTGGTGTTGTAGGCTTTCATGGAGGGGATCTTTGTTCTCTCTGTCTGGCTCCATCCATTGTCTAATCTTTTCTACCCATATCCGTCCTCTCTGTTACTTCGTTCGGTGTTTCTTCGTGTGTCGTTGTTTGATACCTCATCCTCTCCTATCGTCTTCTGTGGCATCGTCTCTCAGTTCGTCTTCGTGTAATTCGGTTGTCGTGTGACATTTCCCTTTCGTTCTTCTCTTTCTGTTGGGGAGAGCCAGTTCTTTTTCTTTATGTTCCTTACTTGGTCTGCCAGCCTCTGCTCTGTTGGGGGTTTGTTATTCCTCTCATTCCAGATGTTGACCAATCTTCTTCTATATCCTCTCTCCGTCGGGTTGCTTCTGATGTAGCATCTCCATATTTCCTTATTTTTCTTCTCTTGTCCATTTCTTCCTTTTTGCCTCTGTAGCTCCAATCTCAGGCTGTTCATTACTGTCGTTGTGGTGATCAGTTGCTGGATGACGACCTCCAAGTACCTGACCGTCTTCCCCTACAATTGGGGGTTTGAATACCTGGTTTGCCGGACGAAGCTCCTCTGTTGCCAGAGGTTCCATTTACGTCGTTGTCGTTTATTCCACATCATTCTTTCCATCACTTGCTGAGTTTTTGCTATTTAAACCCATAGCTGGACCCTACCCCATCAGGGATAGGTACTCATTTACAGCTGAGTAGACTGAGGAAATTATGGTAAAGATCCTTTCCCAAGGAATCACGCGAGGAGAGCGGTCACCCATCCAATGACTGACCAGCCCCAATGTTGCTTAACTGACTTAAGTCTATTGACGACCTAAAACCCACAACTCCTCCACGGCGCCAACATATTATTATTATTATTATTATTATTATTATTATTATTATTATTATTATTATTATTATTATTATTATTATTATTATTATTAGAAGATGAACTGGTATTCATATGAAACGAGCCAGCGGGACCCACTTACTTGAAATTCAAGCTTCCGAAGAATATGTTGCTCTCAAGGAAGTAAGAGAAGGTAAAAAGAGGTACATCAAGAAGAGATCTCGCATATTAAAAAGAGAGAGAAAAAAAAAAATGAATGAATAGTTAAAAATGAATTTAAAAAGCAAGAACAGCAATAGGGTAGTAATAGTGATGCATTGCATCTTCGCCTGAACCTTTGTTGAAGTTGCAATTGTACGAGAAAGCAAAGTAGAGCAATAAAATGTGTAATCGTAGCTTCACAAGTTAGTTATTACTTTTAAAGTGACAAAGATGTGATAAAACCTGTGACACTTTAGAGGTTTAGCACACAATTCCTCCTCCAACTTCCTTAACTTATTTTTTGTCGCGATCCTCTTTGAGGGACATTTTTCCGCTTGGAAACAATATGACGCCAGCAACTAAATTACTTTTATGAGGAAAACAATATGATAATAGGATATTATCTCAATTTTTATCTTTGCGTAAAAGGAGAGAGAGTGTGAAGCTTGTTATCTCAATTTTTCATTTATGTTTTTTGAAAGGAGAGAGAGAGAGAGATAAAGAGAGAGAGAGAGAGAGAGAGAGAGAGAGAGAGAGAGAGAGAGAGAGAGAAATATAACGACTTTTTTTCAACGTAAGTTCAGAATTAAGTCTAATGAAACATGGGTTAGAGCTATGTATACACACACACGCACACACACACACACACACACACACACACACATATATATATATATATATATATATATATATATATATATATATATATATATATGTATGTATGTATGTATGTATGCGTGTGTATGCACACACTATATTCACTAGTTAAGAAACCGCACTGCTTTACAAGGGATGACCTCAGTAAAGACAAAACAGAAGTAACTTGATTATTCATCCTCCAGTTACCAAAAAAAAAAAAAGGCCACTAGAAAACAAAGAGAAGGAGCTTCTAAAAACATGAAAGCCTAAAGCACAAACATCCATTAGTAGCACGTCTACCCCTGTAATTATGCAGGCAGTTCATTAATTAATATCCATTGCATTATTGAGTCGTGATGTAACCACTGAAGAAAAAATGAAATGTTTGTTTTGGCGTTTTGTAAATTGTCGAGGATTTCATTACGCTGTCTCTGTTTCGCCTTCATGAGTTTGCAAGGCAGATTTTCTCTGAAATTTGATGTTTTTCATCTGAAATTATAAGTTTTTCTTCTTAAATTTGTGGCTTTTCGTCTGAATCGTCTGAAATTAAGGTTATTCGTTTGAAACTTTTGGTTTTTGCCTGAAATTTGAGGTTTTTCTTCTGAAATTTGAGGTTTTTAATTATGCATTTGTGGTTTTTAATTATGCATTTGTGGTTTTTCGTCTGAAATTTAGGTTTTTCGTCTGAAATTCAAGGCTTTCTTCTGAAATTTGAGTTTTTTTTTTTGAAATTTGAGGTTTTTAATTAGGCATTTGTGGTTTTTTGTCTGTAATGTCTGAATTTTAGGTTTTTCGTCTGAAAATTTGAAGTTTTTTTTCTTTTGAAATTTGAGGTTTTTCTTCTGAAATTTGAGGTATTTCATCAAAGATTTGTGGTTTTTCGTCTAAAATTTGAGGTTTTCTTCTGAAATTTGAGGTTTTCGGGGTCTGCAAATACCGTTGGATTTTCCAAATTTCCTATGATTCTGTAGATACCTTAGGGGTTCGTAAATACCGTCAGGTGTTTGCAATTACTTTGCTGGCTGTAAATACCCCACGGGTTTGCAAGGGTTACTTAGGTAATTGACGGAGGCAGACCCCCAAGGGTCACTTAGTTTATTGAAGAAGCTGTATTCTAAAATGCTTATGCCTTTCATTTCTTCTATTTTACTTTATTTTCCTTTCTCTCTCTCTCTCTCTCTCTCTCTCTCTCTCTCTCTCTCTCTCTCTCTCTCTCTCTCTGTCAACGTCTAGCTCTAACCCATAAAAATGTATTAAAACCAGTAATATAATTCACAGCTTATTTTAACAGGGCACCTCTTTATTAGAAGTGCACCTAAATCTTCCCTCACAACACCCCCATCACTCTTCCCTGAGAGAGAGAGAGAGAGAGAGAGAGAGAGAGAGAGAGAGAGAGAGAGAGAGAGAGAATTAATGATTTGAAAAGGTTATCTGTAAAATGATCCTCACAGATCAGATCAAACAGCTGTTCAACGTTGTGTTGTTTGGGGTCGTTGAATCAGTTATAATTTATGATCATACTAAATTCTATTGCAGGTCAGAAGGGGTCAAGTCGAAGGCATGATAGCTCAAGGAGTACTTGACCTTCCGTATGCAGAGGGGGTTAGGGGGTGGGGTTTTTTTTTTAGGGGGAGGGGTTTTTTTTTGGTGGGGGGGTTACTAAGTCAGCTTAGGTTAGGGGTGGGGTGTTACTTAACTGAAATTAAAGCGTACTTATGCAAAAGCTCGACGATATGAACTTAAGTTGAATCAAGTTCTCTCAAATTCATGATGAGAGGACTTTTTTTTCATTATAAGTTAATCTGTAAAGTAACTTATATTCATATAGATTTCATTTGCATAATAAGTAGTCATTTGAAAGAAAATCATGATCAAACCTACAATGGGCATTCACAGGTATAATATTGGTCGGGGTCTGTAACCTTAGGCATTGTAAGAACGCCAATGTTACATAAATGACATTCTGTCTTTCCATTTAATTTCGTTCTTTGAAAAAAAAAAATAAATAAATAAAATATGGAAAGCAGCTGATTAATATGTAAAGATCTCCATTATAAAGGTAAATGAAAACGATCGATAAAACTGAACAGTATCATTGACAACTTGATTTTGTAACCCCCATTCTGAGGTAAAGAATCAGATTATGTTTTGAGTAACCTCTTTATGAATAATAATAATAATAATAATAATAATAATAATAATAATAATAATAATAATAATTATTATTATTATTATTATTATTATTATTATTATTATTATTATTATTATTATATTATTATTATCATTATCATTATTATTATTAATCTCAAACTTCAGGATGAGATTAACAAATAATAATAATAATAATAATAATAATAATAATAATAATAATAACTCAGCGCCGAAATATGATAAAAGCCATAAACACATGGGCAGTGCCAGTAATCAGATACAGCGCAGGAATAGTGGAATGGACGAAGCAGAACTCCGCAGCATAGATCAGAAAAACCAGGAAACAAATGACAATACACAAAGCACTACACCCAAGAGCAAATACGGACAGACTATACATAACACGAAAGGAAGGAGGGAGAGGACTACTAAGTATAGAAGGACTGCGTCGACATCGAAAACAGAGCACTGGGGCAATATCTGAAACCAGTGAAGACGAGTGGCTAAAGAGTGCATGGAGAAGGACTAATAAAAGTAGACGAAGACCCAGAAATATACAGAGACAGACAAAGAGAAAGAACAGAGGAATGGCACAACAAACCAATGCACGGACAATACATGAGACAGACTAAAGACTAGCCAGCGATGACAATTGGCAATGGCTACAAAGGGGAGAGCTAAAGAAGGAAAACTGAAGGAATGATAACAGCGGCACAAGATCAGGCCCTAAGAACCAGATATGTTCAAAGTATGATAGACGGAAATAACATCTCTCCCATATGTAGGAAGTGCAATACGAAAAATGAAACCATAAACCACATAGCAAGTGAATGCCCGGCACTTGCACAGAACCAGTACAAAAAGAGGCATGATTCAGTGGCAAAAGCCCTCCACTGGAGCCTGTGCAAGAAACATCAGCTACCTTGCAGTAATAAGTGGTACGAGCACCAACCTGAAGGAGGTGATAGAAAAACGATCAGGCAAAGATCCTCTGGGACTATGGTATCAGAACGGATAGGGTGATACGTGCAAACAGACCAGACGTGACGTTGATTGACAAAGTCAAGAAGAAAGTATCACTCATTGATGTCGCAATACCATGGGACACCAGAGTTGAAGAGAAAGAGAGGGAAAAAATGGATAAGTATCAAGATCTGAAAATAGAAATAAGAAGGATATGGGATATGCCAGTGGAAATCGTACCCATAATCATAGGAGCACTAGGCACGATCCCAAGATCCCTGAAAAGGAATCTGAAAAAACTAGAGGCTGAAGTAGCTCCGGGCCTCATGCAGAAGAGTGTGATCCTAGAAACGGCACACATAGTAAGAAAAGTGATGGACTCCTAAGGAGGCAGGATGCAACCCGGAACCCCACACTATAAATACCACCCAGTCGAATTGGAGGACTGTGATAGAGCAAAAAAAAAAAAAAAAAAAAAAAAAAAAAAAAAAAAAAAAAAAAAAATAATAATTATTATTATTATTATTATTATTATTATTATTATTATTATTATTATTATTATTATTATTTGTTAATCTCATCCTGAAGTTTGAGATTAATAATAATAATAATAATAATAATAATAATAATATTATTATTATTATTATTATTATTATTATTATTATTATTATTGATTATTATTCATAAATACTAAAGGTTATTCAAAGCCTAATTTCACTCTTAATCTCCGAATGGGGGTCACAAAATTATTTTGTCAATTATTATTATTATTATTATTATTATTATTATTATTATTATTATTATTATCTTTTATTTTATCACAGTCCTCTAATTCGACTGGGTGGTATTTATAGTACGGGGTTCCGGTTGCATCCTGCCTTCTTAGGAGTCCATCACTCTTCTTACTATGTGCGTCGTTTGTAGGATCACACTCTTCTGCATGAGTCCTGGAGCTACTTCAGCCTCTAGTTTTTCTAGATTCCTTTTCAGGGATCTTTGGATCGTGCCTAGTGTTCCTATGATTATGGGTTCAATTTCCACCGGCATATCCCATATCCTTCTTATTTTTATTTTCAGATCTTGATACTTATCCATTTTTTTTTCCCTCTCTTTCTCTTCAACTCTGGTGTCCCATGGTATTGCGACATCAATGAGTGATACTTTTCCTTCTTGATTTTGTCAATCAACGTCACATCTGGTCTATTGCACGTATCACCCTATCTGTTCTGATACCATAGTCCCCCAGAGATCTTTGCTTGATCGTTTTCTATCACTCCCTCAGGTTGGTGTCGTACACTTATTACTGCAAGATAGCTGATGTTTCTTGCATAGGCTCCAGTGGAGGGCTTTTGCCACTGAATCATGCCTCTTTTTGTACTGGTTCTGTGCAAGTGCCGGGGCATTCGCTTGCTATGATATTATTATTATTATTATTATTATTATTATTATTATTATTATTATTATTATTCAGAAGAAGAAGAAGGTAACAGGAAATACAGAAAGAAAAGATCCGTTATTAGAAGAGAATAAATAATGTATTAAAGTAATAAATAAATAGCTAATATATAAGTATATCATCAAATTTAAGGACAGAACAAACAAAAATCTGAATGAAATAAAAAAAAAAAAAAAAAAAAAAAAAAAACAAAAAAAAAAAAAAAAAAAAAAAAAAAAAAAAAAAAAAAGGAGACAAAATGTTTCTTCCAAGAAAAATATGCACGACACCTATAGCGCTCCCAAAATGATATAATAAAGTAATAAATAAATAGCTATAAATGTCATTATCGAATAAATGTAGGGCACAGTTTAATAGGATTAATAAAAACTTTTAAAATTCTAAAAATGGTCTTCCAAGGAAAATACACTCGATGCCGACACTTCGTTTTTATAACTCTCTTCAAAGAAAAAAAATTAACATATATACAACCATTGTCTACTGTTACGACGATAGCGAAGACTTTTATCAGGTACTCATACGTCACGCATTTGTCATGCTTAGTTAGGCATTTCCTGCTTGTCCCTTTATAAATGGTGGAGGCCCCTTGGTACGGTCACCAGTCCTTTCCCGACGAAGACCGAGTTCAAACTGTTGTAGCTCCAGCTTGTCTGTGTTGTGACTAGTATTCCAGAAATGGCTCGCATCGCCGTAGTTTTGTTTGTCTCTGGTAAATATTTGTTCTCTCTCTCTCTCCTTCTTGGTTGTTTGGTTAGGTCAATCAAGAAGAAAGCTCTGGACCGTAGTTTGTGTTTTTCCATCTCAAAACTGTCGATCTTGACCTAACCTGTCCAAGGGCACAGTATCTGACCTTACCTGTCCTAGGATACCTAACTTGCCCTAGGGTGCAGCATCTGACCTAACCTGTCCTAGGACGTTGTGTCCTAGCTAACCTGCTTAGAGCACGTGTCCTAGCTAACATGCCTCCTTAGAGCACGGTGTCCCACCTAACCTGCCCTAAGGCATTTGCAGTATCTTATGTAACATGTCCTAGAGCAGTGTCCAACCTTAACCCGTCCTAGGACACCGCATTCTAGCTAACCTGTCCTAATCACATTGTCCCACTTAACCTGTCCCAGGCACAGTGTCCTACCTGTCCTGTCCAGGACAGTGCCCTACCTAACCCTTCCTAGGGCACAGCACCGCACCTAACCTGTCATTGGGAACTGTGGTCCTGGACAGGTGGCAGGCCTTCGCTTCCAGGAAACCTTCCCTTCAGCCGTATTTTGCCTTCATGAAATGAACCGTGAACTCTATTTCAGGTTCACGCACTGGTTATCGTGCTCAGTTCCAGGATCATCCACGGTTATTTTGCTCAGTTCTGATCACCCCTGGTTATTTTGCTCAGTTCCAGGATCAACCCCCTGTTTATCTTATCGTCTTTGGTGTGAAGATGTCATTTGATCAATTTCTACTGTAAACGAAGTGTTTTAAGATTAAAGAAAATCATTCATTTGCTGGCTTCTGCTCTTAAGGGGAATACCTCATTATATGTATAATGTCTCATCTTGAAAATCATGTTTCAATCATTATTATGTTCATTAGTATTTGTTGTAATATTTCTTTTTTTCCATTTGTAAATAGTTGCAAGCAGAGATCAGCATTTCATAATTACTTGAAATCGAAAGACTGTTTCAGTTAGTCTATGCGTATTCATTATGTATGTATTTGTGTATGTATAAACGCAGTATTTATACAGCAATCGCCTCTGCTTCCAGTTCTCGTAGTTCACGCGCTTGCCAATGGCCGTGGACAGGGTCAGCCACCCACCTTCGTCTGTCAAAAAGACGGATACTTCGCCGACTTCCACAGGAACTGCGTCGTCTACTATCACTGCGTTGGAGGTGAAAAGCAAACGTAAGTTTCTGCTTTCCTATCATTTGTTGTTTATCATTTTTTAATCATTATTATACAGCAGCTTTTGCATAATTGTACTGTTCAGTAGACCTCTTAGCTAATCCCGAATCAGCTGAAGTGAGTGGTCTACTGCTTCAGTAGACATACATGAAGTAAGTTTTTTCTAACTGGGTGATAAGCCTCTACACCTAAGAACCTACAGACGAGTAGACAAGAAGGATTTATAATCACAGTATATACTGCTATCCAATGTATAATTGTGGGTTTTTCATTTAAAACATGTAAGCCTTGTATTATAAACCCCTCCTTTTCAAATGGAATCTTACAAGGCCACATTCACTCCTTTGCAACATGACTCAGAATTTGATTGTTTATTTATTAATCAACCTTAAATGAAGGTTGCAAAACTCTATATTGATTCCAGGAAAAATATAGGAAATGTCGCCTTTATGTACCAAATATTTCCGAGTCATCAGCAAACCATTTTGATTCAAAACACTAAATCCATACTTAAGAAAAGTTATTTCTGAGTTATAGCAAGCAGTTTACTTATTAAAACTTATCAGAAAAAAATGACACGAATGGCTTGCTTAGAACGCTAGACATGATTGAATGAATGAAAGTTTTCTTCAAAGTCACACAAGTAAACTTTTGATGCCTTATTAACCAGTTTGATTGGGTCTCATTCATTTTTCTCGGTGAATAACTACTGATGGGAATCTTTCTCATCTTTGCTAAATAGAACTACAAAGGCATCGTAAGAAATCAAACCTAACCCATAACCCTCCAGTTTTTAAGAAACGGGTAAATACCTGTCACGCTTTATTTTCATGGCTGGTCTAGTTACGGACATTCAATTGGAAAAGTCTGAAACAAATACCTCTCGTTCTCTCAGGTTTGGCTGCCCAACTGGTCAACTCTTCGACGAAGGGAAGGCCATGTGTGTGTCACAAGAGAACGTTCTGTGTCCTTATCCTGGAAGCAGCTAGACGGAACCTCTCCTGGGATGCAATGGACTAAAGTCTGTCTCAAGATGAACTCCGTACCTGACCATGGCATGATGACCTTGATAACACCGTATTCATTCTTGGATAAAGATTTGCATTCAAACTGTTTATAGAGAAGTTTCTTAATGTGTAACTTTGTCTCAATATATATGAATTGCCGCAATGTCAGTCAGTCATTTCATACCAACAATACTACCTTTGAGAGAGAGAGAGAGAGAAGAGGAGAGGGAAGGGACGAGAGAGAGAGAGAGAAGAGAGAGAGGAGAGAGAGAGAGAGATAGGATAAGGGGGGGGGAAAACTTTGTTTTGAACATTAGTTCAAGATTAAGTTTATATGAAATATGGGTTACAGCTATGTATATATATGTATGTATATGTGTATGCACACACTATATTCGCCAGTTAAGAAACCACATTGTCTGACAAGGGCTGACTCAAAGTATAAACCCCATTAGTAGCACGTCGTCCCCTGTAATTATACAAGGCAGTTCACTAATTAATATCCATCGCATTATTAAGAAATTGCAGTTGTTAGGTCAAGTCGTGATGTAACCACTGAAGAACAAATGAAATGTTTGTTTTGGCGTTTTGTAAATTGTCGAGGATTTCATTACGCTGTCTCTGTTTCGCCTTCATGATTTTGTAAGTCAGATTTTCTCTGAAATTTGAGGTTTTTCATCATAAATTTGTGGGTTTTCGTCAGAATCGTCTAAAATTAAGGTTTTTAGTCTGAAATTTGTAGTTTTTGTCAGAAACTTGGTTTTTCTTCTGAAATTTGAGGTTTTTTTTTTTTTTCTGAAAATTTGGAGGTTTTTCTTTTTTCTGAAATTTGAGGTTTTTTTTTGTTTTCTGAAAAATTTGAGGTGTTTCGGTGGGCAAACTCCCTGTTACCTTTTTTTTTCTTTTTTTTACTTGTTAGTCTCATCCTGGGGTTTGCAAATGCTGTTGGATTTTCCAAATTCCCTAGGGTTTTCAAATACCGTGTGGTTTTACAGACACCTTAAGGGTTCGTAAATACCCCCAGGTATTTTCTATTAATTTTGGGGCTATAGATACCCTAGGAGTTTTCAAATACCCCAAGGGTTTTCGGCAGTTACTTAGTTTACTGAAGAGACTGTATTCTAATCCGCTTACGCCTTATACTCCTGTTTTACTCTCTCTCTCTCTCTCTCTCTCTCTCTCTCTCTCTCTCTCTCTCTCTCTCTCTCTCTCTCTCAACATCCGGCTTCTACCCGTAAAATCGTGTTAATGAACAGGTCCATAACTGACAGTTTATTTTAACACGGCACCTCTTTATAAGAAAGTGCACCTACACATTCTTCCCCCCAGAGAGAGAGAGAGAGAGAGAGAGAGAGAGAGAGAGAGAGAGAGAGAGAGAGAGAGGTAATGATTTGAAAGGTGAACTACAAAATAACCTTTACAGATCAGATCAAATAGTTGTTCGTTGCAGTGATGTATGCGGCGTTGAATCAGTTATAATTTATGATCATGTTACATTCTATAACAGGTCAAAAGGGGTCAGGTTGAAGGCATATCTTAAGGAGTACTTGACTTTCTGCTTGCAGGGGAGGAAGAGTTGGAGGGTGAGGGTTGGGTGGGGTACCTAACTTTAATTAAAGGTTGCTTATATAAAAGCTGGACAACATGTACTTAGCTGAATCAAGTTCTCAGAAAGACATGGAAGGACTTTTCACTGCAAATTAAAATTTGAAGTAAATTTCAGTAGCGTAAGATGTCATTTTAAAGAAAATTATTGTGATCAAACTTACAATGGGCATACATGGGTGTAATATTCCTCGGAGTCTGTGTCCTTAGTCATTGTAACGCCATGTTACACAAGTCGATAAATGGCACGTATTCAATTTAGTGTCTCCCATACTTTGCGTAAAAATGGAGAGTAGCTGATTAATATTATAATATCATCATAAACTTCCTTACTTAGGAGAATTCATCAAGTAAGGTTTCCATTATGTGTATAAAAGATTCCGTGGGAATGAAAACGAAATGTAACGTTGAACAGTAACCACTAACCAATTTGATTTTGTGGACCCTATTCAAAGATAAAGAATCACCTATAATAACTTTAGAATGAGATTAATAAAAAATAATAATTATTAATATTATTATTATTATTTATTCATTTATTTGGTCTATCAGTCCTCTAATTCGACTGGGTGGTATTTCTAACGTGGGGTTCCGGGTTGCAATCTGCCTCCTTAGGAGTCCATCACTTTTCTTACTAGAATCGCACTTCTGCATGAGTCCTGGAGCTACATCAGCGTCTAGTTTTTCTAGATTCCTTTTCAGGGATCTTGTGATCGTGCCTTGTGCTCCTATGATTATGGGTACAATTTCCAGTAGCATATCCAATATCCTTATTTCTATTTTCAGGTCTTGATACTTATCCATTTTTTCCCTCTCTTTCTCTTCAATTCTGGTGTCCCATGGTATTGCGACATCAATGAGTAATAATAATAATAATAATAATAATAATAATAATAATAATAATAATAATAATAATATAATAATAATAATAATAATAATAATAATAATAATAATATAACTTATTTTTATTATTAATTTTATTATTATTATTATTATTATTATTATTATTATTATTATTATTATTATTATTATTATTATTATTATTCAGAAGATGAACTCTATTCGTATGAAACAAGCCCACCACAGGGGCCACTGACTGGAAATTCAACTTTCAAGCTTCCAAACAAAATGGTCTTCATTCCAAAGACGTAACAGAAGGTACAGAGAGTAACAGGAAATACAGACAGGAAAGATCAATGATAGAAGAGAAAAAAAGGGTATGCAATAAAGTAATAAATAAATAGCTAAAAGTGCAAAGTATATCATCAAATACAAGGGTAGAACAAATAAAACCTGGATGATATAAAAAAAAAGGCAAAATTGTTCACCCAAGAAAAAAAGGCCCGATACCGGCACTCCCAAATCAATGTAATGAAGTAATAAATAACTAGCCATAAAATGTTATCAAAATAAAATGAGTAAACAATTAAAAAGAAGTAAATAAAAAATTTAAAATTTCTGAAAATGTTCTTCCAAGGAAAGCACACACACGATACCGATACTCCATTTTTCATAACTCTCATCGAAGGAAAAAACGGATTAGCATATGAACCACCATTGCCTATTGTTTCGACGATTGCTAAGATTTTTATGTGGTGCTCAGACATCAGGCGTTTGTCATCCACGGACCCTTTATAAATGGCGAATCCCCCTGGCACAGTCACCAGTCCCTTCCTGACGAAGCAGAACGAGAGATTTCAACTTCTAGTATTCCAGAAATGGCTCGCCTCGCCGTAATTTCGTTTGTCTCTGGTAAATATTTCTATTTATTTATTTATTTTTAGAGCGCCTTTTACCTTGAATAACCCACAAAAATATCAATCTTAACCTAACCTGTCCAGGGTAACAGTATCTTCCCAAAATTATCCTAGGGTGCAGCGTCCTGCCTTACCTGTCATCGGACGCTGTGTCCTACCTAACATGTCCTAGGCAGTGTCCCGCCTATATACCTAACTCCTAAGGCATACATAGTATCTTGCATTACATGTCCTAGAGCAGCATCCAACCTTAACCCGTCCTAGGACACAGCATTCTACCTAACCTGCCCTAGAAGACATTGCATGTTCTAGTCACATTGTCCTACCTAACGTGTCCTAAGGCATATGCAGTACCATACGTAACATGTCCTAGAACATTGTCCAACCTTAACCCGGCCTATGGCACACCATTCCACCTAACCTGTCCCAGGCACAGTGTTCTACCTGACCTGTCAGGGACAATGCCCTACCTAACCCTTCCTAGGGCACAGCACCGTACATAACCTGTCATTGGGAACTGTGGTCCTGGACAGGTGGCAGGCCTTCGCTTTCAGGAAACTTTCCCTTCAGCCATATTTTGCCTTCATGAAATGAACAGTGAACTCTATTTCAGGTTCACTCCCTGGTTATTGTGCCCAGTTCCAGGATCATTCCTGGTTATTTTGCTGAGTTCCAGAATTATTCCTGGTTATTTTGCTCAGTTCCAGGATCACCCCTGGTTATTTTGGTCAGTTTCAGAATCACCCCTGGTTATTTTGCTCAGTTCAAGGATCAACCCCCTTGTTAATCTTATCGTCTTTGGTGTGAAGATGTCATTTGATCAATTTCTACTATAAACGAAGTGTTTTAGGATTAAAGAAAATCATTCATTTGCTGGCTGTCTACTCAAGGGGGATACCTCATTATATGTATAATGTCTCATCTTCATAATCATGTTTCAATCATTATTATGTTCATTTGTATTGGTAGTAATTTTCCTTATTTTTTTTATTTATAAATAGTTCCACACCGAGATTAGCATTTCATAATTATTTGAAATCGAAAAGCAATAATATTTAATCTATGCATATTCATGTACTTGTATGTATGTATGAACTCAGTATTCATAGAGCAATTGTCTCTTCTTCCAGTTCTCGTAGTTTACGTTCTTGCTGACGATCGGGCCCTTAAAGGTGAGGCCCTTGCTAACCGTCGGGACCTTGAAGGTGAGGCCCTTGGAGGTTGGGCCCTTGCTAACCGTCGAGCCCTTAAAGGTGAGGCCCTTGCTGGCGATTGGGCCCTTAGAGGTGAGGCCCTTGCTAACCGTCGGGACCTTGAAGCCCTTGCTAACCGTCGGGACCTTGAAGCCCTTGCTAACCGTCGGGACCTTGAAGGTGAGGCCCTTGGAGGTTGGGCCCTTGCTAACCGTCTTGCCCTTAAAGGTGAGGCCCTTGCCGACGATTGGGCCCTTAGAGGTGAGGCCCTTGCTAACCGTCGGGACCTTGAAGCCCTTGCTAACCGTCGGGACCTTGAAGGTGAGGCCCTTGGAGGTTGGGCCCTTGCTAACCGTCGGGCCCTTGGAGGTTGGGCCCTTGCTAACCGTCTGGACCTTGAAGGTGAGGCCCTTGCCGACGATTGGGCCCTTAGAGGTGAGGCCCTTGCTAACCGTCGGGACCTTGAAGCCCTTGCTAACCGTCGGGACCTTGAAGCCCTTGCTAACCGTCGGGACCTTGAAGGTGAGGCCCTTGGAGGTTGGGCCCTTGCTAACCGTCGGGCCCTTAAAGATGAGGCCCTTGGAGGTTGGGCCCTTGCTAACCGTCGGGCCCTTAAAGATGAGGCCCTTGGAGGTTGGGCCCTTGCTAACCGTCGGGACCTTGAAGGTGAGGCCCTTGGAGGTTGGGCCCTTGCTAACCGTCTTGGCCTTAAAGGTGAGGCCCTTGCCGACGATTGGGCCCTTAAAGGTAAGGCCCTTGCTAACCGTCGGGACCTTGAAGGTGAGGCCCTTGGAGGTCCGGCCCTTGAAGGTTGGGCCCTGGGAGGTCGGGCCCTGGGAGGTCGGGCCCTTGAAGGTTGGGCCCGTGGAGGTGGGGCCCTTGGCCAGCCACCCACCTTCGTCTGTCAAGAAGATGGCTACTTCGCCGACTTCCATAGGAGCTGCACCGTTTACTATCACTGCGAAGGTGGTGTAAAGCAAACGTAAGTTTCTGCTTTTATATTATTTGTTTATATTTTTTTTATTATTATTATACGGCAGCTTTTGCATAATTGTACTGTTCAGTAGACCTCTTAGCTAATCCTGTATCAGCTGAAGTGATTAGTCTACTGCTTCAGTAGTTTGTCTAACTGCGTGATAAGCCTTTACACCTACGAACATACTTTATCAGTTTAAGGAACCTACAGACAAGTAGACATGAATAATTAATTTTATATTCACAGTTTATAGAATACAATATATCTTGAACCAACACTCCATTAGTTGCAATGAATTCAGAATCACAGCATACACTATATATAATGTATAATTGTGGATTTTTCATTTAAAAAACCTGTAAGTCTTTTATTATTACAACCCGTACATTTTCATTTGAAATCTTACAATACAACAATCACTCATTTGCAATAATTGGGTTAAAGTCCTATGATTCAGAATTTTATTATTGATTTATGAATCATAGTTAATTAATGATTGCACAATTCTATATTAATTCCTGAAAAAAATAGTAAATATCCCGTTTACATATTACCGAGTAGTCAGCAAACCCATTTGATTCAAAGCACTAAATCCATACTTTAGAAAAATTATCTCTGTTATAGCAAGGAGCTTACTTATTAGATAAAAATTCCCGTTGAATGATTTACTTAGAACGCGAGGCAAGAGTGAATGAATATAAGTTTTATGCAAAATCACCCAATTAATTTTTTCATTGTTCACCAGCTTCATTGGGTCTCATTCATTTTTCTTGATGAATAACTACTGATGGGAATCTTCCTCATTCTTTCGAAATAGAACTACAAAAGCATCGTATGAAATCCATGGGACAGTTAAACTGTAGTCAGTTATTACCTAACCCATAATCCTCCAATTTTTAAGAAACGTGTATATAGCTTTTTTCGTGGCTTTATTTCCATGGCTGGTCTGGTCACGGATGCTCAGTACCTCTCATTCTCTCAGGTTTGAATGCCCAACCGGTGAACTCTTCGACGAAGGGAAGGCCATGTGTGTCCCACAAGAGGACGTTCAGTGTCCTTATCCTAAAAGCAGCTAGACCGAACCTCTCATGGGATGCAGTGGACTCAAGTCTGTCTCAAGATGAACTCCGTACCTGACCATGGCATGATGACCTTGATAACACTGTATATCATTCTTGGATAAAGATTTGCATTCAAACTGTTTATAGAGAAGTTTCTTAATGTGTAACTTTGTCTCAATAAATATGAATTGCAGCAATGTCAGTCAGTCATTTCATACCAACAATACTACCTTTGAGAGAGAGAGAGAGAGAGAGAGAGAGAGAGAGAGAGAGAGAGAGAGAGAGAGAGAGAGAGATAAGGACTTTGTTTTGAACATTAGTTCAAGATTAAGTTTATATAAAATATGGGTTACAGCTATGCATATATATGTATGTATATGTGTATGCACACACTATATTCACCAGTTAAGAAACCACATTGTCTGACAAGGGCTGACTCAAAGTATAAACCTCATTAGTAGCACGTCGTCCCCTGTAATTATACAAGGCAGTTCACTAATTAATATCCATCGCATTATTAAGAAATTGCAGTTGTTACGTCAAGTCGTGATGTAACCACTGAAGAACAAATGAAATGTTTGTTTTGGCGTTTTGTCGAGGATTTCATTACGCTGTCTCTGTTTCGTCTTCATGATTTTGTAAGTCAGATTTTCTCTGAAATTTGACGGTTTTCATCATAAATTTGTGGGTTTTCGTCAGATTCGTCTAAAATTAAGGTTTTTCGTCTGAAATTTGAGGTTTTTGTCTGAAATTTGAGGTTTTTGTCTGAAATTTGAAGCTTTTCTTCTAAAATTTGAGGTGTTTCGGTGGGCAAACTCCCTGTTACCTTTTTTTTTCTTTTTTTTTACTTGTTAAGAGTCTCATCCGGGGGTTTGCAAATACTGTTGGATTTTCCAAATTCCCCGGGATTTTCAAATCCCCTGTGGTTTTACAGACACCTTAGGGGTTCGTAAATACCCCCAGGTATTTTCCATTACTTTTGGGGCTACAGATACCCTAGGAGTTGTCAAATACCCCAAGGGTTTGCGGCGGTTACTTAGTTTACTGAAGAGACTGTATTCTAATCCGCTTACGCCTTATACTCCTGTTTTACTCTCTCTCTCTCTCAACATCCGGCTGCTACCCGTAAAATCGTGCTAATGAACAGGTCCATAACTGACAGTTTATTTTAACACGGCACCTCTTTATAAGAAAGTGCACCTACACATTCTTCCCCCAGAGAGAGAGAGAGAGAGAGAGAGAGAGAGAGAGAGAGAGAGGTAATGATTTAAAAGATATTTTACATCATAATCCACCAGCAACATTTCGCCTTTCCTTCTCCTTTTGTTTATGTGTTCTCATAGGCCTACACAGATAACTAGGAATATGAATATTATTTGGAAAAAGTTTCGTATCGAATGCAAAAAGAATCACAGGCGATTAGTGTCTGAGAGAAGAACTTATTAGGGACGAAAGTTTTCCAGAAAGTATCTCTTTTAGATGATTATTGGTGAGGTCCGTAAGAAAAATAGTTCAGAAAATATAGCAACAATATTAATACAGAATTGACGGCTGAAATGGACAGATGAGGAATCAGGAGACAAATCCTTATTCATAAAGAACAAGCCTAAGGAGACTGATAATAATAACCACTCAGACTATGGATTTAGCTGAGAAGAAGAAGAAGAAGAAGAAGATTAAGAAGAAAAAAAAAAGGAATCTGGACTCCTGGATTGCCGGGGGACGTCAGAATCAGAAACCTGTCCTGTCTCGGAACCCCAAACTGAGAGGTATTCCTCATTCGGCGATTCCTAAGAGGGGGTTTTAACCCACCACGCGGGGTCTCCCTCTTAGGACTTCTGAGCCGAAAACGACTCTCGGTACACCAAATGTTACGGAGCCTGAAATCGGCTCTGTAACAAATGGAAATCCTGAGGCTCTTCACTTCAGACAATCCAAGAGTCCGCGTGAGCAGCATCCTTTGGATAACTAAGGAACATTTGTTTTGTGTTTTGAAAGACTGAATCATTTTATGTAATATATGTAACGATTTCAGTAACTTTCTAACAGTTGATTTGTGTTATGTTTTATATTCAAGCTTTCTTTCAGACCAAATATTACTATTATCAATGGACACACATTTTTAAAGGATTTTCATGAACCAAATATATCCATATCAGCCACTAAATCATTTCGAGGATTCTTGAATTATCTGTGACATCATCATGTTGCAAAGGAGACTTGCAATGGCTCCGGAACTCTGGGAGAAGTTTCTCACCTCACTCATCCATTTCTCCTTAAGAAAGTGGGTTGATTAATACCTTAAATATTCATTTGAAGATCAATTAGTGGTCTATTAAAGGAATATTAACTTTTGTGTATAGTATACATAATATTTCTTTCTGATACAAGTATTGAAAATATCACTGATAAGCAGATTCTCATAATTTAGCATAATATTCTCTTATCCGAGCTGTTACAGATATTACCCAGATAAGTACTCTTGTAAGCGTTGTATTTCTTAAGAATATTTTTAATGATCATAATTTTAATTATGATGGCTAATTATATCACACAATATTATTTGGAAGCTGTCGAACTCGCATGGCATCAGGGAGCAAAGGCTCTCTGATACAGCCTAGTGTCTTTGACGCTAGGCAACTTCATCAATCAATCAATATAGATAAGCTAAACCTCATTCAAGGGATTCTTTCCCTGCAATGTCTACCCTTCCCAATGGTGGGTGGGCCACGGGTTGTGTTTGGGTGGGTCACAGAAACTTTTCTAAGGAATATCCCTTAATGTCACTAACACCATTTTTGGGAATTTGGGATACTCACTAAATACTCCTCTGTCTGCTGGGCGGTGGTTCGAACCCAAGAGAGGATGAAATTATCATCAACTAGAAGATTCTCCTTCCGTTTACACACACACACACACACATATATATATATACATATATATTTGTGTGTGTGTGTATACTCTGTTTTTTCCATCTGTCCATCTGCCTGTGATTGTTTGCGCATGGTAACATGGCGTCCCAGGCTTTAAATAATATCCTATTTCGAATATTAGCGGTGTAATTCGTATACAGTAAATTATTACAACACTTTTCAGTTGCAAATGTACACCCAGATATCCTTTTATTTACCTAAAACTTACACAAAGCATAAGTATTGGAAGCCCGGGACGCAGTGTTCCCATGCGCGATCACCACAGGCGGATGGACAGATGGAAAAAAACAGAGTATAAGTGTATATAAGTACATATATAAATATATATATATATATATATATATATATATATATATATATATATATTTATATATATATATATATATATATATATATATATATATATATATATATATGTGAGTGTGTGTTTATATATTGTTAAGAGTATTGCATTTATGTTTGGAGTATTGAATTTATGTAAATAAAGTATTTTTGTAGTGTGGATTGTAAATGTTTTGTAGTTCATATTTTTCCCATGTCTGTGTTGTCCTTGCGTGTTGTTTGGGTGTTTGTATTCCTCAGTCCTTGGATTGTTTACTTCGGCCATTGGAGCACCACCAGGGATTGAGATTTCTTGGATTTGTCATAGTGTTAATAACCCTGGATTATATCTAAAAGTGTTACATTATTTGTACTTGCTAATTTGTAAGTATTACTATATTGCATTTAAGGTTCTGTTGACGCTTGCTGGGTATGTGTGTATTTTCTGCATTTTATTGTTTAATATTTACGTATTTCCTGTATTATCTACAGTGTATTGATAATCGATTTTAATTGTTACTTACCTGCTTGTTTTGGCTCCATTTGTCGTAATGCTGTACAATGTTAATGTTCCTGGAGTTTCGTTAATTTACATTCGTTATTGCTTTAGTTTCATTATTCTCGTTATCATCGTAATCCTTATCTTTATATTGGACCTTTAATCAATTTTAAGTAAAATAACAAAATTTCGTAGTGTTTACCTTATCCCGTGTTATTATATATTTACTCGTATATCATACTTAAATTTTAATGCTATTTAAATTTGTTTGGATAAGAGCTCTATTATCAAAAATAAGTTAAGTTAATGGCATCATTAAATGTCTTATTATTTATTGTCTATGGCCGTTTGGAGCTCCGCTTCGTACTTGCATCAGTGAAAATGCAGGAAAGAGTATTAAGAGGCGAATGGTCGTAACATTTTGGGGGCCTGTCCGGGATTTGTTTTGCCGAGTAAATCAAAGTGACCGGTATAAGCTAAAGTTATTTTGAGGGGTTTTGCATAATTTTATTTTTTGTATAATGATCTGAATAACTAAAATTTGTGCACGAATTTATTCTAGGAAGTGGTCATAAATTTATTTTTCCGTATGTTTATTAGTATTTTGCCGTGAAGTGAAGTGTTAATGTTAAAAATACGGCGCTGTGCACGTTAAGAACAATCGGATTACGTACTAAGAGTAATTTTTGTTTGTTAAAGTGAATGCTTTCGCTCATTTTACTTTGTTTACATTTTAAAGTTAAAATCTTCTCTATCGTATATACGTTTTGAAGTTAAAATTTTCTCTATTGTATAGTTTTGAATATGGATCCTTTCAGCATTAGTGATTTTGCTAGTAACCCAAGTGTGCATTATTTGCGTAATCATCGTATGAGAAAGGATGACTGGATTGCTATTGCAGTGAAGTATGACTTTTCTGTTAAAAAGGTGTGGAGGAAATCTCAGATTAAGAATTTTGTTGTTAATGCTTTGGTTGAGACGGAGACTTTGCCTGAGGAAGCTTTTGATTTATTAGATGAAGAGGGATCCCAGTTAACTCTCAAGCAGGTAGAATTGCAGTATGCTCGTGAAAAAGAGGAGAGAGATAGACAAGAGAGGAGAGAGCGTGAGGAGTTGGAGAGGAAAGAGCGGAGAGAGCGTGAAGAGTTAGAGAGGAAGGATAGGAGAGAGCGAGAGGAAAGAGAGCACAGATATCAATTAGAGCTGTTGGAGAAAAAGAGAACGATAAAAGATAACGTGAGCCAAGGCGATGAAAGTGAACAGGTAATTGATGTTGTTAAGGCTTCTAAAATGATTCAGTTGTTTGATGAAGCGGATCCAGACGAGTTCTTTATGCTTTTTGAAAGACTTGCGCTTAATTTGAAGTGGCCTAAGCGTTTATGGCCCGTAATTTTGCAGCCGTCATTAAAGGGTAAAGCTAGAACAGTTTTCTTGTCGTTAACATCTAGTGAGAGTAATGATTACGACTTTACTAAGGATAGTATCCTGAAAGCCTATGAGCTTACGGCTGAATATTATCGTCTCAAGTTTCGTAGATATAAGAAGTTTGATTCACATTCATACATTGAATATTCACATAATCTTGTTAAATTACATGATAAATGGTTTACAGCAGCAAGTGTCACTACCTTAGATGAATATAGGGAGCTCATTTTACTTGAACAGTTTATTAGAGGTGTTCCTATTGATGTTCAGAGATACCTATTTGAGCGTGAGGTTACAACTTTACAAAGAGCAGCTGTGTTAGCTGAGAATTACAGTTTAATTAAACCACATCAACAAAGTCAAAGACAATCCAAGAAATCTCCAGGTAACTGTATGAGAGAAGAAATCCTCTGGCTCATACAGTAGAAGTCAGTCTGAGGTTAGTGTTACAAATGTAACCAGCTTGGTCACATGAAGGCAAGATGTCCTAGTAATTATAAGGAGGGGAAGAGAGAATCTTCGGGATCAAATATGGCAATTAGGAAGGTATGGCAGGAAATTCCTGTTTCTCATTGTGATAGGTTAGATAATGAGTTTGCTCCTTTCAAGTTTGATGGGGTTGTGTCAGTGTCAGATGACCTAGGTAAAAGTGTGCCTGTTAGGATAGTACGGGACACTTGTTCTTCTAATAGTCTAATTGTAAAAGAAAAGGTTCCTGGATTGGAAAAGACTTTTACATCAGATAGACTGGTTGTTAGGAGTTTGGGTGGACTGGTAACAGTTCCCTTGTGTAGGTTATATCTGCATTGTGGTTTATTAACTCGTTATGTCACAGTTGGGGTGGTGGATGAATTGCCTATTCAAGGTGTTGATTTTCTTATGGGGAACGACTTGGCAGGAGGGAAGGTTGTACCTAGTCCCATAGTTGTTGACACTCCATTAGAGGTAAGCCCTGTAGAAGATCCAGTATTGTATCCTTCTTGTGTTGTACAGCGTAGCAGAAGTCTGGCTGTGGTAGAAATCCCACGAGAGCGTGGAACAGATGTGACTAAGGACGTCAATGTAAGTACTACTTCAGGTACTGAAGAAAAAGATGCTGTTGGTACAGTTGACGTAGATATCAATATTGATAGTTTATTCCAAACTGATAGTTTTGAAGGTAATGTAAAAGAGAAAGAAAGTGTGCTAGATGGCGACGAGGATGAAACTAAGTTTGGTTTGAAGACTGGTAACATAGTATTGGTAAATACTCTGAAGCCAGTTGAAAATGAAATTAATTTAAGTAATGTTTCTGATTGCTCTGATAATCTTTTTTGATATGAAATGTTTCTGACATTATAAAAGCTCAACAGGAAGATTTGTCTTTGCAGTCTATTTACAGTGAAGTTGTTGCAGAAGACCAGATCAATATGGAGCCAGTATGCTATTACTTGAGGAATGGACTACTAATGAGAAAGTTCAGATCTTTGCATACTCCGGCAAGTTCAACTTGGGAAATCAGGAATCAGATTGTCATTCCAGCGAGCCTAAGGCAAAAAGTATTACACATGGCACATAATGTATCTTCTTCACACTTAGGAATAAGGAAGACTTTGAGTGCAGTTCTTAAACTCTTTTACTGGCCTGGTATAAGGAAAAGTGTCACAGAGTACTGTAAGTCTTGTGCAGTATGTCAGCTGGTTGGTAAGCCGAATCAGATAATAAAACCTGCCCCTTTACAGCCTATCCCTGTTTTACCTGAGCCTTTTGACAAAGTCATATTAGATTGTGTGGGTCCTTTACCCAAAAGTAAGAAGCAGAATCAATATATGATTACAATGATGTGCAGTTCCATTCGTTATCCTGATGCCTATCCACTTAGGAACATAAGTTCTAAGACACTGATCCCAGTTTTATAAAATTTTTCACTCAGTATGGTATCCCCAACGATTATCCAGACTGATAGAGTAAGTAACTTTACCTCTGATTTATTTAGACAGGTTATGGCAGCTATGAGCATTAAACATACTTTGTCCTCAGTATACCACCCAGAGAGTCAAGGAGCCCTGGAACGATTCCATCAGACGCTGAAGGATGCCCTTACGAAGTACTGTCAGGAACATCAGACAGACTGGGATGAAGGATTACCATTCGTGTTGTATGCCATCCGCAACACTCAACAAGAAAGTCTTGGATATTCCCCAGCCGAGTTGTTATATGGAAGGAAAGTGAGAGGTCCTTTGGAGATACTCTATGACATGTGGACGGATCAGTCGAAAGAGGTAACATTAGGAGATTATGCTAAGAACTTACAAGGTAAGCTAGAGAGCTCTCGTAAATTTGCACATGACAATCTAAGCATAGCTCAAGATAAGATGAAATTAAATTTTGATAATAAGGCTGAGACACGAAGCTTTAGGCCAGGTGAATCTGTTTTAATGCTAGTACCCATAAGGAAAACCTTTGAGAATAGATATGAAGGTCCTTATACAGTGATAAGCAGAAACAAGGATAATTATGTCATCTCTACTCCGGGAAAGAGAAAAAGCGAGAAGATGGTACATATAAACCTACTAAAAAAGTTTGAGACCCAATGTGACAATGTCAGCTTGATTTGCAAGTCATCTGTGGAAGATAATGTGAAGCTTAATGAAGCAGGTTTTCCAGATCGAAGTAAAAGCATACCTCTAAATAATACACTTGCATTAAATAACATTGACTGTAAACTTAATCATCTTTCATCTCAACAGGCTAGTGACTTGAAAAAGTTATTGGAACTTTTTCCAGAGATCTGTGGAGATGTGCCTGTCCAGACATCAATGCTAGATTATCAGCTAGAACTTAAGCCAGGTACAGTACCTCAGAAGAGTGCCCCATATCGAGTTTCCCCTCAAAAGAGAGCCATACTAAAGAAGGAAACTGACTTTTTGCTACAACATGGTTTTGCGGAGCCAAGTATTAGTCCTTGGGCATCGCCATGTGTTTTAGTTGAGAAACCAGATGGCTCCTATAGACTCTGCACTGACTTTAGAAGACTAAATGAGGGTAACTGTATCTTGATTCTATCCATTACCAAGGGTGGATGACCTCATAGATCTGGTAAGCAATGCTGTATATGTTTCAAAGATTGATTTATTAAGAGGTTATTATCAAGTCCCATTAGCAGATAACACAAAACCCCTGACAGCATTTACTACTCCAGATGGCCTATATCAATATACAGTCCTTCCATTTGGACTTAAGAATGCTCCTGCAGTTTTTCAAAGATTGATGGATCAAGTAATCCAGCGATATGCCTGGTGTTAGAGTGTATCCTTGATGACATTGTTGTATTTTCAGAGGATACTTGGGCTGGACCATCTTTCTATGCTGAAGGATTTATTTAGCAGGTTAAGACAGGCTTGTTTGACAATCAACTTAACCAAGAGTGATTTCGGCCATGCAAAGCTACAATACCTTGGGTATATGATTGGCAGCGGCGAGGTATCCCCAGTTGCAGCCAAAGTAGACGCCATCACCAAGCTAAGCTGCCCAAGTTCCAGACGTGAAGTAAGAAAATTCCTTGGGATGGTGGGCTACTATAGAAAGTTTTGTAAGAACTTCTCTGAAGTAGTAGCCCCATTAACGGACTTAACCAGCAGCAAAGACTAAGTTCGTTTGGACACCAGTTTGTGAGGAAGCCTTTCGACGAGCCCAAAGATTTCCTAGCCAGTAGCCCTGTCCTGAAGGCTCCTGACTTTGGCTCTCCCTTTGCTGTCGAGGTCGACGCTAGTGATCATGGAATAGGCGCTGTACTCCTGCAGAAAGGGCCAGATGACATGCAGCATCCCGTTGCTTACATGTCGAAGAAACTCAAAAATCATCAGCGAGGTTACTCTACAATCGAAAAGGAAGCACTTGCTCTTTTGACTGCATTGGAGCACTTCGAAGTTTATCTTTCTGGCAGTCCTGCTCCCATATTAGTCTTCACAGATCATGAGCCACTAAAGTTTGTAGGCCGGATGAGAACCAAAAATAAAAGGCTCATGAAGTGGTGGTTATCTTTGCAGCAGTTTGATCTAAAGATCCAGCACATCCGTGGACAGGATAACCTTCGAGCAGACATTTTATCGCGCTGTAGTAACTAACTCGACAGGTTGGTCGAAAATCTTTAATATAGAGTTTTCGACTTAAGGAGGGGGATGTTAAGAGTATTGCATTTATGTTTGGAGTATTGAATTTATGTAAATAAAGTATTTTTGTAGTGTGGATTGTAAATGTTTTGTAGTTCATATTTTTCCCATGTCTGTGTTGTCCTTGCGTGTTGTTTGGGTGTTTGTATTCCTCAGTCCTTGGATTGTTTACTTCGGCCATTGGAGCACCACCAGGGATTGAGATTTCTTGGATTTGTCATAGTGTTAATAACCCTGGATTATATCTAAAAGTGTTACATTATTTGTACTTGCTAATTTGTAAGTATTACTATATTGCATTTAAGGTTCTGTTGACGCTTGCTGGGTATGTGTGTATTTTCTGCATTTTATTGTTTAATATTTACGTTATTTCCTGTATTATCTACAGTGTATTGATAATCGATTTAATTGTTACTTACCTGCTTGTTTTGCTCATTTGTCGTAATGCTGTACAATGTTAATGTTCCTGGAGTTTCGTTAATTTACATTCGTTATTGCTTTAGTTTCATTATTCTCGTTATCATCGTAATCCTTATCTTTATATTGGACCTTTAATCAATTTAAGGTTAAAATAACAAAATTTCGTAGTGTTTACCTTATCCCGTGTTATTATATATTTACTCGTATATCATACTTAAATTTAATGCTATTTAAATTTGGATAAGAGCTCTATTATAAAAATAAGTTAAGTTAAGGCATCATTAAATGTCTTATTATTTATTGTCTATGGCCGTTTGGAGCTCCGCTTCGTACTTGCATCAGTGAAAATGCAGGAAAGAGTATTAAGAGGCGAATGGTCGTAACAATATATATATATATATATATATATATATATATATATATATATATATATATATATATGTGTGTGTGTGTTTGTGTGTGTGTATATATTTATATATATATATATATATATATATATATATATATATATATATATACATATACATACATATCATACATACATATATATATATATATATATATATATATATATATATAATGTATATATATAATATATATTTATTTGATATATATATATATATATATATATATATATATATATATAACCATTATGGGTTCGAACCTAACTTGTATAAAAATAAACCTTTCATTTCTTCTCCAATATCAAGGTTTCTGGGTAGTAAGATGTGTTAGCTGCTTTAAGTGATTTTCAAGAGAAAAGAGAAAAATAAGGAAAAGAAAGTCTCCGTGACCCACTCTAAGACATCCCGTTGCACATAGTACAAGTTGAGAATACAGTGAATTAGGTTTACTTTATGTTTATTGATTGATTGATGAGGTTGCCTAGCGTCAAAGACACTAGGCAGCATCAGAGAGCTTATGCTCCCTGATGCCACACCACTTCGACAGCTTTCCAAATAATATTGTGTGATATAATTATCCATCACAATTAAAATTATGATCATTAAAAATATTGAGAAACACGTCGCTTCCACGAGTACTTATTTGGGTCATATTTTTCAAAAACCTGATAGGAGAAAATAATGCTAATTTATGAGAAACTGCTTACCAGTGATATTTTCATTACTTGTATTAGACAGAAATGTTATTTATGCTTCAAATAAAACTTAACATCCCTTTAATATACGACTAATTGAGTTTTAAATGAATATTGAAGGGATCCTTCAACCCTCAGTCTTAAGGAGAATGGGATGAGTGGGGTGAAAAACTTCTCTCAGAGTTCCAGAGTCATTGTAAGTCTCTTTGGCAACATGGTGACATCACAGAGGCTTCGGGACTCCTCAAAGGATGTGGTTATCGGTAATGGATGTCCCTTTGTTCTTAAAAATCCTTTAAAACACTTTTACACTTACAATAATGTATGGTCCTTCATTTGTTCCTTTGTCTCTCGTGTCTTCTTGAACGCCGTCCCATCTTCCTCTCTCAGGCCTTCCTAGTCTTCGTATCCCTAACTCTTACATTTCAATTAGTGGTGTATTTAAGGAATGTTAATTTTATTTAAAGCATAAATAACATTTCTTTCTAATACAATTTAGTGAAATATCACTGTAGCAGGTCTCATAAAAATTTTAGCATAATTTTCTCATATCGATATTTTATGAAAAATATAACCCAAATAAGTACTCGTGGAAGCACCGTGTTTCTCAAGAATATTTTTAATGATCATAATTTTAATTATGATGGTTAATTATATCACACAATATTATTTGGAAAGCTGTTGAAGTCGCATGGCACCTCTGAAGCCGCCTAGTGTCTTTGACGCTAGGCAACCTCATCAATCAATCAATAAACAGAACATATACCTTATTCAAGGGCATCTTACCCTGTAAGGTCTCCCCTTCCCAATTTACTTAGTCTTTCTTGGTCTACCCACTGCCTCAGCTATGATGTCTTTTAACTCCTGAGAAAGTACTTCAGGCCTTCCAAGATTCTCACTCTTTTCGCGATGAAAATCATATGGATTTTTGTTCCAGTTTCTTTTAATTAACAAAGGATTCATCTCTTTAAATGTATTTAGCTCTCCAGGAACGTAAAATGAAGGATGTGCCAGTACCCCTGTCCTCTCTGAAGGTTATAGTCTGGATTCGGGCAATCCATTTTATATCCTCCGAGTCGTTAGCCATGGTTGTATCTAACTCCGTCACTCAGTCTAAGAAATGTAAAATGAAAAATAGCTTAATATTTAGTATATATATATATATATATATATATATTATATATATATATATATATATATATATATATATATATATATATATATATATGAGTCTTATCACATCACCATGATTCATATATATGCATTAAGCTGCAAATGTCCTCTGTCAAATTCGCTCTTCCTCAGAATGAATTGATTTTCATGTATGTTGATAAGAAATTCGATTGTGTATTTGTTTTTTTTCAACACTGGAACCACTGAGATCGTGGGATTCAGGTTTTCCCATTAGAGTTGACTCTTGCTTGTAATAATTAATAATAATAATCAGGGACTGCCTTCCAACACAATTCCATCTGATAATACGAAGCCCAAAAAAGGGCCAGTAATTAAAATGTTCCAGATACCCAAAACAAACCCCACGTAGACTTAACATGCTCTGGAATCAGAGGAAATTCATTAGAGGGAAGAAACAGACCAATTCCCATAAGATATCAACGAAAATTGTCTTAGTTATGTCCTCGTTAATGACAACATCCCAACCATAACAGCAGTCATTATCTCCACCTATTTTTCCCTCTGGTTGGCTTCCTTGACTAGGGAATTACAGTTATCTTGTAGGACTCTCCTTGGCCCTTTGTTGGTATTGAACTCTGCATTAATGGTTAACGGACGTTACTGCTTTGGCATTAGTCTCCAGTGTTGAAGTAATTACCTTTCATTTTCCTGGGACATTTACTAAGAAGTTGTGTTGCCACTAAACATTTACTGCCCCTTCAGTTGGCTTTCACCATTAAGTCTCCAACCTCTTATCCCTTGCATGTTCAATAGAGAGAGAGAGAGAGAGAGAGAGAGAGTTTTCTCTATAGTATTGGTTATGAAACTATAAATGCTTGAGGGAATTAGAATCCCACCTTCCCTTATATTAAATGTCAACGAAAATTGGAAGAAAAAGATAGATAGATGAACAGATAATATATAGTGAGGTCGATAGATATATAGGTATTCCAAATAACATATATTATGATATATCATACAGCTCGATAAGAGTTTGTGTGTGTGTGGGAGAGAGAGAGAGAGGAGAGAGAGAGAGAGAGTTCACTCGTGTGTCCCATTCCCCTTCAGGCGGGAAGGAATTTGTTGGACAGAGGAACTGGGAATTTCGGACTACCGTGCTGTAGGTAGGAACTGCGGCCGAAGGTCGCGGAATTGAAGGTTGGTCAACTTTTATTGTCGTCTCCAATGGAATTGGTGTCTGCTTTTGCTTCTGTGGGGAAGCAATTCCTTATTTATTCTTAATTTGTTTCTTCTCTTGTTTCGTTCAGTTCGTTAAGTTGCTTTCTACATTTCTTTTTCGTTGTTTCCTCATAAATATATTGTTAGGTATTCATGTTTTATATTTTATTACATTCCCATTTTTGCGTGAATGAATTTTCTTACGAATTAATTTATGCAGCTATTATTTTTATTTCGTAATTCTCATTTTCAGTAGAGGGAAGATCCACCAGTCATTTTATTTTATTATTTTTGTGCAATATTTCTTCTTTAAGTTTTATTCCTTCTTTGAATATCAATTATGTAGTCCACTTTTGTTGTTGTCATATTTCATTCAACATTTGGACGTTTCACTGATCGCTCCTCTCCTGACTATTATTAATCTGAGTTTGAAAAACCAAGGCAAACTTCTTTTTTTCATTTTTTATTTGACGGCTTCCCATCCCATTTTATATGGTGTAAATATAAATGTTTTTATCTTTAAACCACTAATTTAAAAAAAAAACTAAACCAGTGATCTAAAAATAAAAATAAAACTTATCAGTAATTAAAAGTTAAAAAAAATTGTCAAAATAAACTTGACTAACTTTGTCGAAATCTTTGGTTTAATTTTGAAGCAAAATTGCTCTCAGGATTAGTGTCGTTTCCTAGAAAGTGAGTCTCATGAATCTCTCCTGACAAAAAATAAATTACATTTATAGAAAACAATTAAACAGGTCTATGTCTAGGATTTAATTTCAAGCCTTACAAAAAAGCTAAAAAAAGCAGAAAAAAAACTTTCAAAAACGAACAACTATTATATACTTAAATACATCATTTCTTTCTTCTCTAATTAAACCTTTTCTTCTTTGTCTCTTTGATAATATCTTTCCAAAATAACATTTTTCTTATGGTTAATTTTCTGGATGAAACCTTATACTGTAAATTGCTTTTAAGTATTATGAATTGATTCTTCAACTAAGTTAACTGTACAAGTTTATCTCCAGCAGACTTCTCTAAACAGGCCTTAAGTATAACTGCATAAGAATGAGATCTTATGTTGTCATTGTTCATCGGCACGTAATAGAACTACACAACATCAAAAGTTTTATAATTTGTTTTCTGTTAGAGGATGCTTTCACACTTAACGGAAGATCACGTCTATTTTATTATATAATGACCATATCTTCAGATGAACGAATGTTTATTTGTTTATTATATTTCATCAATAAATATTTTTACTTATATTTCAAACAGAGTACTTTCTAGAGAACAAGAATTATTTCTTGATACTAAAAGAAGGTCGTTTATTCTATTCTATCTGTATTATAAAGCAATGATGCTTTAAAAAAAGAATGTTTCATAAAATAAAGTAAGGTTATATTATATAACCTATAAGAAAATACATTCAAAAGACAAAATGTGAAACGTTTCAAAGACTGAGAAATCCTAATAGAACACAGAAGGACCTGTACACCAAATCTCCAAAACTGGAACTCACTAAAAATTACAGTTATGAAATATACATACAGTTTATTGAAGGAAAATTCAAAGATATTTTACATCATAATCCACCAGCAACATTTCGCCTTTCCTCCTCCTTTTGTTTCTGTGTTCTCGTAGGCCTACACAGATAACTAGGAATATAAATATTATTTGAAAAAAGTTTCGTATCGAATGCAACAAGAATCACAGGAGATTAGTGTCTGAGAGAAGAACTTATTAGGGACGAAAGTTTTCCAGAAAGTATCTCTTTTAGATGATTATTGGTGAGGTCTATAAGAAAAATAGTTCAGAAAATATAGCAACAATATTAATACCGAATTGTCGGCTGAAACATAAGACAGATAGATTTTCATGCCTATGATATTATTATTGCTCAGGAGCAGGGTTGCCAGGTTGGCAACTTTGGTGCCAAAATCCTGAAAGCTGGAAATTTTCTTAGGTGGTGGCAACAGAATTTTGTGGTTAGCAAACTACCACCTAAATTGGTAACTTGTTGGCAACTTTTTGTTATCAAAAATATATTGTGCTTTTCTGAACGATTGTTGCAAAAATTTCTACTGCAAAGTTTCACAATTATGCTTTGCCGCTTACCATCAACAGCCAGAATATTTTGAATCAACTTCTTTGCCAATGCAAAGGGTGAACTTCCACTCTGACCTGAGTAATCAGAAATTAAGAACGAACGTTTTTTGCCGCCACGGCCACGTTTATTGTGTTTGTGTTGGAGAGTTGCTGTGATATTTTGCTTAATTTCATAGAGTTGTAAGTGATATTACTACGATTAGTGTTGTGTCTGTGTGTATGTATCTTCCTTTTCTAGATAACAGGATCATAAAAATTGACGTAGACATGTAAGGGCGTATGCCTTTTTGTCGATTTACGCAGCATATGACGTTTGAATTATAGGCCTATCTTATATTCAACTGTTTTATTTTGGTTGGGTTGTGTATTCTTGTTTTTTGTTGCTGCTGTTATGTGCTTGTAGTGTCTTCGAAAATTTTTTCATAAGGTATCCTAACATTGCAGAAAAAGAACATAGACCTATTCATAAAATATTGGCGCAAAGAATTATCCGCCTACTCTTAACTGTAGAATATTCTCCTAACAACAAAGAGAGAGAGAGAGAGAGAGACTGACTCAATAAGAATGCCCCGAAACCAAATGATTCATGGGCTAATCGCAGTCGCAGACTGGTTGGGATCATCTCATACATAACTTTCATCTGTCATAACATTTTTCTGTTAAGTATCTTTTATGATGCCTTCCTACCATAGCCTTCATTCTCATAGAAACGCTACAGCAGCCTTTATATTTACTCGTCACAGGGAATATAATTTATCCCTTTAGTAAATATATTGTCAGTATAGTTCATTGAAAGCAGTTTGATAGTTGGTGGATGGCTGAGACAGTCCTAAGATTTGGCCATTCACGCATATATGTGTATGTGCTCTTGCTTATAAGTGTACATTCCACTTTTGCATATACATTATATATCGAGGAGTTGAAAGTTTCAACTGGAAACTACTATATAAATAACAAGGTAGCCTTCCTTATTTCCAACAGATATGGGTAGAAAACCATTTGCAATAAGAAATTGACGTGTAGGCCCATGCCCTGTCCTTTTCTCAAAATATAAGAATTTTATGTGTAGGTCTAAGCCTCGACATTGCCTCAAAATATAAGAATTTGATGAGTAGGCCTATCCCCTGTCAATGCCTCAAAATATAAGAATTTGACGTGTAGGCCTAAGCCCTCTCATTGCCTCAAAATATAAGAATTTGTTGTGTAGGCCTAAGCACTCGCATTGCCTCCAAATATAAGAATTTGACGAGTAGGGCTAAGCCCTCTCATTGCCTCAAAATATAAGAAGTTGTTGTGTCGGCCTAAGCACTCGCTTTGCCTCCAAATATAAGAATTTGACGAGTAGGCCTAAGCCCTGTCATTGCCATAAAATATAAGAATTTGACGTGTAGGCCTAAGCCCTATCATTGCCTAAAAATATATGAATTTGACGTGAAGGCCTATGCCACGTCATTGCCTCAAAATATAAGAATTTCACACGTAGGCCTAAGCCCTGTCATTGCCTCAAAATATAAGTATTTGACGTGTAGGCCTAAGCCCTGTCATTGCCTCAAAATATAAGAATTTGACTTGTAGGCCTAAGCCCTGTCATTGCCTCAAAATATATGAATTTGACGTGTAGGCCTAAGCCCTGTCATTAACACAAAAGGTATTTCAACAAAATGGATACAGACTCCCACTACTGTTTATTTATCTCATCCTCACTGGTAGCTAATAGATAGATAGATATATCTTAATGTGATAACACATTTGAATTTTGGTAGGAATAATGGAAAATCAGCTGTTGTTACTTATTGGGGCTTGGGGCGTGAGGGGGGACAAGTTGAGTCTATGGGGGACAGTTGCCCCCCATAGCCCCTCCTCCCTAAATGACGCCCTTACTGGGACAATAAAAGCAAATCTAAAACTACTATTTGTATCAGTACAAAGTTTCAACACAACGATGTATAATACCCTATGAAATTCAAGTTTCTCTCATTTTATGGCGAATGCAGAGGTAACTAAGAGAAAATGCATATGAGGAAGAATGTTTTTGGCTAAATTAATTAAGGCTTTTTAGTGGAAAAAGGAGGTTGGCAACTTTTGTCAACTGTTCCAGCAATCATTGGCAACTTTTAGTCTAGGAAATCTGGCAACCCTGTTCAGGAGACAAATCCTTATTCATAAAGAACAAGCCTAAGGAGACTGATAAAAATAACCACCAGGCTATGGATTTAGCTGAGAAGAAGAAGAAAAAAAAGAAGAAAAAGGAATCTGGACTCCTGGATTACCGGGGGACATCAGAATCAGAAACCTGTCCTGTCTCGGAACCCCAAACCAAGAGGTAGTCCTCATTCGGCGATTCCTAAGAGGGGGCTTTGACCCACCACGCGGGGTCTCCCTCTTAGGACTTCTGAACCGAAAACGACTCTCGGGACACCAAATGTTACGGAGCCTGAAATCGGCTCCATAACAAATGGAAGACCCAAGGCTCTTTACTTCTGACAATCCAAGAGTCGGAATGAGCAGCATCCTTTGGATGACTAAGGAACATTTGTTTTGTGTTTTGAAAGACTGAATCATTTTATGTAATATATGTAACGATTTCAGTAACTCTGTAACAGTTGATTTGTGTTATGTTTTATATTTAGGCTTTCTTTCAGACCAAATATTACTATTATCAATGGACACACGTTTTCAAGGATTTTCATGAACCAAATATATCCATATTGGCAACAACATCATTTCAAGGGATCTTGAAGTATCTGTGACGTCATCATGTTGCCAAAGAGACTTGCAA
>NC_061092.1:5189568-5194568 GCF_015104395.2 Macrobrachium nipponense | reverse complement strand
AAATTCTTATATTTTGAGGCAATGTCGAGGCTTAGACCTACACATAAAATTCTTATATTTTGAGAAAAGGACAGGGCATGGGCCTACACGTCAATTTCTTATTGCAAATGGTTTTCTACCCATATCTGTTGGAAATAAGGAAGGCTACCTTGTTATTTATATAGTAGTTTCCAGTTGAAACTTTCAACTCCTCGATATATAATGTATATGCAAAAGTGGAATGTACACTTATAAGCAAGAGCACATACACATATATGCGTGAATGGCCAAATCTTAGGACTGTCTCAGCCATCCACCAACTATCAAACTGCTTTCAATGAACTATACTGACAATATATTTACTAAAGGGATAAATTATATTCCTGTGACGAGTAAATATAAGGCTGCTGTAGCGTTTCTATGAGAATGAAGGCTATGGTAGGAAGGCATCATAAGATACTTAACAAATTAGAAAAATGTATGACAGATGAAAGTTATGTATGAGATGATCCCAACCAGTCTGCGACTGCGATTAGCCCATGAATCATTTGGTTTCGGGGCATTCTTATTGAGTCAGTCTCTCTCTCTCTCTCTCTCTTTGTTGTTAGGAGAATATTCTACAGTTAAGAGTAGGCGGATAATTCTTTGCGCCAATATTTTATGAATAGGTCTATGTTTATTCTGCAATGTTAGGATACCATATGAAAAATTTTCGAAGACACTACAAGCACTATAACAGCAGCAACAAAAACAAGAATAAACACAAGAACCAAAATAAAACAGTTGAATATAAGATAGGCCTATAATTCAAACGTCATATGCTGCGTAAATCGACAAAAAGGCATACGCCCTTATATGTCTACGTCAATTTTTATGATCCTGTTATCTAGAAAGGAGATACTATACACACAGACACAACACTAAATCGTAGTAATATCACTTACAACTCTATGAAATTAAGCAAAATATCACAGCAACTCTCCAACACAACACAATAAACGTGGCCGTGGCGGCAAAAACGTCGTTCTTAATTCTTGATTACTCAGGTCAGAGTGGAAGTTTGACCTTTGCATTGGCAAAGAAGTTGATTTCAAACTATTCTGGCTGTGATGGTAAGCGGCAAAGCATAATTGTGAACTTTGCAGTAGAAATTTTGCAACAATCGTTCAGAAAAGCAACAATATATTTTTGATAACAAAAAGTTGCCAACAAGTTACCAATTTAGGTGGTAGTTGCTAACCACAAAATTCTGTTGCCAACCACCTAAGAAAATTTCCAGCTTTCAGGATTTTGGCACCAAAGTTGCCAACCTGGCAACCCTGCTCCTGAGTAATAATAATATCATAGGCATGAAAATCTCATCTGTCTATTTCAGCCGACAATTCGGTATTAATATTGTTGCTATATTTTCTGAACTATTTTTCTTATAGACCTCACCAATAATCATCTAAAAGAGATACTTTCTGGAAAACTTTCGTCCCTAATAAGTTCTCTCAGACACTAATCTCCTGTGATTCTTGTTGCATTCGATACGAACTTTTTTCAAATAATATTTTATATTCCTAGTTATCTGTGTAGGCCTACTAGAACACGAAACAAAAGGAGGAGGAAAGGAAAGGCGAAATGTTGCTGGTGGATTATGATGTAAAATCTCTTTGGAATTTTCCCCTTTAATAAACTGTATATATCTTTCATAACTGTAATTTTTAGTGAGTTCCAGTTTTGGAGATTTGGTGTACAGGTCCTTCTGTGTTCTATTAGGATTTCTCAGTCTTTGAAACGTTTCACATTTTGTCTTTTGAATGTATTTTCTTATAGGTTATATAATATAACCTTACTTTATTTTATGAAACATTCTTTTTTTAAAGCATCATTGCTTTATAATACAGATAGAATAGAATAAACGACCTTCTTTTAGTATCAAGAAATAATTCTTGTTCTCTAGAAAGTACTCTGTTGAAATATAAGTAAAAAATATTATTGATGAAATATAATAAACAAATAAACATTCGTTCATCTGAAGATATGGTCATTATATAATAAAATAGACGTGATCTTCCGTTAAGTGCGAAAGCATCCTCTAACAGAAAAAAAATTATATAACTTTTGATGTAGTGCAGTTCTATTACGTGCCGATGAACAATGACAACATAAGATCTCATTCTATGCAGGTTTATACTTAAGGCCTGTTTAGAGAAGTCTGCTGGAGATAAACTTGTACAGTTAACTTAGTTGAAGAATCAATTCATAATACTTAAAAGCAATTTACAGTATAAGGTTTCATCCAGAAAATTAACCATAAGAAAAATGTTATTTTGGAAAGATATTATCAAAGAGACAAAGAAGAAAAGGTTTAATTATAGAAGAAAGAAATGATGTATTTAAGTATATAATAGTTGTTCGTTTTTTAAAGGTTTTTGTCTGCTTTTTTTAGCTTTTTTGTAAGGCTTGAAATTAAATCCTAGACATAGACCTGTTTAAATGTTTTCTATAAATGTAATTTATTTTGGTCAGGAGAGATTCATGAGACTCACTTTCTAGGAAACGACACTAATCCTGAGAGCAATTTTGCTTCAAAATTAAACCAAAGATTTCGACAAAGTTAGTCAAGTTTATTTTGACAATTTTTTTTTAACTTTTAATTACTGATAAGTTTTATTTTAATTTTTAGATCACTGGTTTAGTTTTTTTTTTAAATTAGTGGTTTAAAGATAAAAACATTTATATTTACACCATATAAAATGGGATGGGAAGCCGTCAAATAAAAAATGAAAAAAAGAAGTTTGCCTTGGTTTTTCAAACTCAGATTAATAATAGTCATGAGAGGAGCGATCAGTGAAACGTCCAAATGTTGAATGAAATATGACAACAACAAAAGTGGACTACATAATTGATATTCAAAGAAGGAATAAAACTTAAAGAAGAAATATTGCACAAAAATAATAAAATAAAATGACTGGTGGATCTTCCCTCTACTGAAAATGAGAATTACGAAATAAAAATAATAGCTGCATAAATTAATTCGTAAGAAAATTCATTCACGCAAAAATGGGAATGTAATAAAATATAAAACATGAATACCTAACAATATATTTATGAGGAAACAACGAAAAAGAAATGTAGAAAGCAACTTAACGAACTGAACGAAACAAGAGAAGAAACAAATTAAGAATAAATAAGGAATTGCTTCCCCACAGAAGCAAAAGCAGACACCAATTCCATTGGAGACGACAATAAAAGTTGACCAACCTTCAATTCCGCGACCTTCGGCCGCAGTTCCTACCTACAGCACGGTAGTCCGAAATTCCCAGTTCCTCTGGTCCCACAAACAAATTCCTTCCCGCCTGAAGGGGAATGGGACACACGAGTGAACTCTCTCTCTCTCTCTCTCTCTCTCTCTCTCTCTCTCTCTCTCTCTCCACACACACACAAACTCTTATCGAGCTGTATGATATATCATAATATATGTTATTTGGAATACCTATATATCTATCGACCTCACTATATATTTATCTGTTCATCTATCTATCTTTTTCTTCCAATTTTCGTTGACATTTAATATAAGGGAAGGTGGGATTCTAATTCCCTCAAGCATTTATAGTTTCATAACCAATACTATAGAGAAAACTCTCTCTCTCTCCTCTCTCTATTTAACATGCAAGGGGTAAGAGGTTGTAGACTTAATGGTGAAAGCCAACTGAAGGGGCAGTAAATGTTTAGTGGCAACACAACTTCTTGGTAAATGTCCCAGGAAAATGAAAGGTAATTACTTCAACACTGGAGACTAATGCCAAAGCAGTAACGTCCGTTAACCGTTAATGCAGAGTTCAATACCAACAAAGGGCCAGGGAGAGTCCTACAAGATAACTGTAATTCCCTAGTCAAGGAAGCCAACCAGAGGGAAAAATAGGTGGAGATAATGACTGCTGTTATGGTTGGATGTTGTCATTAACGAGGACATAACTAAGACAATTTTCGTTGATATCTTATAGGAATTTGTCTGTTCTTCCCTAATGAATTTTCTCTGATTCCAGAGATGTTAAGTGCTCTACGTGGGGTCTGTTTTGGGTATCTGGAACATTTAATTACTGGCCCTTTTTTGGGCTTCGTATTATCAGATGGAATTGTGTTGGAAGGCAGTCCCTGATTATTATTATTAATTATTACAAGCAAGAGTCAACTCTAATGGGAAAACCTGAATCCCACGATCTCAGTGGTTCCAGTGTAGAAAAAAACAAATACACAATCGAATTTCTTATCAACATACATGAAAATCAATTCATTCTGAGGAAGAGCGAATTTGACAGAGGACATTTGCAGCTTAATGCATATATATGAATCATGGTGATGTGATAAGACTCACACATATATATATAATATATATATATATATATATATATATATTATATATATATATATAGTAAGTATATATATATTATATATATATATATACATATATATATATATATATATATATCTATATATTATATATATACTACCTATAGCTATTTTTCATTTTACATTTCATAGACTGAGTGACGGAGTTAGATACAACCATGGATAACGACTCGGAGGATATAAGATGGATTGCCCGAATCCAGACTATAACCTTCAGAGAGGACAGGGGTACTGGCACATCCTTCATTTTACGTTCCTGGAGAGCTAAATACATTTAAAGAGATGAATCCTTTGTTAATTAAAAGAAACTGGAACAAAAATCCATATGATTTTCATCGCGAAAAGAGTGAGAATCTTGGAAGGCCTGAAGTACTTTCTCAGGAGTTAAAAGACATCATAGCTGAGGCAGTGGGTAGACCAAGAAAGACTAAATAAATTGGGAAGGGTAGACCTTACAGGGTAAGATGCCCTTGAATAAGGTTTATGTTCTGTTTATTGATTGATTGATGAGGTTGCCTAGCGTCAAAGACACTAGGCGGCATCAGAGGTGCCATGCGACTTCAACAGCTTTCCAAATAATATTGTGTGATATAATTAACCATCATAATTAAAATTATGATCAT
>NC_061092.1:5179568-5184568 GCF_015104395.2 Macrobrachium nipponense | reverse complement strand
GGCTTTTATCATATTTCCGGCGTTGAGTTTTGACTTGAGTATCGCCTTGAGTCTCTGCATATATTCTTTCCTGATCGTGTTCTTCATCTCTTGGAGTGTTATATCCCCTCCTTCCATTATTCCCAGGTATTTGTATCCAGTCTCATCTATGTGTTTGATGTTGCTCCCATCTGGTAGCTTTATCCTTCAGTTCTCGTTACTTTGCCTTTTTGTATGTTGACTAAGGCGCATTTTTCTATTCCGAACTCCATCCTATGATTGTTATTATTATTATTATTATTATTATTATTTTATTATTATTATTATTATTATTATTATTATTCAGAAGATGAACCGTATTCATATGAAACGGGTCAGCGGGACCCACTTACTTGAAATTCAAGCTTCCAAAGAATATGTTGCTCTCAAGGAAGTAAGAGAAGGTAAAAAGAGGTACATCAAGAAGAGATCTCGCATATTAAAAAGAGAGAAAAAAAATGAATGAATAGTTAAAGATGAATTTAAAAAGCAAGGAGAACAGCAATAGGGTGGTAATGGTAATGCATTGCATCTTCGCCTGAACCTTTGTTGAAGTTGCAATTGTACGAGAAAGGAAATTAGAGCAATAAAATGTGTAATCGTAGCTTCACAAGTTAGTTATTACTTTTAAAGTGACAAAGATGTGATAAAACCTGTCACACTTTAGAGGTTTAGCACACAATTCCTCCTCCAACTTATTTTTTGTCGGGATCCTCTCTAAGGGACCATTTTTCCGCTTGGAAACAATATGACGCCAGCAATTAAATTAATTTTATGAGGAAAACAATATGATAATAGGATATTATCTCAATTTTTATCTTTGCTTGAAAGGAGAGAGAGTGTGAAGCTTGTTATCTCAACTTTCAGACTTTGTATAAAGAGAGAGAGAGAGAGAGAGAGAGAGAGAGAGAGAGAAATATAACGACTTCTTTTCAACGTTAGTTCAGAATTAAGTCTAATGAAACATGGGTTACAGCTATGTACACACACATACACACACACACACACACACACACACACATATATATATATATATATATATATATATATATATGTGTGTGTGTGTGTGTGTGTGTGTGTATGTATATGTGCGTGTAGCACACACTATATTCACTAGTTAAGAAACCGCATTGCTTTACAAGGGATGACCTCAGTAAAGACAAAACAGAAGTAACTTGATTATTCATCCTCCAGTTACCTAAGAAAAAAAAAAGGCCACAAGTAACAAAGAGAAGGAGCTTCTAAAACATGAAAGCCTAAAGCACAAACCTCATTAGTAGCACGTCTACCCCTGTAATTATACAAGGCAGTTCACTAATTAATATCCATCGCATTATTAAGAAATTGCAGTGGTTACGTCAAGTCGTGATGTAACCACTGAAGAAAAAATGAAATGTTTGTTTTGGCGTTTTGTAAATTGTCGAGGATTTCATTACTCTGTCTCTGGTTCGCCTTCATGATTTTGCAAGGCAGATTTTCTCTGAAATTTGATGTTTTTCGTCTGAAATTTGAGGTTTTTCATCTGAAATTCTAAGTTTTTCTTCTTAAATTTGTGGTTTTTCATCTGAAATTCTAAGTTTATCTTCTTAAATTTGTGGTTTTTCGTCTGAATCGTCTGAAATTAAGGTTATTCGTTTGAAATTTTTGGTTTTGCCTGAAATTTGAGGTTTTTCTTCTGAAATTTGAGGTTTTTAATTATGCATTTGTGGTTTTTCGTCTGAAATTTAGGTTTTTCGTCTGAAATTCGAGGTTTTCTTCTGAGATTTGATTTTGTTTCTTCTGAAATTTGAGGCTTTTCATTATGAATTTGTGGTTTTTCTTCTGCAACGTCTGAATTTTAGGTTTTTCGTCTGAAATTTGAAGTTTTCTTTTGAAATTTGAGGTTTTTCTTCTGAAATTTGAGGTATTTCATCAAAGATTTGTGGTTTTTCGTCTGAAAATTGTGGTTTTTCGTCTAAAATTTGAGGTTTTCTTCTGAAATTTGAGGTTTTCGGGGTTTGCAAATAGCGTTGGATTTTCCAAATTTCCTATGATTCTGTAGATACCTTAGGGGTTCGTAAATACCGACAGGTGTTTGCAATTACTTTGCTGGCTGTAAATACCCTAGGGTTTTTAAAAAAAAACCCACGGGTTTGCAAGGGTTACTTAGGTAATTGACGGAGGCAGACCCCCTAGGGTCACTTAGTATATTGAAGAAGCTGTATTCTAAAATGCATATGCCTTTCATTTCTTCTATTTTACTTTATTTTCCTCTCTCGCTCTCTCTCTCTCTCAACGTCTAGCTCTAACCCATAAAAATGTACTAAAACCAGTAATATAATTCACAGCTTATTTTAACAGGGCACCTCTTTATTAGAAGTGCACCTAAATCTTCCCTCACAACACCCCCCTCACTCTTCCCTGAGAGAGAGAGAGAGAGAGAGAGAGAGAGAGAGAGAGAGAGAGAGAGAGAGAGAATTAATGATTTGAAAGGTGAACTGTAAAATGATCTTCACAGATCAGATCAAACAGCTGTTCAACGTTGTGTTGTTTGGGGTCGTTGAATCAGTTATAATTTATGATCATACTAAATTCTATTGCAGGTCAGAAGGGGTCAAGTCGAAGGCATGATAGCTCAAGGAGTACTTGACCTTCCGTATGCAGAGGAGGTAGGGGGAGGGGATGGGGGTTACTCGGTCAGCTTAGGTTAGGGGTGGGGTGTTACTTAACTGAAATTAAAGTGTACTTATGCAAAAGCTCGGACGATATGAACTTAAGATGAATCAAGTTCTCATCAAATTCATGATGAGAGTACTTTTTTTCATTATAAGTTAATCTGTAAAGTAACGTATATTCATATAGATTTCATTTGCATAATAAGTAACCATTTGAAAGAAATCAATGGGCATGCACAGGTATGATATTCGTCGGGGTCTGTAACCTTTGGCATTGTAACGCTCTGTTACATAAATTGCATCTGTCTTTCCATTTAATTTCGTTCTTTGTAAAAAAAAAATATGGAAAGCAGCTGATTAATATGTAAGATCTCCATTATAAAGGTAAATGAAAACGATCGATAAAACTGAACAGTATCATTGACAAATTGATTTTGTTACCCCTATTCAGAGGTAAAGAATCAGATTATGTTTTGAGTAACCTCTTTATGAATAATAATAATATAATAATAATAATAATAATAATAATAATAATAATATATAATAATAATAATAATAATTAATTATTATTATTATTATTATTATTATTATTATTATTATTATTATTATTATTATTATTATTATTATTATTCTTTGTAATCTGATCCTGAAGCTTGAGACTAATAATAATAATAATAATAATAATAATAATAATAATGATAATAATAATAATAATAATAATAATAATATAAATAATAATAATAATAATTATTATTATTATATTATTATTATTCATAAATAGGTTACTCAAAGCATAATTTGACTCTTAATCTCCGAATGGGGGTAACAAAATTAATTTTGTCAATTATCATTATTATTATTATTTTTATTTTATTTTATTTTTTTTGTTTTTGTTTATCACAGTCCTCTAATTCGACTGGGTGGTATTTATAGTGTGGGGTTCCGGGTTGCATCCTGCCTCCTTAGGAGTCCATCACTCTTCTTACTATGTGCGCCGTTTCTAGGATCACACTCTTCTGCATGAGTCCTGGAGCTATTTCAGCCTCTAGTTTTTCTAGATTCCTTTTCAGGGATCTTGGGGTCGGGCCTAGTGTTCCTATGATTATGAATACAATTTCCACTGGCATATCCCATATCCTTCTTATTTTTGTTTTCAGATCTTGATACTTATCCATTTTTTCCCTCTCTCTTCAACTCTGGTGTCCCATGGTATTGCGACATCAATGAGTGATACTTTATTCTTGATTTTGTCAATCTACTTCACATCTGGTCTATTTGCACGTATCACCCTATCTGTTCTGATACCATAGCCCCAGAGATCTTTGCTTGATCATTTTCTATCATTCCCTCAGGTTGGTTGCTCGTACCACTTATTACTGCAAGGTAGCTGATGTTTCTTGCACAGCTCCAGTGGAGGGCTTGCTACTGAATCATGCCTCTTTTTGTACTGGTTCTGTGCAAGTGCCGGACATTCGCTTGCTATGATATTATTATTATTATTATTATTATTATATTATTATTATTATTATTATTATATTCAGAAGATGAATCCTATTCGTCTGGAACAAGCCCACCACAGAGGCCACTGACTGGAAATTCAAATTTGAAGCTTCAAAAGAATATTATGGTGTTCATTTGAAAGAAGTAACAGAAGGTGACAGGAAATACAGAAAGAAAAGTAATAAATAAATAGCTAATATATAAGTATATCATCAAATTTAAGGCGGACAGAACAAACAAAAAATCTGAATGAAAAAAAAAAAAAAACGCAAAAAAATGTAAAAGGTGTTTTCTTCTAAGAAAAACATGCACGACACCTATACACTCCCAAAATGATATAATAAAGTAATAAATAAATAGCTATAAATGTCATTATCGAATAAATGTAGGGCACAGTTTAATAGGATTAATAAAAACTTTTAAAATTCTAAAAATGGTCTTCCAAGGAAAATACACTCGATGCCGACACTTCGTTTTTATAACTCTCTTCAAAGAAAAAAAATTAACATATATACAACCATTGTTTACTGTTACGACGATAGCGAATACTTTTATCAAGTACTCATACGTCATGCATTTGTCATTTTAGTTAGGCATTTCCTGCTTGTCCCTTTATAAATGGTGGAGGCCCCTTGGCACGGTCACCAGTTCTTTCTCCGACGAAGACCGAGTTCAAACACTTGTAGCTCCAGCTTGTCTGTGTTGTGACTAGTATTCCAGAAATGGCTCGCCTCGCCGTAGTTTTGTTTGTCTCTGGTAAATATTTGTTCTATCTCTCTCTCTCTCTCCTTCTTGGTTGTTTGGTTAGGTCAATCAAGAAGAAAGCTC
>NC_061092.1:5156217-5179068 GCF_015104395.2 Macrobrachium nipponense | reverse complement strand
TAGTTATAATGCGAGTATTTCAGACCATAATGTCATAGAATTAACAGTTCATTCCAAAGCAAGTGAAAATAGAGATAAGCAAGAAATGAAAAAGTGGGAAGGATATGAAAATAACAACTTCTACAGTAAAATATAAAATGGTCAGAAATTAATGAAGAATTAAACAAAGATTGGAGATAACATTTTCGTAAGTGATGACATAAGGGTAAATACGGAGATATATATAAAATATTGGAGAAAATAGTGGAAAAATATTATACCGAAGAAGAAAAGTAAACATCATTCATGCATACCAAGAGACAGAAGGATCTTGTTCCAGAAAATCAGAAAGTGGAAAAAAGGTCTTGCAAAAGAAAAAAATGCATGGAAAGTTATAGAACTAAAAAGTAAGATAGAAAATGCAGAACAAAAGATTATACAATCAAAAGAAAATGAAAAAACGGGACTTGGAAGAAAAAACCCTATTAAATATCAAGCAAAACCCCCAAACTATTATACTCATATGCGAAGAAGATGAATAAAAGAAGAATAGAAATAGGCCCTCTGAGAATTGAAGGGAGATTAACGAATGAAAAAAGGAAATTTGCAACATACTGGCAGAACGATATAAGAGAGAATTCACCCTAGAATAGATAATGAAGATAATGATATAGAAGTAAGTGATGAAAATAGTGAATATTTAGCTGACATAGATATTAATGAAGCTGATATTGTGCAGGCTATTAATGAAATTAAAAATGGAGCTGCTGCAGGGCCTGATGGAATTCCTGCTATTTGTTAAAGAAAGTAGTCATTCTATCGCAAAGCCACTTGCAATATTATTAAGACAAAGTGTAGATACAGGCAAGATATATGATGAGCACAAATTAGCATATATTACCCTACTTTCAAAAGTGGATCAAGACTAGAGGCAAGTAATTATAGGCCTGTGAGTCTAACATCACATATATGAAAGTGTATGAAAGGGTAATGAAGAAAAAATATTATGAAACATTTATAAAAATAATTTGTTTAATAAAGGACAACATGGTTTCGTACCCGGAAAAAAGTACACAAACCCAAACTGTTAGTCCACCGTGAGAACCATATTCAAAATATGAAAAGCGGAAATGAAACAGATGTGGTTTATTTAGACTTTGCAAAAGCTTTTGATAAAGTAGAACCATAATATATTAGCGAAGAAAATTAGAAAACACAATATCGTGGATAAAGTAGGAAAATGGTTAAAAGAATTTTTACACAACAGAAAAACAGATAGTTATTGCAAATGACGAGAAAATCGGATGAAGCCAAGGTAATATCCGTGTGCCCGCAAGGTACGGTGTTAGCTGCAATACTGTTTGTTATTATGATTGAAGACATAGACAATAATGTTAAGGATTCGGTAGTGAGTAGTTTCGCAGATGACACAAGAATAAGTAGAGAAAGTTACTTGTGATGAAGATAGGAACGCTCTACAAAGAGACCTTAACAAAGTATATGATTGGGCAGAGGTAAAATAGGATGGTATTTAACTCTGATAAATTTGAATCAATAAATTATGGAGACAGAGAAAGAAGCTATATGCATATAAGGGACCTAATAATGAGACCATCACAAATAGGAAGCAGTTAAAGACCTTGGTGTGATGATGAAATGGAACATGTTTATGCAATGATCAAATAGCAACTCTGTTGGCAAAATGTAAAGCAAAAATGGGAATGTTGTTACGGCACTTCAAAACAGAAAAGCTGAACACATGATTATGCTTTATAAAACATATGTTCGTAGTCCACTTGAATATTGCGATATGATATGGTACCCACACTATCAAAAGGATATTGCCACAAATAGAGAGTGTACAAAGGTCCTTTACAGCTAGAATAGAAGAAGTTAAGGACCTAGACTACTGGGGAAAGACTACAATTCTTAAAATTATATGTCTAGAAAGGAGAAGAGAACGCACATGATAATTCAGGCATGGAAACAGATAGAAGGAATAGCAGAAAATATCATGGACTAAAAATATCAGAAAGAGCAAGCAGAGGTAGATTAATAGTGCCCAAACTATCCCAGAAAAATAAGGAAAGCACACGGACATTAATCCACTAGCACCAGCATCGATAATGCAGCGTCTATTCAATGCGTTGCCAGCTCATCTGAGGAAGTATATCAGGAGTGAGCGTAGATGTGTTTAAGAATAGCTCGACAAATATCTAAACTGCATCCCAGACCATCCAAGATTGGAAGATGCAAAATATACCGGAAGATGTACTAGCAACTCTCTGGTAGACATTAGAGGTGCCTCACACTGAGGGACCTGGGGCAACCGAACAAGATGTAAGGAATGTAAGGAAAGGGGACCATTTTCCGCTTGGAAACAATATGACGCCAGCAATTAAATAATTTTATGAGGAAAACAATATGATAATAGGATATTATCTCAATTTTATCTTTGCTGAAAGGAGAGAGAGTGTGAAGCTTGTTATCTCAACTTTCAGACTTTGTATAAAGAGAGAGAGAGAGAGAGAGAGAGAGAAATATAACGACTTCTTTCAACGTTAGTTCAGAATTAAGTCTAATGAAACATGGGTTACAGCTATGTACACACATACACACACACACACACACACACACATATATATATATATTATGGTGTGTGTGGTGTGTGTGTGTGTATGTATATGTGCGGTGTATGCACACACTATATTCACTAGTTAAGAAACCGCATTGCTTACAAGGGATGACCTCAGTAAAAGACAAAACAGAAGTACTTGATTATTCATCCTCCAGTTACCTAAGAAAAAAAAAAAAGGCCGCAAGTAACAAAGAGAAGGAGCTTCTAAAACATGAAAGCTAAAGCACAAACCTCATTAGTAGCACGTCTACCCCTGTAATTATACAAGGCAGTTCACTAATTAATATCCATCGCATTATTAAGAAATTGCAGTGGTTACGTCAAGTCGTGATGTAACCACTGAAGAAAAAATGAAATGTTTGTTTTGGCGTTTTGTAAATTGTCGAGGATTTCATTACTCTGTCTCTGGTTCGCCTTCATGATTTTGCAAGGCAGATTTTCTCTGAAATTTGATGTTTTTTCGTCTGAAATTTGAGGTTTTTCATCTGAAATTCTAAGTTTTTTCTTCTTAAATTTGTGGTTTTTCATCTGAAATTCTAAGTTTATCTTCTTAAATTTGTGGTTTTTCGTCTGAATCGTCTGAAATTAAGTTTATTCGTTTGAAATTTGTGGTTTTTTGTGTGAAATTTGAGGATTTTCTTTTGAAATTTGAGGTTTTTAATTATGAATTTGTGGTTTTTCGTCTGAAACGTCTGAAATTTAGGTTTTTCGTCTGAAATTCGAGGTTTTCTTCTGAGATTTGATTTTGTTTCTTCTGAAATTTGAGGTTTTTTTTCTTTTATTATGAATTTGTGGTTTTTCTTCTGCAACGTCTGAATTTTGTTTTTCGTCGTTTTTTCTGAAATTGAAGTTTTCTTTTGAAATTTGAGGTTTTCTTCTGAAATTGAGGTATTCATCAAAGATTTGTGGTTTTTCGTATGAATCGTCTGAAAATTGTGGTTTTTCGTCTAAAAATTTGAGGTTTTCTCTGAATTTGAGGTTTTTCGGGGGTTTGCAAATAGCGTTGGATTTTCCAAATTTCCTATGATTCTGTAGATACCTTAGGGGTTCGTAAATACCGACAGGTGTTTGCAATTACTTTGCTGGCTGTAAATACCCTAGGGTTTTTTAAAAAAACCCACGGGTTTTTGCAAGGGTTTACTTAGGTAATTGACGGAGGCAGACCCCCAAGGGTCACTTAGTATATTGAAGAAGCTGTATTCTAAAATGCTTATGCCTTTCATTTCTTCTATTTGACTTTATTTTCCTCTCTCTCTGTCAACGTCTAGCTCTAACCCATAAAAATGTACTAAAACCAGTAATATAATTCACAGCTTATTTTAACAGGGCACCTCTCTATTAGAAGTGCACCTAAATCTTCCCTCACAACACCCCCTCACTCTTCCCTGAGAGAGAGAGAGAGAGAGAGAGAGAGAGAGAGAGAGAGAGAGAGAGAGAGAGAGAGAGAATTAATGATTTGAAAGGTGAACTGTAAATGATCTTCACAGATCAGATCAACAGCTGTTCAACGTTGTGTTGTTTGGGGTCGTTGAATCAGTTATAATTTATGATCATACTAAATTCTATTGCAGGTCAGAAGGGGTCAAGTCGAAGGCATGATAGGTCAAGGAGTACTTGACCTTCCGTATGCAGAGGGGGTTAGGGTAGGGAGGGGAGGGGGTTACTCGGTCAGCTTAGGTTAGGGGTGGGGTGTTACTTAACTGAAATTAAAGTGTACTTATGCAAAAGCTCGACGATATGAACTTAAGATGAATCAAGTTCTCTCAAATTCATGATGAGAGTACTTTTTTTTCATTATAAGTTAATCTGTAAAGTAACTTATATTCATATAGATTTCATTTGCATAATAAGTAACCATTTGAAAGAAAATCAATGGGCATGCACAGGTATAATATTCGTCGGGGTCTGTAACCTTAGGCATTGTAACGCCATGTTACATAAATGGCATCTGTCTTTCCATTTAATTTCGTTCTTTGTAAAAAAAAAAATATGGAAAGCAGCTGATTAATATGTAAGATCTCCATTATAAAGGTAAATGAAAACGATCGATAAAACTGAACAGTATCATTGACAAATTGATTTTGTTACCCTATTCAGAGGTAAAGAATCAGATTATGTTTTGAGTAACCTCTTTATGAATAATAATAATAATAATAATAATAATAATAATAATAATAATAATAATAATAATAATAATAATATTATTATTATTATTATTATTATTATTATTATTATTATTATTCATTTTTATATAGCTGTTTGTAATCTGATCCTGAAGCTTGAGACTAATAATAATAATATAATAATAATAATAATAATAATATAATAATAATAATATAATAATATAATAATAATAATAATTATTATTATTATTATTATTATTATTCATAAATAGGTTACTCAAAGCATAATTTGACTCTTAATCTCCGAATGGGGGTAACAAAATTAATTTTGTCAATTATCATTTATTATTATTATTATTTTTTTATTTTATTTTTTTTTTTTGTTTTTGTTTATTTTTTTTAGGTGTTTATCACAGTCCTCTAATTCGACTGGGTGGTATTTATAGTGTTGGGGTTCCGGGTTGCATCCTGCCCTCCTTAGGAGTCCATCACTCTTCTTACTATGTGCGCCGTTTCTAGGATCACATCTTCTGCATGAGTCCTGGAGCTATTTCAGCCTCTAGTTTTTCTAGATTCCTTTTCAGGGATCTGGGGTCGTGCCTAGTGTTCCTATGATTATGAATACAATTTTCCACTGGCATATCCCATATCCTTCTTATTTTTGTTTTCAGATCTTGATACTTATCCATTTTTTTCCTTCTTCTCTTAACTCTGGTGTCCCATGGTTTTATGCGACATCAATGAGTGATACTTTATTCTTGATTTTGTCAATCTACTTCACATCTGGTCTATTTGCACGTTATCAACCACTATCTGTTCTGATACCATAGCCCCAGAGATCTTTGCTTGATCATTTTCTATCATTCCCTCAGGTTGGTGCTCGTACCACTTATTACTGCAAGGTAGCTGATGTTTCTTGTACAGGCTCCAGTGGGATTTTTGGGCTTTTTGCTACTGAATCATGCCTCTTTTTGTACTGGTTCTGTGCAAGTGCCGGACATTCGCTTGCTATGATATTATTATTATTATTATTATTATTATTATTATTATTATTATTAATTATTATTATTATTATTCAGAAGATGAATCCTATTCGTCTGGAACAAAGCCCACCACAGAGGCCACTACTGACTGAAATTCAAATTTGAAGCTTCAAAAGAATATTATGGTGTTCATTTGAAAGAAGTAACAGAAGGTGACAGGAAATACAGAAAGAAAAGTAAAAAATAAATAGCTAATATATAAGTATATCATCAAATTTAAGGACAGAACAAACAAAAATCTGAATGAAAAAAAAAAAACGAGGTAAAATGTTCTTCCAAGAAAAATATGCACGACACCTATACGCTCCCAAAATGATATAATAAAGTAATAAATAAATAGCTATAAATGTCATTATCGAATAAATGTAGGGCACAGTTTAATAGGATTAATAAAAACTTTTAAAATTCTAAAAATGGTCTTCCAAGGAAATACACTCGATGCCGACACTTCGTTTTTATAACTCTCTTCAAAGAAAAAAAATTAACATATTATACAACCCATTGTTTACTGTTACGACGATAGCGAATACTTTTATCAAGTACTCATTACGTCATGCATTTGTCATTTTAGTTAGGCATTTCCTGCTTGTCCCTTTATAAATGGTGGAGGCCCCTTGGCACGGTCACCAGTTCTTTCCCGACGAAGACCGAGTTCAAACACTTGTAGCTCCAGCTTGTCTGTGTTGTGACTAGTATTCCAGAAATGGCTCGCCTCGCTGTAGTTTTGTTTGTCTCTGGTAAATATTTGTTCTATCTCTCTCTCTCTCCTCTTGGTTGTTTGGTTAGGTCAATGAAGAAAAAAGCTCTGGACCGTAGTTTGTGTTTTCCATCTCAAAACTGTCGATCTTGACCTAACCTGTCCAAGGGCAGCATCTGACTTACCTGCTAGGATACCTAACTTGCCTAAGGGTGCCACATCTGACTAATGTCCAGGACGTGTGTCCTAGCTAACTGTCTAGAGCACGTGCACCTACCTGTCTTAGGGTGTGTCCATCAACTGTGTTAGAGCAGGTGTCCCACCTAACTGTCCCTAGGCCATTTGCGTACCTTATGAACAGGTCCTAGAGCGTGTCCAAACCTTAAACCCATCCTAGGACACGCATCTAGCTAACCTGTCCTATCACATTGTACCACCTAAGCGTCCCAGGCACAGTGTCCTACCTTACCGTCTAGTAGTGTCCTATCAACCTGTGTTAGATGGTTTCCCACCTAAACCGTCCTTTTAAGCATTTGCAGATCTTATGTAACAGGTTCTAGAGCAGCCAACCTTAACCCATCCTAGGACACCGCATTTAGCTAACCGTCCTAATCACATGTCCACCTAAACCTCCCGGCACAGTTCTACCTGGTCCTGTCCATGCTACCTAACCCTTCCTAGGGCACAGCACCTTATAACCTGTCATTGGGAACTGTGGTCCTGGACAGGTGGCAGACCTTGGCTTCCAGGAAACCTTCCCTTCAGCGTATTTTGCCTTCATGAAATGAACCGTGAACTCTGTTTCAGGTTCACGCACTGGTTATCGTGCTCAGTTCCAGAATCATTCCTGGTTATTTTGCTCAGTTCCAGAATCATTCCTGGTTATTTTGCTCAGTTCCAGAATCATTCCTGGCTATTTTGCTCAGTTCCAGGATCAACCCCCTGGTTTATCTTATCGTCTTTGGTGGGAAGATGGCATTTGATCATCTCTACTGTAAACGAAGTGTTTTAATTTTGATTAAGAAAATTAATTCATTTGCTGGCTTCCATTTTTAAGGGTGATACCTCATTATATGTATAATGTCTCATCTTGAAAATCATGTTTCAATCATTATTATGTTCATTAGCATTGGTTTAATATTTCTTTTTCATTTGTAAATAGTTGCAAGCAGAAATCAGCATTTCATAATTACTTGAAATCGAAAGACTGTTTCAGTTAGTCTATGCGTATTCATTATGTATGTATAAACGCAGTATTTATACAGCAATCGCCTCTGCTTCCAGTTCTCGTAGTTCACGCGCTTGCCAATGGCCGTGGACAGGGTCAGCCACCCACCTTCGTCTGTCAAAAAGACGGATACTTCGCCGACTTCCACAGGAACTGCATCGTCTACTATCACTGCGTTGGAGGTGAAAAGCAAACGTAAGTTTCTGCTTTCATACATTTGTTTTTTTATAATTTTTTTATTATTATTATACAGCAGCTTTTGCATAATTGTACTGTTCAGTAGACCTCTTAGCTAATCCCGAATCAGCTGAAGTGAGTGGTCTACTGCTTCAGTAGACATACATGAAGTAAGTTTTTTCTAACTGGGTGATAAGCCTCTACACCTAAGAACTTACTGCATCAGCTTAAGGAACCTACAGACGAGTAGACAAGAAGGATTTATAATCACAGTATATACTGCTATCCAATGTATAATTGTGGGTTTTTCATTTAAAACATGTAAGCCTTGTATTATAAACCCCTCCTTTTCAAATGGAATCTTACAAGGCCACATTCACTCCTTTGCATTATGACTCAGAATTTGATTGTTTATTTATTAATCAACCTTAAATGAAGGTTGCAAAACTCTATAATGATTCCAGGAAAAATATAGGAAATGTCGCCTTTATGTACCAAATATTTCCGAGTCATCAGCAAACCATTTTGATTCAAAACACTAAATCCATACTTAAGAAAAGTTATTTCTGAGTTATAGCAAGCAGTTTACTTATTAAAACTTATCAGAAAAAAATGACACGAATGGCTTGCTTAGAACGCTAGACATGATTGAATGAATGAAAGTTTTCTTCAAAGTCACACAAGTAAACTTTTTATGCATTATTAACCAGCTTGATTGGGTCTCATTCATTTTTCTCGGTGAATAACTACTGATGGGAATCTTTCTCATCTTTGCTAAATAGAACTACAAAGGCATCGTAAGAAATCAAACAACCTACCCATAACCCTCCAGTTTTTTTTAAGAAAACGGGTAAATACCTGTCACGCTTTATTTTCATGGCTGGTCTAGTTACGGACATTCAATTGGAAAAGTCTGAAACAAATACCTCTCGTTCTCTCAGGTTTGGCTGCCCAACTGGTCAACTCTTCGACGAAGGGAAGGCCATGTGTGTGTCACAAGAGAACGTTCTGTGTCCTTATCCTGGAAGCAGCTAGACGGAACCTCTCCTGGGATGCAATGGACTAAAGTCTGTCTCAAGATGAACTCCGTACCTGACCATGGCATGATGACCTTGATAACACCGTATTCATTCTTGGATAAAGATTTGCATTCAAACTGTTTATAGAGAAGTTTCTTAATGTGTAACTTTGTCTCAATATATATGAATTGCCGCAATGTCAGTCAGTCATTTCATACCAACAATACTACCTTTGAGAGAGAGAGAGAGAGAGAGAGAGAGAGAGAGAGAGAGAGAGAGAGAGAGAGAGAGAGAGAGATAAGGACTTTGTTTTGAACATTAGTTCAAGATTAAGTTTATATGAAATATGGGTTACAGCTATGTATATATATGTATGTATATGTGTATGCACACACTATATTCACCAGTTAAGAAACCACATTGTCTGACAAGGGCTGACTCAAAGTATAAACCCCATTAGTAGCACGTCGTCCCCTGTAATTATACAAGGCAGTTCACTAATTAATATCCATCGCATTATTAAGAAATTGCAGTTGTTAGGTCAAGTCGTGATGTAACCACTGAAGAACAAATGAAATGTTTGTTTTGGCGTTTTGTAAATTGTCGAGGATTTCATTACGCTGTCTCTGTTTCGCCTTCATGATTTTGTAAGTCAGATTTTCTCTGAAATTTGAGGTTTTTCATCATAAATTTGTGGGTTTTCGTCAGAATCGTCTAAAATTAAGGTTTTTAGTCTGAAATTTGTAGTTTTTGTCAGAAACTTGGTTTTTCTTCTGAAATTTGAGGTTTTTTTCTGAAATTTGAGGTTTTTCTTCTGAAATTTGAGGTGTTTCGGTGGGCAAACTCCCTGTTACCTTTTTTTTTCTTTTTTTTACTTGTTAGTCTCATCCTGGGGTTTGCAAATGCTGTTGGATTTTCCAAATTCCCAAATACGTGTGGTTTTACAGACACCTTAAGGGTTCGTAAATACCCCCAGGTATTTTCTATTAATTTTGGGGCTATAGATACCCTAGGAGTTTTCAAATACCCCAAGGGTTTTCGGCAGTTACTTAGTTTACTGAAGAGACTGTATTCTAATCCGCTTACGCCTTATACTCCTGTTTTACTCTCTCTCTCTCTCTCTCTCTCTCCTCTCTCTCTCTCTCTCTCTCAACATCCGGCTTCTACCCGTAAAATCGTGTTAATGAACAGGTCCATAACTGACAGTTTATTTTAACACGGCACCTCTTTATAAGAAAGTGCACCTACACATTCTTCCCCCAGAGAGAGAGAGAGAGGAGAGAGAGAGAGAGAGAGAGAGAGAGAGAGAGAGAGGTAATGATTTGAAAGGTGAACTACAAAATAACCTTTACAGATCAGATCAAATAGTTGTTCGTTGCAGTGATGTATGCGGCGTTGAATCAGTTATAATTTATGATCATGTTACATTCTATAACAGGTCAAAAGGGGTCAGGTTGAAGGCATATCTTAAGGAGTACTTGACTTTCTGCTTGCAGGGGAGGAAGAGTTGGAGGGTGAGGGTTGGGTGGGGTACCTAACTTTGAATAAAGGTTGCTTATATAAAAGCTGGACAACATGTACTTAGCTGAATCAAGTTCTCAGAAAGACATGGAAATTAAAATTTGAAGTAAATTTCAGTAGCGTAAGATGTCATTTTAAAGAAAATGTTTGCGATCAAACTTACAATGGGCATACATGGGTGTAATATTCCTCGGAGTCTGTGTCCTTAGTCATTGTAACGCCATGTTACACAAGTCGATAAATGGCACGTATTCAATTTAGTGTCACCCATACTTTGCGTAAAAATGGAGAGTAGCTGATTAATATTATAATGTCATCATAAACTTCCTTACTTAGGAGAAGTCATCAAGTAAGGTTTCCATTATGTGTATAAAAGATTCCGTGGGAATGAAAACGAAATGTAACGTTGAACAGTAACCACTAACCAATTTGATTTTGTGGACCCTATTCAAAGATAAAGAATCACCTATAATAACTTTAGAATGAGATTAATAAAAAATAATTATTATTAATATTATTATTTATTTATTTATTTGGTCTATCAGTCCTCTAATTCGACTGGGTGGTATTTCTAACGTGGGGTTCCGGGTTGCAATCTGCCTCCTTAGGAGTCCATCACTTTTCTTACTAGAATCGCACTTCTGCATGAGTCCTGGAGCTACATCAGCGTCTAGTTTTTCTAGATTCCTTTTCAGGGATCTTGTGATCGTGCCTTGTGCTCCTATGATTATGGGTACAATTTCCACTGGCATATCCCATATCCTTATTTCTATTTTCAGGTCTTGATACATATCCATTTTTTCCTCTCTTTCTCTTCAATTCTGGTGTCCCATGGTATTGCGACATCAATGAGTGATAATAATAATAATAATAATAATAATAATAATAATAATAATATAATAATAATAATATAATATATTATTATTATTATTATTATTATTATTATTATTGTTATTATTATTATTATTTTTATTATTATTATTATTATTATTATTATTATTATTAATATTATTATTATTCAGAAGATGAACTCTATTCGTATGAAACAAGCCCACCACAGGGGCCACTGACTGGAAATTCAAATTTCAAGCTTCCAAACAATATGGTCTTCATTCCAAAGACGTAACAGAAGTACAGAGAGTAACAGGAATACAGACAGGAAAGATCAATGATAGAAGAGAAAAAAAGGGTATGCAATAAAGTAATAATAAATAGCTAAAAGTGCAAAGTATATCATCAAAATACAAGGGTAGAACAAATAAAACCTGGATGATATAAAAAAAAGGCAAAATTGTTCACCCAAGAAAAAAAGGCCCGATACCGGCACTCCCAAATCAATGTAATGAAGTAATAAATAACTAGCCATAAAATGTTATCAAAATAAAATGAGTAAACAATTAAAAAGAAATAAATGAAAAATTTAAAATTTCTGAAAATGTTCTTCCAAGGAAAGCACACACACGATACCGATACTCCATTTTTCATAACTCTCATCGAAGGAAAAAACGGATTAGCATATGAACCACCATTGCCTATTGTTTCGACGATTGCTAAGATTTTTATGTGGTGCTCAGACATCTGGCGTTTGTCATCCACGGACCCTTTATAAATGGCGAATCCCCCTGGCACAGTCACCAGTCCCTTCCTGACAAAGCAGAACGAGAGATTTCAACTTCTCGTAGCTCCAGCTTGTCTGTGGTGTGACTAGTATTCCAGAAATGGCTCGCCTCGCCGTAATTTTGTTTGTCTCTGGTAAATATTTCTATTTATTTATTTATTTTTTTTATTTTTAGAGCGCCCTTTACCTTGAATAACCCACAAAAATATCGATCTTAACCTAACCTGTCCAGGGTAACAGTATCTTCCCAAAATTATCCTAGGGTGCAGCGTCCTGCCTTACCTGTCATCGGACGCTGTGTCTTACCTAACCTGTCGTAGGGCAGTGTCCCGCCTAACCTGTCGTAGGGCAGTGTCCTATCTAACCTGTCTTAGAGCACGGTGTCCTATATACCTAACTCCTAAGGCATACATAGTATCTTGCATTACATGTCCTAGAGCAGCATCCAACCTTAACCCGTCCTAGGACACAGCATTCTACCTAACCTGCCCTAGAAGACATTGCTTGTCCTAGTCACATTGTCCGACCTAACGTGTCCAAAGGCATATGCAGTACCATACGTAACATGTCCTAGAACATTGTCCAACCTTAACCCGGCCTAGGGCACAGCATTCTACCTAAACTGTCCCAGGCACAGTGTTCTACCTGACCTGTCAGGACAATGCCGACCTAACCCTTCCTAGGGCACAGCACCGTACATAACCTGTCATTGGGAACTGTGGTCCTGGACAGGTGGCAGGCCTTCGCTTTCAGGAAACTTTCCCTTCAGCCATATTTTGCCTTCATGAAATGAACAGTGAACTCTATTTCAGGTTCACTCCCTGGTTATTGTGCCCAGTTCCAGGATCATTCCTGGTTATTTTGCTCAGTTCCAGGATCACCCCTGGTTATTTTGGTCAGTTTCAGAATCACCCCTGGTTATTTTGCTCAGTTCAAGGATCAACCCCCTTGTTAATCTTATCGTCTTTGGTGTGAAGATGTCATTTGATCAATTTCTACTATAAACGAAGTGTTTTAGGATTAAAGAAAATCATTCATTTGCTGGCTTCTATTCTTAAGGGGGATACCTCATTATATGTATAATGTCTCATCTTCATAATCATGTTTCAATCATTATTATGTTCATTTGTATTGGTAGTAATTTTCCTTATTTTTTTCATTTATAAATAGTTCCACACCGAGATTAGCATTTCATAATTATTTGAAATCGAAAAGCAATAATATTTAGTCTATGCATATTCATGTACTTGTATGTATGTATGACCTCAGTATTCATACAGCAATTGTCTCTTCTTCCAGTTCTCGTAGTTTACGCTCTTGCTGACGATCGGGCCCTTAAAGGTGAGTCCCTTGCTAACCGTCGGGACCTTGAAGGTGAGGCCCTTGGAGGTTGGGCTCTTGGAGGTTGGGCCCTTGCTAACCGTCGGGCCCTTAAAGGTGAGGCCCTTGCTGGCGATTGGGCCCTTAGAGGTGAGGCCCTTGCTAACCGTCGGGACCTTGAAGCCCTTGCTAACCGTCTTGCCCTTAAAGGTGAGGCCCTTGGAGGTTGGGCCCTTGCTAACCGTCGGGACCTTGAAGCCCTTGCTAACCGTCGGGACCTTGAAGGTGAGGCCCTTGGAGGTTGGGCCCTTGCTAACCGTCTTGCCCTTAAAGGTGAGGCCCTTGCCGACGATTGGGCCCTTAAAGGTAAGGCCCTTGCTAACCGTCGGGACCTTGAAGCCCTTGCTAACCGTCGGGACCTTGAAGGTGAGGCCCTTGGAGGTTGGGCCCGTGGAGGTTGGGCCCTGGGAGGTCGGGCCCTTGAAGGTTGGGCCCGTGGAGGTGGGGCCATTGGCCAGCCACCCACCTTCGTCTGTCAAGAAGATGGCTACTTCGCCGACTTCCATAGGAGCTGCACCGTTTACTATCGCTGCGAAGGTGGTGTAAAGCAAACGTAAGTTTCTGCTTTTATGTTATTTGTTTTTTATATTTTTTTATTATTATTATACGGCAGCTTTTGCATAATTGTACTGTTCAGTAGACCTCTTAGCTAATCCTGTATCAGCTGAAGTGATTAGTCTACTGCTTCAGTAGTTTGTCTAACTGCGTGATAAGCCTTTACACCTACGAACATACTTTATCAGTTTAAGGAACCTACAGACAAGTAGACATGAATAATTAATTTTATATTCACAGTTTATAGAATACAATATATCTTGAACCAACACTCCATTAGATTGCAATGAATTCAGAATCACAGCATATACTATATATAATGTATAATTGTGGATTTTTCATTTAAAAAAAACCTGTAAGTCTTTTATTATTACAACCCGTACATTTTCATTTGAAATCTTACAATACAACATTCACTCATTTGCAATAATTGGGTTAAAGTCCTATGATTCAGAATTTTATCATTGATTTATGAATCATAGTTAATTAAGGATTGCACAATTCTATATTAATTCCTGAAAAAAATAGTAAATATCCCGTTTACATATTACCGAGTAGTCAGCAAACCCATTTGATTCAAAGCACTAAATCCATACTTTAGAAAAATTATCTCTGTTATAGCAAGGAGCTTACTTATTAGATAAAAATTCCCGTTGAATGATTTACTTAGAACGCGAGGCAAGAGTGAATGAATATGTTTTATGCAAAATCACCCAATTAATTTTTTCATTGTTCACCAGCTTCATTGGGTCTCATTCATTTTTCTTGATGAATAACTACTGATGGGAATCTTCCTCATTCTTTCGAAATAGAACTACAAAAGCGTCGTATGAAATCCATGGGACAGTTAAACTGTAGTCAGTTATTACCTAACCCATAACCCTCCAATTTTTAAGAAACGTGTATATAGCTTTTTTCGTGGCTTACGGATGCTCAGTACCTCTCATTCTCTCAGGTTTGAATGCCCAACCGGTGAACTCTTCGACGAAGGGAAGGCCACGTGTGTCCCACAAGAGGACGTTCAGTGTCCTTATCCTAAAGCAGCTAGACCGAACCTCTCATGGATGCAGTGGAACTCAAGTCTGTCTCAAGATGAACTCCGTACCTGACCATGGCATGATGACCTTGATAACACTGAATATCATTCTTGGATAAAGATTTGCATTTAAGCTGTTTATAGAGAACTTTCTTAATGTGTAACTTTGTCTCAATAAATATGAATTGCAGCAATGTCAGTCAGTCATTTCATACCAACAATACTACCTTTGAGAGAGAGAGAGAGAGAGAGAGAGAGAGAGAGAGAGAGAGAGAGAGAGAGAGATAAGGACTTTGTTTTGAACATTAGTTCAATATTAAGTTTATATAAAATATGGGTTACAGCTATGTATATATATGTATGTATATGTGTATGCACACACTATATTCACCAGTTAAGAAACCCCATTGTCTGACAAGGGCTGACTCAAAGTATAAACCTCATTAGTAGCACGTCGTCCCCTGTAATTATACAAGGCAGTTCACTAATTAATACCATCGCATTATTAAGAAATTGCAGTTGTTACCTCAAGTCGTGACATAACCACTGAAGAACAAATGAAATGTTTGTTTTGGCGTTTTGTAAATTGTCGAGGATTTCATTACGCTGTCTCTGTTTCGCCTTCATGATTTTGTAAGTCAGATTTTCTCTGAAATTTGAGGTTTTTCATCATAAATTTGTGGGTTTTCGTCAGAATCGTCTAAAATAAAGGTTTTTCGTCTGAAATTTGTAGTTTTTGTCTGAAACTTGGTTTTTCTTCTGAAATTTGAGGTTTTTCTTCTGAAATTTGAGGTGTTTCGGTGGGCAAACTCCCTGTTACCTTTTTTTTCTTTTATTTTTACTTATTAGAGTCTCATCCTGGGGTTTGCAAATACTGTTGGATTTTCCAAATTCCCTGGGGTTTTCAAATCCCCTGTGGTTTTACAGACACCTTAGGGGTTCGTAAATACCCCCAGGTATTTTCTATTACTTTTGGGGCTACAGATACCCTAGGAGTTGTTAAATACCCCAAGGGTTTGCGGCGGTTACATAGTTTACTAAAGAGACTGTATTCTAATCCGCTTACGCCTTTTACTCCTGATTTACTCTCTCTCTCTCTCTCTCTCTCTCTCTCTCTCTCTCTCTCTCTCTCTCTCAACATACGGCTGCTACCCGTAAAATCGTGTTAATGAACAGATCCATAACTGACAGTTTATTTTAACACGGCACCTCTTTATAAGAAAGTGCTCCTACACATTCTTCCCCCAGAGAGAGAGAGAGAGAGAAAGAGAGGTAATGATTTGAAAGGTGAACCGCAAAATAACCTTTACAGATCAGATCAAATAGTTGTTCGTTGCAGTGATGTATGCGGCGTTGAATCGGTTATAATTTATGATCATGCTACATTCTATAACAGGTCAAAAGGGGTCAGGTTGAAGGCATATCTTAAGGAGTACTTGACTTTCTGCTTGCAGGGGAGGAAGAGTTGGAGGGTGAGGGTTGGGTGGGGTACCTAACTTTAAATAAGGGTTGCTTATATAAAAGCTGGACAACATGTACTTAGCTGAATCAAGTTCTCAGAAAGACATGGAAGGACTTTTCACTGCAAATTAAAATTTGAAGTAAATTTCAGTAGCGTAAGATGTCATTTTAAAGAAAATTATTGTGATCAAACTTACAATGGGCATACATGGGTGTAATATTCCTCGGAGTCTGTGTCCTTAGTCATTGTAACGCCATGTTACACAAGTCGATAAATGGCACGCATTCAATTTAGTGTCTCCCATACTCTGCGTAAAAATGGAAAGCAGCTGATTAATATTATAATGTCATCATAAACTTCCTTACTTAGGAGAATTCACCAAGTAAGGTTTCCATTATGTGTATGAAAGATTCCGTGGGAATGAAAACGAAATGTAACATTGAACAGTAACCACTAACCAATTTGAATTTGTGGACCCTATTCAAAGATAAAGATTCAATAATGCTTTGAGTAAACTCTAAGAATGACCTATAATAATTTTAGAATGAGATTAATAAAAAAAAATAATTATTAATATTATTATTATTTATTTATTTATTTATTTGGTCTATCAGTCCTCCAATTTGACTGGGTGGTATTTCTGACGTGGGGTTCCGGGTTGCAATCTGCCTCCTTAGGAGTCCATCACTTTTCTTACTAGAATCACACTTCTGCATGAGTCCTGGAGCTACATCAGCCTCTAGTTTTTCTAGATTCCTTTTCAGGGATCTTGTGATCGAGCCTTGTGTTCCTATGATTAGGGTTTGGGGGTAGGAGGGGGTGATCTTAGACTTAGAGCCTAGGGAGAGTCCCGTAACGTACCAACTCTCTCTCTCTCTCTCTCTCTCTCTCTCTCTCCCCCTTTTTTCTTAGGATTACCTTTTTCTCACGAAGGCTCCCAGACGGTAAAATCATAGTTCTGCCATTAATGACTCCGGAAGACGGTGTAACTTTAGACCGTTTAAGGTGCTGATAATCCCTATTCAAAGAGGTACATCCATAAGTCGGCGTCGACCTGGTGACGTCACGAGCTTCCTTTTTTTATTTTATTTAATTTCTATTTTTTTATTTTTTTTTTACAGCAAACTGCAAGAAAGCCGCTACGAGTCAAGTGCATAAGTACATCATAAATATGGAACAAATGCAACTATTAACAGCAACAGCAAAGACAAGACACACACACACACACACACACACACACACACACACACACACACACATATATATATATATATATATATATATATATATATATATATATATATATATATATATATATATCTAAACTTGTCTTGCTGAGCTGCTGTTAATAGTAGCATTTGTTCCATATTTATGATGTACTTATGTACTTGTCTCATATATATATATATATATATATATATATATATATATATATAATATAATATATATATATATATGATAACTTGATCACGAAGTATATAAGCGTGATGCTATGTATAAATAAACGTTTTTTTGCCATGGAGGAAAAAATGAAAGGCGAGAGAGCCAAGAACTTTCGGTCTACACGACCCTTTACTTTGGCACAACTAAGTAAGGGTCGTGCTAGACCGAAAGCTCTTGGCTCTCTCGCCTTTCATTTTTTCTCCGTGGCAAAAACCTTTATATATATATATATATGTATATATATGTGGTATATATATATATATATATATATATATATATATGTATATATATATTTTATTTTTCAGCAAAATACAAGAAAGGAACTACGAGTCAAGTACATAAGTACATCATAAATATGGAACAAATGCTACTATTAACAGCAACAGCAAAGTCAAGAAACTTTATTTTTTACATAGTAGAGGAAATAACTTTGTAAGCGGCAATAGACTGTTGTGATTTGAAGATAAACTTCAGGCACTAAAGCACAGAGAAGTTTAAGCCACCGCAATGAAGTTACGGCTGTAAAACAAAACTTCACCGCAATTTTAAGCCAAAGAAGCAGAAAATAGTCTTCACGCATAAGACTATAAAAGAACCGTCTGAAGAAATCATAAATCTGTAATTTACGACCGCCAATGTCCATGTTTATTATTAGAAAATTACGCAAAATGTAGATGATGCACCTTTCTTCGTGTGAGGGAGGACAAGACACACCAGTTTCTTGGAATTCTCTTATTACCTTTGTTTTCCTTGACTTATGACTCTTGGTCTTCCTCCCTCTTTTGCGTGGTTCCTTGCGTAGTTCCTTCGGTCCTGGGCTAGGTAAGGGCGCTGGGTTGTACTACGTCCTATTAGACCAATCATCGCAAAGAATGTATTCAAAGCTTCAGCAAGACTCCGGTTTGGAACTGATACAGAACTTGGAGAGCCGAAACCACTGAAATTATATTACGTTTACCTCATAAATCTACAGACTGATAATTCATCCAAGTTGCGAACAATGTTAGGTATAACTAGCAGGTGCATAATTATTCACCTGTTGAGTCAACAGAGGTATGACTGGATTACGCTGAAAGCAAAGAGTAAGCCTTGAAGGGAATGCATCTCAGTGCATTCACGTTGCATGCAACGCACATCGCGTGAAGTCATGATGTAATCATTAAGTAGTATGGACGAAGGTCTTACGACAGAAACGGGCCTACTAGCAACATGAAATTAACAAAATACAAAGCAGCATGAAAAAGGCTTCACTAGCTTACAGAAAGCTTATGTATATATATATGAGTGACCTCTCTACCTGACAGTATTGATTATTATTATTATTATTATTATTATTATTATTATTATTATTATTATTATTATTATTATTATTATTATTATTATTTATTATTATTATTATTATTATTCAGAAGATGAACCGTATTCATATGAAACAAACCTAGGTGGAGGGGGCCAATGATTTGAAATTCAAGCTTCCATTATTATTATTATTATTTTATTTTTATTTAGTTATTTATTTTTTTTTTTTTGGTTTATCACAGTCCTCCAATTCGACTGGGTGATATTTATAGTGTGGGGTTCCGGGTTGCATCCTGCTCCTTAGGAGTTCATCACTTTTCTTACTATGTGCGCCGTTTTCTAGAATCACACTCTTCTGCATGAGTCCTGGAGCTACTTCAGCTCTAGTTTTTCTAGATACTTTCAGGATCTTGGGATCGTGTCTAGTTTTCCTATGATTAGGGTACAATTTCCACTGGCATATCACATACTTCTTATTTCTATTTTCAGATCTTGATACTTATCCATTTTTTCCCTCTCTTTCTCTTCACTCTGGTGTCCCATGGTATTGCGACATCAATGAGATGATACTTTCTTCTTGATTTTGTCAATCAACATCACATCTGTCTCTTTGCACGTATCACCCTATCTGTTCTGATACCATAGTCCCAGAGGATCTTTGCCTGATCGTTTTTCTATCACACCTTCAGGTTGGTGTTGCGTAACCACTTATTACTGCAAGGTAGCTGATGTTTCTTGCACAGGCTCCAGAGGAGGGCTTTTGCCACTGAATTATGCCTCTTTTTGTACTGGTTCTGTGCAAGTGCCGGACATTCGCTTGCTATGTGTTATGGTTTCATTTTTCGTATTGTACTCCTACATATGGGAGAGATGTTATTCCGTCTATCGTTCTTTGAACATATCTGGTTCTTAGGCCCTGATCTTGTGCCGCTGTTATCATTCCTTCAGTTTCCTTCTTTAGCTCTCCCCTTTGTAGCCATTGCCAACGTGCCATCGCTGGCTAGTTCTTTAGTCTGTCTCATGTATTGTCCGTGCATTGGTTTGTTGTGCCAGTCCTCTGTTCTGTTTGTCATTCTCTGTCTCTGTATATTGTGGGTCTTCGTCTACTTTATTCGTCCTTCATCCCATGCACTCTTTAGCCACTCGTCTTCACTGGTTTTTCAGATATTGCCCCAGTGCTCTGTTCTCGATGTTGACGCAGTCCTCTATGCTTAGTAGTCCTCTCCTCCTTCCTTTCGTGTTATGTATAGTCTGTCCGTATTTGCTCTGGGTGTAGTGCTTTGTGTATTGTCATATGTTTCCTGGTTTTCTGATCTATGCTGCGGAGTTCTGCCTTCGTCCATTCCACTATTCCTGCGCTGTATCTGATTACTGGCATTGCCCATGTGTTTATAGCTTTTATCATATTTCCGGCGTTGAGTTTTGACTTGAGTATCTCATTGAGTCTCTGCATATATTCTTTCGTGATCGTGTCCTTCATCTCTTGGTGTTTTATATCCCCTCCTTCCATTACTCCCAGGTATTTGTATCCAGTCTCATCTATGTGTTTGATGTTGCTCCCATCTGGTAGCTTTATCCCTTCAGTTCTCGTTACTTTGCTTTTTGTATGTTGACTAAGGCGCATTTTCTATTCCAAACTCCATCCTGATGTCCCCAGATACAATCCCTTACAGTCTGGATTAGGTTATCGATTTCCTTGATGCTGTTACCATACAGCTTGATGTCGTCCATGAACATCAGATGGTTTAATTATTTTATTATTATTATTATTATTATTATTATTATTATTATATTATTATTATTATTATTATTCAGAAGATGAACCGTATTCATATGAAACGAACCAGCTGGACCCACTTACTTGAAATTCAAAGCTTCCGAAGAATATGTTGCCCTCAAGGAAGTAAGAGAAGGTAAAAAGAGGTACATCAAGAAGGGATCTCGCATATTAAAAATAGAGAGAAAAAATAAATGAATGAATAGTTAAAAATGAATTTAAAAAGCAAGAACAGCAATAGGGTAGTAATAGCAAAGCATTGCATCTTCGCCTGAACCTTTAATTTGCAATTGCACGAGAAAGCAAAGTAGAGCAATAAAATGTGTAATCGTAGCTTCACAAGTTAGTTATTACTTTTAAAGTGACAAAGATGTGATAAAACCTGTGACACTTTCGAGGTTTAGCACACAATTCCTCCTCCAACTTCTTTAACTTATTTTTTATCGGGATTCTCTTTGAAGGACATTTTTCCGCTTGGAAACAATATGACGCCAGCAACTAAATTACTTTTATGAGGAAAACAATGTGATAATAGGATATTATCTCAATTTTTATCAATGCGTGAAAGGAGAGAGAGTGTGAAGCTTGTTATCTCAATTTTCACACTTTGTATAAAGAGAGAGAGAGAGAGAGAGAGAGAGAGAGAGAGAGAGAGAGAGAGAGAGAGAGAGAGAGAAATATAATGACTTTTTTCAACGTTAGTTCAGAATTAAGTCTAATGAAACATGGGTTACAGCTATGTATACACAAACACACACACACACACACACACACACAGATATATATATATATATATATATATATATATATATATATATATATATAGATATATATATATATATATATATATATATATATATATCTATATAATATATATATATATACATATATATATATATATATATATATATATATATATATATATATATATGTATGTAGTAAGTATGTATGTATGCGTGTGTTTGCAACACACTATATTCACTATAATGAGATTCAGGGTCTCTGTAACACGGTTTTTTTTTTTGGACTTTGCTCCTTGTCAAAGCATCGGATGTAGCTGAAAGTTGACATATGTATATTTTACAACCACACAAACAAATTTTGTCAGCATTATCAATAACCTAAACCCGATAGTTTTTAATTTTCATAGAGTAAAAAATGCTCTAGCCGACGCCATGGCCAATGATTACGAGCAAGAGTCGAAAACATCATTACGTAAGCAAGGTAAACAAACAACCTTTTGACTAAATGTTGCCCCGCCCATCCACCAGACAGAAATTTCCATCGGCTCTGAAACCCAAAGACTATGAATGGCGGAACGATACATAGATGTTGGTAGGGTATCAGTACTAGCGTAGTATAACTACTGTAGCAGTAGTGCGCAACAGTATAGCAGTAATATACATGAATTAAACGTTTAGGCCGAACTGCTGGGATCCTTGAGGATCATTTAGCACTTTTTACAACTACTCGAGAAATTAGTTTTTATAGCCAGAAGTTTAAATTTTCTAATCCAACAATGCCCCATGGTAGTCCTTCAGTGTTATCCTGAATTATAACGAGGCGAAAGTGGGTGGAGCCTCATGAAGTCACCATACTGACGATAATTATTGGTGAAGGTTTAAAGCCAATATACGGTACTGGCTATTTTTTTCAGCAAATAGGTAGATAGCTAATAAATAAAAATGCTTGACATTGATATAGCAGTTATCAAAATCAAGCTTGTCTACTATGTTTTTGATAATTACCAACTATTCCCTACATCTTGTCAATCTGATTGTGACTTATAAAGTAGACTGTAATTTTTTTTGGAAAATATTTTTTGGGAGTTAGACTAATAATCGAAGTGTTTTGTA
>NC_061092.1:5106820-5155717 GCF_015104395.2 Macrobrachium nipponense | reverse complement strand
CAAGAAGAAAGCTCTGGACCGTAGTTTGTGTTTTTCCATCTCAAAACTGTCGATCTTGACCTAACCTGTCCAAGGGCACAGCATCTGACCTTACCTGTCCTAGGATACCTAACTTGCCCTAGGGTGCAGCATCTGACCTAACCTGTCCTAGGACGTTGTGTCCTAGCTAACCTGTCTTAGAGCACAGTGTCCTACCTTACCTGTCTTAGGGTAGTGTCCTATCTAACCTGTGTTAGAGCACGGTGTCCCACCTAACCTGTCCTAAGGCATTTGCAGTATCTTATGTAACAGGTTCTAGAGCAGTGTCCAACCTTAACCCATCCTAGGACACCGCATTCTAGCTAACCTGTCCTAATCACATTGTCCCACCTAACCTGTCCCAGGCACAATGTTCTACCTGTCCTGTCCAGGACAGTGCCCTACCTAACCCTTCCTAGGGCACAGCACCTTACATAACCTGTCATTGGGAACTGTGGTCCTGGACAGGTGGCAGACCTTCGCTTCCAGGAAACCTTCCCTTCAGCCGTATTTTGCCTTCATGAAATGAACCGTGAACTCTGTTTCAGGTTCACGCACTGGTTATCGTGCTCAGTTCCAGAATCATTCCTGGTTATTTTGCTCAGTTCCAGAATCATTCCTGGTTATTTTGCTCAGTTCCAGAATCATTCCTGGCTATTTTGCTCAGTTCCAGGATCAACCCCCTGGTTTATCTTATCGTCTTTGGTGGGAAGATGGCATTTGATCAATCTCTACTGTAAACGAAGTGTTTTAAGATTAAAGAAAATCATTCATTTGCTGGCTTCCATTTTTAAGGGTGATACCTCATTATATGTATAATGTCTCATCTTGAAAATCATGTTTCAATCATTATTATGTTCATTAGCATTGGTTTTAATATTTCTTTTTTCATTTGTAAATAGTTGCAAGCAGAAATCAGCATTTCATAATTACTTGAAATCGAAAGACTGTTTCAGTTAGTCTATGCGTATTCATTATGTATGTATAAACGCAGTATTTATACAGCAATCGCCTCTGCTTCCAGTTCTCGTAGTTCACGCGCTTGCCAATGGCCGTGGACAGGGTCAGCCACCCACCTTCGTCTGTCAAAAAGACGGATACTTCGCCGACTTCCACAGGAACTGCATCGTCTACTATCACTGCGTTGGAGGTGAAAAGCAAACGTAAGTTTCTGCTTTCATATCATTTGTTTTTTATCATTTTTTTTGTTATTATTATACAGCAGCTTTTGCATAATTGTACTGTTCAGTAGACCTCTTAGCTAATCCCGAATCAGCTGAAGTGAGTGGTCTACTGCTTCAGTAGACATACATGAAGTAAGTTTTTTCTAACTGGGTGATAAGCCTCTACACCTAAGAACCTACAGACGAGTAGACAAGAAAGGATTATTAATCACAGTATATACTGCTATACCAATGTATAATTGTGGGTTTTTCATTTAAAACATGTAAGCCTTGTATTATAAACCCCTCCTTTTCAAATGGAATCTTACAAGGCCACATTCACTCCTTTGCAACATGACTCAGAATTTGATTGTTTATTTATTAATCAACCTTAAATGAAGGTTGCAAAACTCTATATTGATTCCAGGAAAAATATAGGAAATGTCGCCTTTATGTACCAAATATTTCCGAGTCATCAGCAAACCATTTTGATTCAAAACACTAAATCCATACTTAAGAAAAATTATTTCTGAATTATAGCAAGCAGTTTACTTATTAAAACTTATCAGAAAAAAATGACACGAATGGCTTGCTTAGAACACGAGACATGATTGAATGAATGAAAGTTTTCTTCAAAGTCACACAAGTAAACTTTTGATGCCTTATTAACCAGTTTGATTGGGTCTCATTCATTTTTCTCGGTGAATAACTACTGATGGGAATCTTTCTCATCTTTGCTAAATAGAACTACAAAGGCATCGTAAGAAATCAAACCTAACCCATAACCCTCCAGTTTTTAAGAAACGGGTAAATAAAATACTTGTCACGCATTTATTTTCATGGCTGGTCTAGTTACGGACATTCAATTGGAAAAGTCTGAAACAAATACCTCTCGTTCTCTCAGGTTTGGCTGCCCAACTGGTCAACTCTTCGACGAAGGGAAGGCCATGTGTGTCCCACAAGAGAACGTTCTGTGTCCTTATCCTGGAAGCAGCTAGACGGAACCTCCCCTGGGATGCAATGGACTAAAGTCTGTCTCAAGATGAACTCCGTACCTGACCATGGCATGATGACCTTGATAACACCGTATTCATTCTTGGATAAAGATTTGCATTCAAACTGTTTATAGAGAAGTTTCTTAATGTGTAACTTTGTCTCAATATATATGAATTGCCGCAATGTCAGTTAGTCATTTCATACCAACAATACTACCTTTGAGAGAGAGAGAGAGAGAGAGAGAGAGAGAGAGAGAGAGAGAGAGAGAGAGAGAGATAAGGACTTTGTTTTGAACATTAGTTCAAGATTAAGTTTATATGAAATATGGGTTACAGCTATGTATATATATGTATGTATATGTGTATGCACACACTATATTCACCAGTTAAGAAACCACATTGTCTGACAAGGGCTGACTCAAAGTATAAACCTCATTAGTAGCACGTCGTCCCCTGTAATTATACAAGGCAGTTCACTAATTAATATCCATCGCACTATTAAGAAATTGCAGTTGTTAGGTCAAGTCGTGACGTAACCACTGAAGAACAAATGAAATGTTTGTTTTGGCGTTTTGTAAATTGTCGAGGATTTCATTACGCTGTCTCTGTTTCGCCTTCATGATTTTGTAAGTCAGATTTTCTTTGAAATTTGAGGTTTTTCATCATAAATTTGTGGGTTTTCGTCAGAATCGTCTAAAATTAAGGTTTTTAGTCTGAAATTTGTGGCTTTTGTCTGAAACTTGGTTTTTCTTCTGAAATTTGAGGTTTATCTTCTAAAATTTGAGGTTTTTCTTCTGAAATTTGAGGTTTTCTTCTGAAATTTGAGGTTTTTTTCTGAAATTTGAGGTTTTCTTCTGAAATTGAGGTTTTCTTCTGAAATTTGAGGTGTTTCGGTGGGTGCAAACTCCCCTGTTTACCTTTTTTTTTCTCTTTTTTTTTACTTGTTAGTCTCATCCTGGGGTTTGCAAATGCTGTTGGATTTTCCAAATTCCCTAGGGTTTTCAAATACCGTGTGGTTTTACAGACACCTTAAGGGTTCGTAAATACCCCCAGGTATTTTCTATTAATTTTGGGGCTATAGATACCCTAGGAGTTTTCAAATACCCCAAGGGTTTTCGGCAGTTACTTAGTTTACTGAAGAGACTGTATTCTAATCCGCTTACGCCTTATACTCCTGTTACTCTCTCTCTCTCTCTCTCTCTCTCTCTCTCTCTCTCTCTCTCTCTCAACATCCGGCTGCTACCCGTAAAATCGTGCTAATGAACAGGTCCATAACTGACAGTTTATTTTAACACGGCACCTCTTTATAAGAAAGTGCACCTACACATTCTTCCCCCAGAGAGAGAGAGAGAGAGAGAGAGAGAGAGAGAGAGAGAGAGAGGTAATGATTTGAAAGGTGAACTACAAAATAACCTTTACAGATCAGATCAAATAGTTGTTCGTTGCAGTGATGTATGCGGCGTTGAATCAGTTATAATTTATGATCATGTTACATTCTATAACAGGTCAAAAGCGGTCAGGTTGAAGGCATATCTTAAGGAGTACTTGACTTTCTGCTTGCAGGGGAGGAAGAGTTGGAGGGTGAGGGTTGGGTGGGGTACCTAACTTTAATTAAAGGTTGCTTATATAAAAGCTGGACAACATGTACTTAGCTGAATCAAGTTCTCAGAAAGACATGGAAGGACTTTTCACTGCAAATTAAAATTTGAAGTAAATTTCAGTAGCGTAAGATGTCATTTTAAAGAAAATGTTTGCGATCAAACTTACAATGGGCATACATGGGTGTAATATTCCTCGGAGTCTGTGTCCTTAGTCATTGTAACGCCATGTTACACAAGTCGATAAATGGCACGTATTCAATTTAGTGTCACTCATACTTTGCGTAAAAATGGAGAGTAGCTGATTAATATTATAATGTCATCATAAACTTCCTTACTTAGGAGAATTCATCAAGTAAGGTTTCCATTATGTGTATAAAAGATTCCGTGGGAATGAAAACGAAATGTAACATTGAACAGTAACCACTAACCAATTTGATTTTGTGGACCCTATTCAAAGATAAAGATTTAATAATGCTTTGAGTAAACTCTAAGAATCACCTATAATAACTTTAGAATGAGATTAATAAAAAAAAAATAATTATTAATATTATTATTATTTATTTATTTATTTATTTGGTCTATCAGTCCTCTAATTCGACTGGGTGGTATTTCTAACTTGGGGTTCCGGGTTGCAATCTGCCTCCTTAGGAGTCCATCACTTTTCTTACTAGAATCACACTTCTGCATGAGTCCTGGAGCTACATCAGCGTCTAGTTTTTCTAGATTCCTTTACAGGGATCTTGTGATCGTGCCTTGTGCTCCTATGATTATGGGTACAATTTCCACTGGCATATCCCATATCCTTATTTCTATTTTCAGGTCTTGATACTTATCCATTTTTTCCCTCTCTTTCTCTTCAATTCTGGTGTCCCATGGTATTGCGACATCAATGAGTGATACTAATAATAATAATAATAATAATAATAATAATAATAATAATAATAATTTGTTATTATTATTATTATTATTTTTTTTTTTTTTTGCTCTATCACAGTCCTCCAATTCGACTGGGTTGTATTTATAGTGTGGGGTTCCGGGTTGCATCCTGCCTCCTTAGGAGTCCATCACTTTTCTTACTATGTGGGTCCCGCCGTTTCTAGGATCACACTCTTCTGCATGAGTCCTGGAGCTACTTCAGCCCTCCTAGTTTTTTTTTTTCCTAGATTCCTTTTCAGGGATCTTGGGATCGTGCCTAGTGCTCCTATGATTATGGGTACGATTTCCACTGGCATATCCCATATCCTTCTTATTTCTATTTTCAGATCTTGATACTTATCCATTTTCCCTCTCTTTCTCTTCAACTCTGGTGTCCCATGGTATTGCGACATCAATGAGTGATACTTTCTTCTTGACTTTGTCAATCAACGTCACGTCTGGTCTGTTTGCACGTATCACCCTATCCTTCTGATACCATAGTCCCCCCCCCCCCCCCCCCCCCCCCCCCCCCCCCCCCAGAGGATCTTTGCCTGATCGTTTCTATCACTCCTTCAGGTTGGTGCTCGTACCACTTATTACTGCAAGGTAGCTGATGTTTCTTGCACAGGCTCCAGTGGAGGGCTTTTGTTTTGCCACTGAATCATGCCTCTTTTTGTACTGGTTCTGTGCAAGTGCCGGGCATTCACTTGCTATGTGGTTTATGGTTTCATTTTCGTATTGCACTTCCTACATATGGGAGAGATGTTATTTCCGTCTATCGTACTTTGAACATATCTGGTTCTTAGGGCCTGATCTTGTGCCGCTGTTATCATTCCTTCCAGTTTCCTTCTTGAGCTCTCCCCTCTGTAGCTATTGCCAATTGTCATCGCTGGCTAGTTCTTTAGTCTGTCTCATGTATTGTTCGTGCATTGGTTTGTTGTGCCAGTCCTCTGTTCTTTCTGTCTTTCTCCTGTCTCTGTATCTCGGGTCTTCGTCTACTTTTATTAGTCTTTGCTTCCCATGCACTCTTTAGCCACTCGTCTTCACTGGTTTTCAGATATTGCCCCAGTTGCTCTGTTTTCGATGTTGACGCAGTCCTCTATACTTAGTAGTCCTCTCCCTCCTTCCTTTCGTGTTATGTATATTCTGTCCGTATTTGCTCTTGGGTGTAGTGCTTTGTGTATTGTCATTTGTTTCCTGGTTTTTCTGATCTATGCTGCGGAGTTCTGCCTTCGTCCATTCCACTATTCCTGTGCTGTATCTGATTACTGGCATGCCCATGTGTTTATGGCTTTTATCATATTTCCGGCGTTGAGTTTTGACTTGAGTATCGCCTTGAGTCTCTGCATATATTCTTTCCTGATCGTGTCCTTCATCTCTTGGTGTTTTATATCCCCTCCTTCCATTATTCCCAGGTATTTGTATCCTGTCTCATCTATGTGTTTGATGTTTTGCTCTCCCATCTGGTAGCTTTATCCCTTCAGTTCTCGTTACTTTGCCTTTTTGTATGTTGACTAAGGCGCATTTTTCTATTCCAAACTCCATCCTGATGTCCCCAGATACAATCCTTACAGTCTGGATTAGGGTATCTATTTCCTTGATGCTCTTACCATACAGCTTGATGTCGTCCATGAACATCAGATGGTTGATTTTGTTGCCTTTTTTCTTGAGTTGGTACCCGGCATCCATCTTCTGTAGTACTTTTGTCATGGGAATCATGGCTACTACGAAGAGTATGGGGGACAGTGAGTCGCCCTGGAAGATCCCTCTCCTGATATTAACCTCTGCTAGTCTTATTCCAGAGCTTGTAAGTATTGTATTCCAGTTTGCGCATTGTATTTTTGAGGAAGCTGATGGTATTTTCCTCTGCCCCATATATTTTCAGGCATTCTATTAGCCATGTGTGTGGTATCATGTCGAAGGCTTTCTTATAGTCTATCCATATGCCATGCTTAGGTTGGTTTTCTTCTCCTACTGTTCTTCATTACCATTTTGTCTATCAGGAGCCTGGTCTTTTTTTGTGCTCCTACACTTCCTTCTGCAGCCTTTTTGTTGGTGGGGGATGGTGTTTGTCTCCTCTAGGTAGTGTATAGCCTTTCATGATGATACCTGTTAGTAACTTCCACATTATTGGTAGGCAGGTGATAGGCCTGTAGTTACTGGCTATATTTCCCTTACTCTTGTCTTTTGTACCTAAGGATGTTCTTCCTTGGTCATCCATTTGGGTGCATGGTGATTTGAGATACAATGCTGGAGTTGTTCTGCTACGTCGTGGGTGTAGGGGCCTTGAAGTTTTTGAGCCAGTATCCATGGAGACTTCATCGGGGACCTGGGGCTTTCCTTCCCAGTTTGGCATTTTCTTTAGTTGGTGTCTGACTGTGTCTGTCGTGATGTCTGTGAATCTTTGTTTTTTATTCTCCCTGTTTCTTCTTCCTGACTTCCTGGAGCCATGTTGCATGTTTGTTGTGTGATACTGGATTGCTCCATATGTTTTGCCAGAGTCTCTTACTTATTATTATTATTATTATTATTATTATTATTATTATTATTATTATTATTATTATTATTATTATTATTATTATTATTATTATTATTCAGAAGATGAACTTTATGTGTATGGAACAAGCCCACCACAGGGGCCACTGACTGGAAATTCAAATTTCAAGCTTCCAAACAAAATGGTCTTCATTCCAAAGACGTAACAGAAGGCACAGAGAGTAACAGGAAATACAGACAGGAAAGATCAATGATAGAAGAGAAAAAAAGGGGATGCAATAAAGTAATAAATAAATAGCTGAAAGTGCGAAGTATATCATCAAATACAAGGGTAGAACAAATAAAACCTGGATGAAATAAAAAAAAAAGGCAAAATTGTTCACCCAAGAAAAAAAGGCCCGATACCGGCACTCCCAAATTAATGTAATGAAGTAATAAATAACTAGCCATAAAATGTTATCAAAATAAAATGAGTAAACAATTAAAAAGAAATAAATGAAAAATTTAAAATTTCTGAAAATGTTCTTCCAAGGAAAGCACACACACGATACCGATACTCCATTTTTCATAACTCTCATCGAAGGAAAAAACGGATTAGCATATGAACCACCATTGCCTATTGTTTCGACGATTGCTAAGATTTTTATGTGGTGCTCAGACATCTGGCGTTTGTCATCCACGGACCCTTTATAAATGGCGAATCCCCCTGGCACAGTCACCAGTCCCTTCCTGACAAAGCAGAACGAGAGATTTCAACTTCTCGTAGCTCCAGCTTGTCTGTGGTGTGACTAGTATTCCAGAAAATGGCTCGCCTCGCTATAATTTTGGTTTGTCTTGGTAAAATTCTATTTATTTATTTTATTTTATTTTTAGAGCGCGCCTTTTACCTTGAATAACCCACAAAAATATCGATCTTAACCTAAGCTGTCCAGGGTAACAGTATCTTCCCAAAATTATCCTAGGGTGCAGCGTCCTGCCTTACCTGTCATCGGACGCTGTGTCTTACCTAACCTGTCGTAGGGCAGTGTCCCGCCTAACCTGTCGTAGGGCAGTGTCCTATCTAACCTGTCTTAGAGCACGGTGTCCTATATACCTAACTCCTAAGGCATACATAGTATCTTGCATTACATGTCCTAGAGCAGCATCCAACCTTAACCCGTCCTAGGACACAGCATTCTACCTAACCTGCCCTAGAAGACATTGCTTGTCCTAGTCACATTGTCCGACCTAACGTGTCCAAAGGCATATGCAGTACCATACGTAACATGTCCTAGAACATTGTCCAACCTTAACCCGGCCTAGGGCACAGCATTCTACCTAAACTGTCCCAGGCACAGTGTTCTACCTGACCTGTCAGGGACAATGCCCTACCTAACCCTTCCTAGGGCACAGCACCGTACATAACCTGTCATTGGGAACTGTGGTCCTGGACAGGTGGCAGGCCTTCGCTTTCAGGAAACTTTCCCTTCAGCCATATTTTGCCTTCATGAAATGAACAGTGAACTCTATTTCAGGTTCACTCCCTGGTTATTGTGCCCAGTTCCAGGATCATTCCTGATTATTTTGCTCAGTTCCAGAATTATTCCTGGTTATTTTGCTCAGTTCCAGGATCACCCCTGGTTATTTTGCTCAGTTCAAGGATCACCCCCCTTGTTAATCTTATCGTCTTTGGTGTGAAGATGTCATTTGATCAATTTCTACTATAAACGAAGTGTTTTAGGATTAAAGAAAATCATTCATTTGCTGGCTTCTATTTTTAAGGGGGATACCTCATTATATGTATAATGTCTCATCTTCATAATCATGTTTCAATCATTATTATGTTCATTTGTATTGGTAGTAATTTTCCTTATTTTTTTCATTTATAAATAGTTCCACACCGAGATTAGCATTTCATAATTATTTGAAATCGAAAAGCAATAATATTTAGTCTATGCATATTCATGTACTTGTATGTATGTATGACCTCAGTATTCATACAGCAATTGTCTCTTCTTGTCCCAGTTTCTCCGTAAGTTTTTGTGTTTTTACGCTCGTTTGCTTTGAACGATACGGGGGCCCTTAAAGGTGAGTCCCTTGCTAACCGTCGGGGACCTTGAAGGTGAGGCCCCTTGGAGGTTGCTCTTGGAGGTTGGGGCCCTTGCTCCGTCGGGCCCTTTAAATTGGTTGGACCCTTGGGGGGGGGGGGGGCCCCTTGTGGCGATTGGCCCTTAGAGGTGAGGCCCTTGCTAACCGTCGGGACCTTGAAGCCCTTGCTAACCGTCTTGCCCTTAAAGGTGAGGCCCTTGGAGGTTGGGCCCTTGCTAACCGTCGGGACCTTGAAGCCCTTGCTAACCGTCGGGACCTTGAAGCCCTTGCTAACCGTCGGGACCTTGAAGGTGAGGCCCTTGGAGGTTGGGCCCTTGCTAACCGTCTTGCTCTTAAAGGTGAGGCCCTTGCCGACGATTGGGCCCTTAAAGGTAAGGCCCTTGCTAACCGTCGGGACCTTGAAGCCCTTGCTAACCGTCGGGACCTTGAAGCCCTTGCTAACCGTCGGACCTTGAAGGTGAGGCCCTTGGAGGTTGGGCCTTGCTAACCGTCTTGCTCGTTACAAGGTGAGGCCCTTGCCGACGATTTGGGCCCTTAAAGGTAAGGCCCTTGCCTAACCGTCGGGACCTTGAAGCCCTTGCTAACCGTCGGGACCTTGAAGCCTTTCTTGCTAACCGTCGGGACCTTGAAGGTGAGGCCCTTGGAGGTTGGGCCCTTGAAGGTTGGGCCCGTGGAGGTGGAGCCATTGGCCCAGGGCCCACCCACCTTCGTCTGTCAAGAAGATGGCTACTTCGCCGACTTCCATAGGAGCTGCACCGTTTACTATCGCTGCGAAGGTGGTGTAAAGCAAACGTAAGTTCCTGCTTTTATATTATTTGTTTTTTATATTTTTTTTATCATTATTAAACGGCAGCTTTTGCACAATTTTACTGTTCAGTAGACCTCTTAGCTAATCCTGTATCAGCTGAAGTGATTAGTCTACTGCTTCAGTAGTTTGTCTAACTGCGTGATAAGCCTTTACACCTACGAACATTACTTTATCAGTTTAAGGAACCTACAGACAAGTAGACATGAATAATTAATTTTAGATTCACAGTTTATAGAATACAATATATTTTGAACCAACACTCCATTAGATTGCAATGAATTCAGAATCACAGCATACACTACTATATATAATTATAATGTATAATTTGTGGATTTTTCATTTAAAAAACCTGTAAGTCTTATTATTACAACCCGTACATTTTCATTTGAAATCTTACAATACAACATTCACTCATTTGCAATAAATGGGATAAGTCCTATGATTCAGAATTTTCTGTTCTAAAGGGTCCACAATAATACAAAGTGTAAAAAGTCTGTGTATAATTTTGAAGACTTTACAGAAAGCTTTCGAACACTTCCCTGGGTTCATCTTCAGTCCAAATGAAGAATACGTTACGACAAGTACAGAAGTAAATTTAAAAAACAAGAGACGTTGAAACGTCTCTTGTTTTTTAAATTTACTTCTGTACTTGTCGTAACGTATTCTTCATTTGGACTGAAGATGAACCCAGGGAGGGTGCGAAAGCTTTCTGTAAAGTCTTCAAAATTATACACAAGAACTTTTTTTTTTTTAAACAACGTTTTTTTTGTATTATTGTGGACCCTTTAGAATTATATATACTCTCGTGATAGAGAGTTTTTCCCTACATTCGGAATTTTATTATTAATTTATGAATCATAATTAAAAGCACTAAATCCATACTTTAGAAAAATTATCTCTGTTATAGCAAGGAGCTTACTTATTAGATAAAATTCCCGTTGAATGATTTACTTAGAACGCGAGGCAAGAGTGAATGAATATAAGTTTTATGCAAAATCACCCAATTAATTTTTTCATTGTTCACCAGCTTCATTGGGTCTCATTCATTTTTCTCGATGAATAACTACTGATGGGAATTTTCCTCATTCTTTCAAAATAGAACTACAAAAGCGTCGTATGAAATCCATGGGACAGTTAAACTGAAGTCAGTTATTACCTAACCCATAACCCTCCAATTTTTAAGAAACGTGTATATAGCTTTTTTCGTAGCTTTATTTCCATGGCTGGTATGGTTACGGATGCTCAGTACCTCTCATTATCTCAGGTTTGAATGCCCAACCGGTGAACTCTTCGACGAAGGGAAGGCCATGTGTGTCCCACAAGAGGACGTTCAGTGTCCTTATCCTAAAAGCAGCTAGACCTCTCCTCTCCTGGGACGCAATGGACTCAAGTCTGTCTCAAGATGAACTCCGTACCTGACCATGGCATGATGACCTTGATAACACTGTATATCATTCTTGGATAAATATTTGCATTCAAACTGTTTATAGAGAAGTTTCTTAATGTGTAACTTTGTCTCAATAAATATGAATTGCAGCAATGTCAGTCAGTCATTTCATACCAACAATACTACCTTTGAGAGAGAGAGAGAGAGAGAGAGAGAGAGAGAGAGAGAGAGAGAGAGAGATAAGGACTTTGTTTTGAACATTAGTTCAAGATTAAGTTTATATGAAATATGGGTTACAGCTATGTATATATATGTATGTATATGTGTATGCAGAAACTATATTCACCAGTTGAGAAACCACATTGTCTGACAAGGGCTGACTCAAAGTATAAACCTCATTAGTAGCACGTCGTCCCCTGTAATTATACAAGGCAGTTCATTAATTAATATCCATCGCATTATTAAGAAATTGCAGTTGTTACGTCAAGTCGTGACGTAACCACTGAAGAACAAATGAAATGTTTGTTTTAGCGTTTTGTAAATTGTCGAGGATTTCATTACGCTGTCTCTGTTTCGCCTTCATGATTTTGTAAGTCAGATTTTCTCTGAAATTTGAGGTTTTTCATCATAAATTTGTGGGTTTTCGTCAGAATCGTCTAAAATTAAGGTTTTTAGTCTGAAATTTGTGGTTTTTGTCTGAAACTTGGTTTTTCTTCTGAAATTTGAGGTTTTTCGTCTGAATTATGAGGTTTTTGTCTGAAGGTAGGTTTTTCTTCTGAAATTTGAAGTTTTTCTTCTAAAATTAGAGGTGTTTCGGTGGGCAAACTCCCTGTTACCTTTTTTTTTTTTTTTTTTACTTGTTAGAGTCTCATCCTGGGGTTTGCAAAATTTTACGGCCTCTGAGAGAGGTCTGCTTCAGGTTCGATATGAAATAAACAAAAACAAAAAAATTTGACACCAACAGTTGAAAATGGGAATACGAATATAGAAAGAAACACTAACACAACAAAGGTTTATTTACAAGCTACTAACAAAGGTAAATGCAGAATGGTATCTCCTATTTACATAAAAAAAAAAAAAAAAAAATAGAATCTTACACTGCATGAACTGGGGGAACTGAAGAAATGGAAGTACTTGCCGGCCAGTTTGGCAACTCGAAACGATGGCTTCACAAAAGGAGAATTGCAATTGCCGACGTTCTCTTGACTCCGTATTGCAGAAAATAATGTCTACTCTTGATACTTGAGGGGCAGGATCTTCCCAAAACCTCTAGCAGAACGTCTCTTCTCTGAAGTCTCCCCCAACATCGAAATAACTCGGTCGTCCACTCCTGAAGATGGCTTGACCAAAATTCGACCAAACTCTCTCGAGTGACTTTTCTTCTGATCCTTTGCCGGTTCCTTTTTCTCTTATCTCTCTCGGATGATCTCTGCTGCTGCTGATCTCTCACTGATTATCTGATCTGTGGCTCTTAGTGAGGATATCTCTGTGTGACTAACTGATGATCTCTGCTTTCTCCTACTTCGTCCATCGTATTTATACGGCCATCTGGGGGTGGGGCCTACGGCGAGCGTCACAGACTCCCGAGATTACCGGAACTTCTTAGATGAATCTAGATGAGGTATTGCATCAGAAATCAAGGCGTTTCTCACGTCATGTCGGCGCCTGTCGAGTTCCACAACGCTCCTGCCAATTCTAGAACCATCATGAGAACAGGCACCTCCAACACAATACGCTAATGCCTCCTTGCTGCCGAACTTCTCGAAAATGCATTTTCCTTTCTCTTTTCTTCTTTGCTATGAAGCAATTACCATCACACAAATACTGTTGGATTTTCCAAATTCCCTGGGGTTTTCAAATCCCCTGTGGTTTTACATACACCTTAGGGGTTCGTAAATACCCCCAGGTATTTTCTATTACTTTTGGGGCTACAGATACCCTAGTTGTCAAATACCCCAAGGGTTTGCGGCGGTTACTTATTTTACTGAAGAGACTGTATTCCAATCCGCTTACGCCTTATACTCCTGTTTTACTCTCTCTCTCTCTCTCTCTCTCAACATACGGCTGCTACCCGTAAAATCGTGTTAATGAACAGGTCCATAACTGACAGTTTATTTTAACACGGCACCTCTTTATAAGAAAGTGCACCTACACATTCTTCCCCCAGAGAGAGAGAGAGAGAGAGAGAGAGAGAGAGAGAGGAGAGAGAGAGAGAGAGGGGGTAATGATTTGAAAGGTGAACTGCAAAATAACCTTTACAGATCAGATCAAATAGTTGTTCGTTGCAGTGATGTATGTGGCGTTGAATCAGTTATAATTTATGATCATGTTACATTCTATAACATCAAAAAGCGGTCAGGTTGAAGGCATATCTTAAGGAGTACTTGACTTTCCTGCTTGCAGGGGAGGAAGAGTTGGAGGGTGAGGGTTGGGTGGGGTACATAACTTTAATTAAAGGTTGCTTATATAAAAGCTGGACAACATGTACTTAGCTGAATCAAGTTCTCAGAAAGACATGGAAGGACTTTTCACTGCAAATTAAAATTTGAAGTAAATTTCAGTAGCGTAAGATGTCATTTTAAAGAAAATGTTTGCGATCAAACTTACAATGGGCATACATGGGTGTAATATTCCTCGGAGTCTGTGTCCTTAGTCATTGTAACGCCATGTTACACCAAGGTCGATAAATGGCACGTATTCAATTAGTGTCACTCATACTTTTGCGTAAAAATGGAGAGTAGCTGATTAATATTATAATGTCATCATAAACTTCCTTACTTAGGAGAATTCATAAAGTAAGGTTTGCCATTATGTGTATAAAAGATTTCCGTGGGAATGAAAACGAAATGTAACATTGAACAGTAACCACTAACAATTTGATTTTGTGGACCCTATTCAAAGATAAAGAATCCACCTATAATAACTTTAGAATGAGATTAATAAAAAAATAATAATTATTAAGATTATTATTATTATTTATTCATTTATTGGTCTATCAGTCCTCTAATTCGACTGGGTGGTAGTTCTAACGTGGGGTTGTTCCGGGTTGCAATCTGCCTCCTTAGGAGTCCCATCACTTTTCTTTACTAGAATCACACTTCTGCATGAGTCCTGGAGCTACATCAGCGTCTAGTTTTTCTAGATTTCCTTTACAGGGATCTTGTGATCGTGCCTAGTGCTCCTATGATTATGGGTACAATTTCACTGGCATATCCCATATCCTTATTTCTATTTTCAGGTCTTGATACTTATCCATTTTTCCCTCTCTTTCTCTTCAATTCTGGAGTCCCTTGTATTGCGACATCAATGAGTAATAATAATAATAATAAATAATAATAATAATAATAATAATAATAATAATAATAATAATAATAATAATAATAAAAATAAGTTATTATTATTATTATTATTATTATTATTATTATTATTATTATTATTATTATTATTATTATTATTATTATTCATAAGATTGAACCCTATGCGTTATGGAACAAGCCCACCACAGGGCCACTGACTGAAATTCAAATTTCAAACAAACTTCCAAAACAATATGGTCTTCATTCCAAACGACGTAACAGAAGGTACAGAGAGTAACAGGAAATACAGACAGGAAAGATCAATGATAGAGAGAAAAAAAAGGGGATGCAAATAAAGTAATAAATAAATAGCTGAAAGTGCAAAGTATATCATCAAATACAAGGGTAGAACAAATCAAACCTGGATGAAATAAGAAAAAAAAAAGGCAAAATTGTTCACCCAAGAAAAAAAGGCCCGATACCGGCACTCCCAAATCAATGTAATGAAGTAATAAATAACTAGCCATAAAATGTTATCAAAATAAAATGAGTAAACAATTAAAAAGAAATAAATGAAAAATTTAAAATTTCTGAAAATGTTCTTCCAAGGAAAGCACACACACGATACCGATACTCCGTTTTCATAACTCATCGAAGAAAAACGGATTAGCATATGAACCACATTGCCTATTGTTTCGACGATAGCTAAGATTTTTATGATGGTGCTCAGACATCAGGCGTTTGTCATCCACGGACCCTTTTATAAATGGCGAATCCCCCTGGCACAGTCACCAGTCCTTTCCTGACGAAGCAGAACGAGAGATTTCAACTTCTCGTAGCTCCAGCTTGTCGTGGTGTGACTAGTATTCCAGAAATGGCTCGCCTCGCCGTAATTGGTTTGTCTCTGGTAAATATTTCTATTTATTTATTTATTTATGAGCGCCTTTTACCTTGAATAACCCACAAAAATATCGATCTTAACCTAAGCTGTCCAGGTAAACAGTATCTTCCCAAATTATCCTAGGGTGCAGCGTCCTGCCTTACCTGTCATCGGACGCTGTGTCCTACCTAACCGTCGTAGGGGTCAGTGTCCTGCCTAACCTGTCGTAGGGCAGTTTTCCTATTCCTAACCTGTCTGCTAGGGCATGTGTCCCTATCTAACCTGTCTTTAGAGCACGGTGCCCTAATATACCTAACTCCTAAGGCCTACATAGTATCTTGCATTACATGTCCTAGAGCAGCATCCAACCTTAACCCGTCCCTAGGACACAGCATTCTACCTAACCTGCCCTAGAAAAGACATTGCTTGTCCCTAGTCACATTGTCCGACCTAAACGTGTCCTAAGGCAATATGCAGAGTACCATACGTAAACAATGTCCTAGAACCATTGTCCAAACCTTAACCCGGCCTAGGGGGCACAGCATTCTACCTAACCTGTCCCAGCCACAGTGTTCTATAACCTGAACCAGTCAGGGACATGGACTCCCTACCTAACCCTTCCTAGGGCACAGCACCGTACATAACCTGTTTTTTCATTGGGAACTGTGGTCTGGACAGGTGGCAGGCCTTCGCTTCAGGAAACTTTTGTTAACCTTCAGCCGTATTTTGCCCTCATGAAATGAACCGTGAACTCTATTTCAGGTTCACGCCCTGGTTATCGTGCTCAGTTCCAGAATCATTCTTGGTTATTTTGCTCAGTTCCAGAATCATTCCTGGTTATTTTGCTCAGTTCCAGGATCACCCCTGGTTATTTTTTTGTTCCAGTTTCAGAATCACCCTGGTTATTTTGCTCAGTTCAAGGATCAACCCCCCTTGTTAATCTTTTATCGTCTTTGGTGTGAAAATGTCATTTGATCAATTTCTACTATAACGAAGTGTTTTAGGATTAAAGAAAAATCATTCATTATGCTGGCTTCTATTTTTGAAGGGGGGATACCTCATTATATTGTATAATGTCTCATCTTCATAATCATGTTTCAATCATTATTATGTTCATTTGTATTGGTAGTAATTTTCCTTATTTTTTTCATTTATAAATAGTTCCACACCGAGATTAGCATTTCTTAATTATTTGAAATCGAAAAGCAATAATATTTAGTCTATGCATATTCATGTACTTGTATGTATGTATGACCTCAGTATTCATACAGCAATTGTCTCTTCTTCCAGTTCTCGTAGTTTACGCTCTTGCTGACGATCGGGCCCTTAAAGGTGAGGCCCTTGCTAACCGTCGGGACCTTGAAGGTGAGGCCCTTGGAGGTTGGGCCCTTGCTAACCGTCGGGCCCTTAAAGGTGAGGCCCTTGCTGGCGATTGGGCCCTTAGAGGTGAGGCCCTTGCTACGTCGACCTTGGGAACTTGCCCTTGCTAACCGTCTTGCCCTTAAAGGTGAGGCCCTTGGAGGTTGGGCCCTTGCTAACCGTCGGGACCTTGAAGCCCTTGCTAACCGTCGAGACCTTGAAGCCCTTGCTAACCGTCGGGACCTTGAAGGTGAGGCCCTTGGAGGTTGGGCCCTTGCTAACCGTCTTGCCCTTAAAGGTGAGGCCCTTGCCGACGATTGGGCCCTTAAAGGTAAGGCCCTTGCTAACCGTCGGGACCTTGAAGCCCTTGCTAACCGTCGGGACCTTGAAGCCCTTGCTAACCGTCGGGACCTTGAAGGTGAGGCCCTTGGAGGTTGGGCCCGTGGAGGTTGGGCCCTTGAAGGTTGGGCCCTGGGAGGTCGGGCCCTTGAAGGTTGGGCCCGTGGAGGTGGGGCCCTTGGCCAGCCACCCACCTTCGTCTGTCAAGAAGATGGCTACTTCGCCGACTTCCATAGGAGCTGCACCGTTTACTATCGCTGCGAAGGTGGTGTAAAGCAAACGTAAGTTTCTGCTTTTATATTATTTGTTTTTTATATTTTTTTTATTATTATTATTATTATACGGCAGCTTTTGCATAATTGTACTGTTCAGTAGACCTCTTAGCTAATCCTGTATCAGCTGAAGGTGATTAGTCTACTGCTTCAGTAGTTTGTCTAAACTGCGTTGGGATAAGCCTTTACACTCGAACATACTTTATCAGTTTAAGGAACCTACAGACAAGTAGACATGAATAATTAATTTTATATTCACAGTTTATAGAATACAATATATCTTGAACCAACACTCCAGTAGATTGCAATGAATTCAGAATCACAGCATACACTATATATAATGTATAATTGTGGATTTTTCATTTAAAAAACCTGTAAGTCTTATTATTACAACCCGTACATTTTCATTTGAAATCTTACAATACAACATTCACTCATTTGCAATAAATGGGATAAGTCCTATGATTCAGAATTTTCTGTTCTAAAGGGTCCACAATAATACAAAGTGTAAAAAGTCTGTGTATAATTTTGAAGACTTTACAGAAAGCTTTCGAACCCTTCCCTGGGTTCATCTTCAGTCCAAATGAAGAATACGTTACGACAAGTACAGAAGTAAATTTAAAAAACAAGAGACGTTGAAACGTCTCTTGTTTTTTAAATTTACTTCTGTACTTGTCGTAACGTATTCTTCATTTGGACTGAAGATGAACCCAGGGAGGGTGCGAAAGCTTTCTGTAAAGTCTTCAAAATTATACACAGACTTTTTACACTTTGTATTATTGTGGACCCTTTAGAATTATATATACTCTCGTGATAGAGAGTTTTTCCCTACATTCAGAATTTTATTATTAATCTATGAATCATAATTAATTAAGGATTGCACAATTCTATATTTCCTGAAAAAAATAGTAAATATCCCGTTTACATATTACCGAGTAGTCAGCAAACCCATTTGATTCAAAGCACCAAATCCATACTTTAGAAAAATTATCTCTTTTATAGCAAGGAGCTTACTTATTAGATAAAAATTCCCGTTGAATTATTTACTTAGAACGCGAGGCAAGAGTGAATGAATATGTTTTATGCAAAATCACCCAATTAATTTTTTCATTGTTCACCAGCTTCATTGGGTCTCATTCATTTTTCTCGATGAATAACTACTGATGGGAATCTTCCTCATTCTTTCAAAATAGAACTACAAAAGCGTCGTATGAAATCCATGGGACAGTTAAACTGTAGTCAGTTATTACCTAACCCATAACCCTCCAATTTTTAAGAAACGTGTATATAGCTTTTTTCGTGGCTTTATTTCCATGGCTGGTCTGGTTACGGATGCTCAGTACCTCTCATTCTCTTAGGTTTGAATGCCCAACCGGTGAACTCTTCGACGAAGGGAAGGCCATGTGTGTCCCACAAGAGGACGTTCAGTGTCCTTATCCTAAAAGCAGCTAGACCGAACCTCTCCTGGGATGCAATGGACTCAAGTCTGTCTCAAGATGAACTCCGTACCTGACCATGGCATGATGACCTTGATAACACTGAATATCATTCTTGGATAAAGATTTGCATTCAAACTTTCTTAATGTGTAACTTTGTCTCAATAAATATGAATTGCAGCAATGTCAGTCAGTCATTTCATACCAATAATACTACCTTTGAGAGAGAGAGAGAGAGAGAGAGAGAGAGAGAGAGAGCTTAATTCCCTGTTTTATGTTTCCCTTTTGATGATGATCTCATTCAAGCCCAAAATCTTCAAGAACTGAAGATTTTGCTATTACCACACCAACAACGTTTCCTTAGAGAGAGAGAGAGAGAGAGTGATTGTTTGTTTGTATGGTGTTTTTACATTGCATGGAACCAGTGGTTATTCAGCAACGGGGCCAACGGCTTTACGTGACTTCCGAAACACGTCGATAGTGAACTTCTACCACCAGAAATACACATCTCTCACACCTCAGTAGAATGCCAGAGAATCGAACTCGCAGCCACAGAGGTGGTACGCCAATACCAAACCGATCACGTCACTGAGGCGCTTGAGAGAGAGGGAACCCTAATAATTCCCTGTCTCTTATATATCCGTGTTATACACCACGCACGGCAAAAACAGATAGGCTAATCGTCCTTTGAAATTCCGTGGATTCTCGTATTGGTCTGCTAAAAGCTCATTCAGGACTTTCAAATGGCTTCGCATATCTCGCATTGCTATCGTCCCATTTCCCTCTTATCTTCCCGCGATGAAAAGGCAGGAGGGAGGGAGGGAGAGAGAGAGAGAGAGACGCCCGGAAGAGTTCTTTCAACCATTAGATTGGGTGAGGTTCATTCCTAGCTCTGACTGTTAATCTGGCATAAGTATTGAGTAAATGAATGGATATCTCTCTCTCTCTCTCAAACGATGAAAAAAACACGAATGAATGGGTGAGTGAACGTCAACAAATCTATAAGAATACAATTCTCTCTTTCTCTGTCCCTCTCATATGGTATCAGACGTGAGATGTGGGAGAGGTCTGAGAGAACGTATTCACCGTCATTCCTTCTTTGTTGTCGTTCTTTTTTCTTCTTATCTGATCCTGCTATTCTCTTGTAAGGGTGAGACCTTTTCTAGCCTCTGTTGTTAGCTTCGCAGTTGTTGGTTGAAGGGCCATTAGTAACAACAACCAAACACTCTATTCTGTTGCTTATCATTAGCTCTTAACAACCAGAGTTAGGCCTATTGTGCAGCGTGAGTTTCTGTTTTTGTATATTTTTTTATACACTCCATTTATCAGTGTCTATATTCTATGTCTGATACATTACATGTTAGTGAAAATTTCCTATTGGACTCCACAATACAGATGCTTCATGTAACACAGAATCCCTCTATTACGTGATCGACACTCTTGGCATGAGACTACCTTAATTTAAAATCTGGATGAGGACATGTGTAACCAAGCTCATGCCCTCCCCATACCTCACCTCCGTCCCCCAAGTGTCCTCATACACCCTCCTCTTTTAACACGGTAAGTATGGCCTCTAAGATCATGATAGTAGCGTTTTTCAGCTCCAAATGACAGAATTCGTCCTTAGAGGCCTTTAGGTAACTAATTGTGCTTATTCAGTTACGAAAGTGGCATTTTCGTGCCTTGCCAAGTAGAATTTACGGCGACCAAATTATCTTACCATCCAGACTATAGCTTCTTCTTTTTTGGTTAGACTATTCTAACAGTGCTAGGAAAGCTGAGAAACAAATTTAATTTATTCAACTCCGGTAATTCATTTGTGTAGTATTATCAACAATTCTCCAATTTCTATTTAACGTGTAACATTCTTAGAGACTGTCTGCTGATCTTTTTATGGTTTATTTGGGCTAACAATACAGTTACTCTTAAAGAAATGTGAGTATAAAAGCGTGTATGGCTTCATTAATAGGAAAAATTTTATGTTTACTAATTTGAAATGAGTTCTTAAAGAGTCGACTGAAGAAGAAAAAAGGTTCTTGTCAAGCATTTTTCAAGATCCTTCTTTTATTAGATGCCACTGTCCCCAGTCTACCTTAAGTAACTGCTATAGAATAAGACAGCATATTTTACCGTTTCAAAATAACGTTCAGTTAACAGTCTGCTGAACTGGCAAAAATATGAAACCAATCAGAATGGACCCCACTTCATTTAAACAGGTTACCCATTTAAATTGACATTTTCTTTTATTAACTTTTTTACGTTTTCTATGATTCTGATGGCCTAAGCAAGCCACAGGTCCACGAGAAACCCATTATTGATACCCTTCTGTCTATACCTTTAATAAAATAGGTAACGATGCCACATCACTAAATAACAAAACGGAACTAAAAATTGCAGCTAATGGGTCTGCTCCACTTACCTCATAACTAATGTAAGGGCTTTGGCTTGTATGAGCAGCCAGTAATGCATTCGATATTTATTTTATTGAATTGTTAACAAATACTACACAATCATGAAGATCACACTGATAAACAGAAGCATAGTGAAATACAGAGATGAAATAATGGGAAAAGATAAACATAAAATCATGAGAAAAAAAGTTAGGAATAACATACATTGTCGGAACCAGTGTATCACTTTTAAAAAGTTAAAGAAAAAATGAAAATGAAATTTGACATCACAAATAGAACATTTACGTGATGGTTGTTACTCTCAGATATAAATAGAATGTAGTGTTGTAATGCACAGGAGGCCCTAATGAAATATAAACGAATAAAATATTTTTGTGAATGGACTTGCATGTAAATGCATATTTTCAAATTTGCAATTTTCTTGATACATGCACAGCAGTAACTACGAATTTCACACACAGATGGCGTTACATGTCAAACAACTTGAGGTGTAGCCCTTCATAATCATTAGTTTTTCAGACGTTTGTGAAGGACGTTCCTCGTGTTCGTGTGTATCAAGATGGCGCAGCTGTATGGTGTTGCAACTGGAGAAGGTGGTGTGTTCCCAAGTGTAAAAATATTTTACGCGATTAACTTCTGAATTTGGAAGGTGGTCTATTGATATGAGGTCTGCTACCCTTTTCCGTAAGTTTGGTGAAAATTGGTGTCCCTCCCGAGCTTTCAGCTGATAAGCGGGGCCTTTTTACATTTTACTCCTGAAACTTTAAATAGCATGCTAGGGTATTTCATATGATTTAGATATTCAAAGTGTTTACTTACAGGACTTGTTGGTAGATCTAAGCCCTTATTCCGCGGCGAACTAGACTATGCCAGTTGACGTTTTTCTATATAGTGTTACTGCCTGAACAAGAATTTAAGATATTTTTTCGGCTGGCTGTAATTAACGTGTAACTTACCTTTGAATATTTGTACCTACAGAAAAAACAAAGTCCTTCATGTTGTTGTCTCTGACGTATCACCTATTTTAATGAGCTCCTGTTCGTTCGTTTGTGTGCTGCGCAGTCTCGAATTGTCATGGGGAAACCACACCTTCCGAATGACGTCACGAAAAAAACTCCACCCAAAAAGTGACATCATTATAGACAATATCCAATTTTAAATAAGCACGTTTCAGTTTTCTCTGAAAGAAAGCACAGTGTTTTCAGCCAATGACAATATATAATGTTACCAAGTCGTAAATTTTTTCGGCAAATACACCTATTTTCTCCAATTAAGCGTTACTTGCACTAACGCCATGAGTGAATTAGCACAACTATTAACAAGCTACACGCTCCGATTTTGTTCCCCAGGAAAGTTTCCCCATAGTGTGTGAAAATTGTTATGTGAATTATCGAGATTTCACAAACTATTATTATGAGCCTATAGAAAGGCTCATAACTTTTGCCCAAAATCACGGTTTAATCAAGAGTGAACATATTTGCCCGACTTGTAAGGAAAAGTGCCTTCTTGACTTGAACAAAAAAGCCTTTGGGTGCGATAAAACCTATGTAAGGTAAGCTATTTCCTGTATATATTTTGATTATTGTGTGAAATATGCTAGAGTATTGTCTCTCAGTTAGCCTAATGGCCGCTCAAATTTTTCGGAATTGTCATGAAGTGTGCAGGGAAGGTAGTGCCCTTAAGGGGGGGTCGCAGGGGGGCCGAAGTCCCCCCCGCTAGACCTAGGTAGGGGTACTGCGCTCTAGGTTAGGTTAGGTGGCTTGTTTGGTTAGGTAGTGCCCTGGTAATCACTTTTTTCCTGCTCCCCCCCACCCAAAAACCCCGGTTCCCACTGGGGTCCCCCAAGATTGTTAGATGGGAACAAGGGTGTAATTGCTTGATGCCACCAGTATTAATGATCAGTTTAATTATAATCAATTAAAAAAATACATCGGAAAAATATATATTCTTCTGCAAACAAGAGACGGAGCTCTCCTTTAGATTTACCGTCGACTGTAACTAATCTGTTATTTACCTTTGAACTCTGTAGTGGTACATCGTACCCCTTGTACTGTCATGTAGTCTTCAGAGGTAAATTACAGTTTAATTACAGTCGACCGAATAAATATTACTTTAAATTCTTGTTCAGCAGGTAAAATAACATAGGAAAACGTCAACTGCCATATTCTACTGTACTGTGGAATGGGGGCTTAGAATTACCGACTTGTTACTTCAAGTCCCAGTATTTCAAGGTTTAGAAGTTTTATTGCTGAATCTTGGAAACCTTGGTGGTATAAGATAGGGCCAGCATTAAAGGCCTTGGTATGCAGGCGTCACTTTGAAATGGAAGTAAATGCTAAACACTAATTTTGCATTGCAACCGAAGGTAATTCTAAGCCCGCATTCCGCAGTACAGTAGACTATGGCAGTTGACGTTTTCCTATGTTATTTTACCTGCTGAACAAGAATTTAAAGTAATATTATTCGGTCGACTGTAATTAAACCGTAATTACCTCTGAAGACTACATGGACAGTACAAGGGGTACAATTTACCAACTACAGAGTTCAAAGGTAAATAACGGATTAGTTACAGTTGACCAGAAAAATATTACCTTAAACTCTTGTAAAGTAAGCAAAATAACATAGGAAAACGTCAATTGCCATAGTCCACTTCGGTAAATCTAAAGGAGAGCTCCGTCTCTTGTTTGCAGAAGAATATATATTTTTCCGATATATTTTTTTTATATGCTTAAACTAATCATTAATATTGGTGGCATCAAGCAATTACACTCTTGTTCCCATCTAACAATCTTGGGGGCCCAGTGGGAAACCGGGGTTTTGCGAAGCAGGAGAAAAGTGATTTCCAGGGCACTACCTAACCAAACAAACCACCTAACCTAACCTAGAGCGCCCATTGGGCTAACTGAGAAACAATACTCCAGCATATTTCACAAGATAATAAAATATTTCACACAATAATCAAAATATACACAGGAAATAACTTACCTTACATAGGTTTTATCGCACCCAAAGGCTTTTTTGTTCAAGTCAAGAAGGCACTTTTCCTTACAAGTCGGGCAAATATGTTCACTCTTGATTAAACCATGATTTTGGGCAAAAGTTACGAGCCTTTCTATAGGCCCATAATAATAGTTTGTGAAATCTCAATAATTCACACAACAATTTTCACACTATGGGGAAACTTTCCTGGGGAACAAAATCGGAGCGTGAACGTGTAGCGTGTATGTTCTAATTCACCATGGCGTTAGTGCAAGTAACGCTTAATTGGAGAAAATAGGTGTATTTGCCGAAAAAATTTACGACTTGGTAACATTATATATTGTCATTGGCTGAAAACACTGTGCTTTCTTTTGTTTCAGAGAAAATTGAAACGTGCTTATTTATGATTGGATATTGTCTATAATGATGTCACTTTTTGGGTGGAGTTTTTTTCGTGACGTCATTCGGAAGGTGTGGTTTCCCCATGACAATTCGAAACTGCGCAGCACACAAACGAACGACAGAGACAACAACATGAAGGACTTTGTTTTTTCTGTAGGTACAAATGTTCAAAGGTAAATTACATGTTAATTACAGCCGGCCAAAAAAATATCTTAAATTCTTGTTCAGGCGGTAAAACTGGATAGAAAAACGTCAACTGGCATAGTCTAGTTCGCCGCGGAATAAGGGCTTAGATCTACCCAACCGAATTTAATGTATACCTCAGTTTCTTGATCAGTGCCTTCAGATTCCTTTTAATATTTTCAGTTAGTATTACTGTACAATAGTGTTATGTAGCTAAGTTTAGCATTTTGTAACGACTTTTAACCCTATATTGCCCAACATGACTAATTCGTCATCTAAGTTTCTATTGGCTTTCAATGAGAGAGAATAACTCTATACCCCTCTGTGTCTGTCATGACCAATTCGTCTACTCTTCCACTCCAAGAAAAAAGCAACTGGGAGCTGATTGGTCGAATCTGAGGAGAGCTATGCTCAGTGTAATGTTGACAATTTAGAATTGTGAACCTGGATTTTACCGAGGTAATTCTTCAGAAGCACTCCACACTGGATATTAAAATATATAATCACCTACATGGAAAGAGCATGTGAAAAGCAATATAAAAAGTATAGTCATTATATGAGAGATATGAGAGATTGAGCAGGGTGGAATTAAATGAGCTTGATAAGTTTTTACCTCGAATTTTTCCTAAGTCGGGAGAGGTGTTTCCTCTACGGTAATGTTAACTTTTAATCAGCCCTCTAACTTACTTTCTTACGCAAAGAAAAGCAGTTCCAGTTACTCATTATTGGCTGAGAGGTGTGACATCGTTATGACGTAATGGGTTTCATAACCAATTACGAACGACTTTAGTCGAAAACTAAGTTAAACTAGCATTTCAGCGGAGTAATAAAGTTACCTGTCCAGTGTCCACTGGTATCCTTGTTTGACTGAATACTCGAATAATGGAGCCAAAACCGGCATTTTGTCTTCCTGTAGCTCTGGCAGAGGCAGTGGCTGGCCCTTCTGGCATTAATTTTGACAGAGACCTTCAATTTCCTACCGATTGTTTGCAGTGCAATGTGGGTTACGGTGAATTTTATCATTATTTCTCTAGTGGTGGTAAAGAAGTTGTGTGATTGAATATGCTCAAAGACAATTTAATTCTAAAGCAAAAATCTGCGAGTGTTGTGGAGCTATTTGTGAGATCGACTACAACAGGAACGCCTTTAGGTGTGATCGCTCTGTAGTGACAAAAGGATGTCAGCGTAAGCGATGAGACACCCAAATCCATCCGCCACGGTAAGTAGCCTTACTGTAACCCCTGTGGCTAGCGCGAGCAGCGCAACATTACTTCTTGCCAGTAAATGCCATGCTTGCAAAGAATCTTTAAATATGCGGATAAGGCGCGAAGCGCCGTTCCGCCACGGCCTTACTGACAGCACACACAAATCGATCGTCGCGGATATGTAGTCGCAACCTAGTTTGTTTGTTGTTGTTTTGGTATCGCTGCCATATTGGTTTTGGTGTCCTTCCGCCGATTTCGGTCGGCGGTCGAGTGGGCCCGCGAATCTGAAGGTGCTCCCAATTATCATTATTGCTGCAAAGCACTCCTTTCTGGTATTTCCCCACCCAAAACCCCCGATTCCCAACTGGGGGCCCCCAAGCTTGTTGGGTGGAAAAGGGGGTTAAAGTAACATTTCCTCAAGAAAACTAAGAAGAGATTCACTGAAAAAACACCATTAAATGAAGGATTGTTAATTGTCTTTTAGAAACTGGTGATGCGGCTTGTTTCTGAAGAATTACCTTTACTGACAACTTTTCAAGATCATGGATGAATTATCAGGTATGTCACTTGTCTAATTTATATTTTTTCTGAAAGTTTATCAGTTCTAGATCACTGAGATACAGCGTCTTCTCAGATTTTGTTGAAACATAGAAATTATGAGCAATTATATATTGCTGACATTTTCGTCATGTTAGTCATATCGTTACTGTAACTGCACCCGTGTGGTTACTGTGATTGCTACATCAACATGAGTAAATCCTGTCTGTGTAGCTAAAATAAAAGTTTTATAATAGTATGGTCTGAAATTTTGTTTTACATTTTGTTGTAAAAGTTTCCTGAATATAAAAAACGGGTCTAAGTAATGGTAGACTACAATACAATAGTTTAAGTTGTTATAACTTTGAGTTTGTTCTGTCATTTTCCTTTTTCTTATCCTTATTATTCATATCATTTTCTTTTTTCTTATTATTATTCATAATAACCCTTGTATGTTTTCATGGATTGATGCATTATTCTCTCTCTCTCTCTCTCTCTCTCTCTCTCTCTCTCTCTCTCTCTCTCTGGCAATTACTTTTTTATTATCATTCATAATAGATCTTGCTTTTTTAGGGATTGATCCAGCCATTTTTTACTCAAGAATTAACGCCAGACAGTTTTGTAGAGAAAATACAGGAATTTTACCCATTGAGCAAGAAATATTCTGAATTATTTACTGTGAAATAATAAACCAAGAAAAAACTAAAAATTTAATAATAAATTCTACAGTTTAATTTATCAATTCATTTTCTATCAATCTGTTGTGAATATCCTTGCTTCCTGGTTTGCATCAGGTAATCCCAAACCATACGAGGTAGAGGGGATGGTGCTGGCCCTGCTGCCAACTCAGTTTCAGAATAAATCAAGAGAATCTGAAATGAGGGAAATCCTAATGTAAGAAGGGACTCCTAATCAAATTAACTTCCTAAAATTTAATGTAAAAACTATTAAGAAATTGACTCAAGTAAAAATATATATATAATATATCTATAATCTATTATAGTAGTATATATATCTATCTATATATATATATATATATATATTATATTATTATATTTATAATATTAATATAAGTAACCTCTAAATGCTCAAGAGCAATGCAAATATATGGGCATGTCCATTCAAACATACGTAAAAACAACGAGGCAACGAAACACGAGATTGAGAGGCTAAGCAAAACTATCTGGGATGAACAAGTAGTTACTGGGTTAACCCGACAGACCATAAATAGAATATGGTTTGAAAAATATAAATTACTACCTGGTAAATATAAGTAAAAGTACTATGCTAGCTCAAGAAATATTAATGTTGCCTTTAAATGAAGGCCCCAAAGACGGTTATATAATAGGCTTACTTGGTAAATATAATTACATACATGGGTACCAATCGAATATGATTCTCTGATAAATTCCATGGGGAAATTCTGTTAGGACATTATTGTTCAACAATAATTACTGAAATTGAAATCGCAAATGACAAGCATCAAACGAAATTTGCAACGGACCTTCAAATTTTCAGCTATCCTTTCTAGGTCCAATTTAAGCCGAATAGTCGTATTGGCAACTAGATGACATCGGTCGGCAAGTTGTTCTTCGTGGAAAATGGTGGTGGCCTAAGGTGGATAATAGGTAGCATTATTCTCCTCCCCACCCTCGGTACATGGGCCAGGTCACAAATACATTTTAGCTCTTCATAGTTCCTTTATAATGCACCGCACGAAAAATTAGTATGATCGTAATAACGATCTCAAAGTCGCGCTGTGCTAGGTAGTGGTCACGTCTTCACTGTCCCTCTCCTTCCGAGCTACTGCTGCTCCAAGTTATTTTGGGAATGGGGTCGAAGCTGGAAGATAACCAAACTAGGCAGTAACTGTTACAGGGTTAACGTAATTAACTACATTCGTTGCTGTTTGCTTGATGCTTGGTATAGTTAAGTTAAAAGAAAATCAATTTACCAAACATTTATTTAAATGATGACGGGAATGCATATATTTACCAAGCAATTACAATAGAAGAACAAGGACACCCAAACAGCAAGATATAACTTTAATAATTAATGCTTATTTTAGAGCATAAGGAAGCAATAAAAGCAAACTACATGAAGAATACAAGACTAACTAATAATATTACTCAAGATAATGAAAATCTCTTCAATTAATGAGAAGGAAAAACTAAGGATAAACATAACTTTCCAAACAAGAAATGGCTTGAGTGACGAAGTTCCAATTGGTAATTTAGAGGTTATTCAGGATCAGTCTGCCCTTCCATCAACTTCCTCAAGCACTAGGAGAACTACTCTCGAAGCTTCCCAGCCCTCAAGACGAGTTCTCTGGACTATGAAAACAGACAGCTTCCCCTTCACCAGTGCCAGCTTTCATCCCTAATGATGATGATGAAGCCTCAAACACCCATGACCCAGATGTATATTTCGGATACCCGATATGGTACTTCAAGAAGTTTTTCACTCTAGGTATTTTAGATGAAATAGTTCATCAAAGTAATTTGTATGCAACACAAAGAGATGTGACCAGCCACTTAATCTTAGTAGGGAGGAATTTGAACAATGGCTGGGATTACTTATTAATTTCACTATAAATAGAACTCGTCAAACACGACTCCATTGATCTGGGGAATTGTTTGGCAGGTACGGAGATTACACTGCTATGGTCATGAGTGGATCTAGATGGGAGACTATAAAATCAAACCTTCATATTCGGGATAATAATGATGAGGTAAATAGTGATGAGCTTTTCAAGGTAAGACAATTGATAGATCATTTGAGAAAGAAGTTCCAGGAACTTCCAATGAAACAGAATATCTGTATCGACGAGCAGATGTTGCCTTTCAAAGGAAAGCATAGCATGAAACAGAATATCTGTATCGACGAGCAGATGTTGCCTTTCAAAGGAAAGCATAGCATGAAACAGTACCTACCTATGAAGCCCAAAAAGTGGAGATTCAAGCTCTTTGTACTTGCAGACAGTGGGGGTCTTATTCATGATTTCATTCCTTATACAGGGTCCATTCAGCCTGTGAATAAAGAAGGTATTCCAGACCTTGGTGCACCTTCAAACATAGTCTTGCACTTGGCTGAGACAATAAAAAGTAACAGGAATCACCTTCTCTATTTTGGCAATTGGTTTACATCTGTTCCACTTATAAAACACCTGGCTGAAAGAGGTATCTGGTGCTGTGGAACGGTAAGGCCATGTCGGCTTCCAGGGCTAAAGTTAGTATCAGATATTGTCCTAAAGAAAAAAGATAGAGGCACATTTGAGGAATGGAAGTCATCTGGTGATGGCAATCAGATAACGGCAGTCAGTTAACAGCAGTCAAATGGCTTGATAATAAAGGCGTGACCTTGCTCTCCACCTTTGCTGACAGCCAACCAACTCATACTGCACAACGTTTTGACAAAAATTAATTACTGTACTGTCAAAATTAGCAGGAGGGAATTATGTCAACAAACTGAATTGCATTTAAGGTTTCTCTCGTGCATGTTACTATTAATAGTTTTATTTTGGAAGGTGTTCAGTATTTTGGCTATTCGTTCTATTGCAGGGTTAGTAGGCTGGTGGTCAATAGACTTTTTTTTTCTATAATTAGCTGGAGGTAAAAAGGTTGTGATCCAACGAAGCCCGGTGATCCAGAGAGATTGGTACCCAAAATTGTCACACTTTTCCTTGTGTTTATTGCAAAATGTGCTTAATGGTGAGGAATGCAACTATAAGTGCTGGAAGGTCACTGAATTTTACTACAATTACTCGGGCTGGTTTTTTACCCCTTAGGGAGGTTTATAATTTTAGTTTTAGCATTTTAATAAGATTTTTTAATTTGTCACTGGAGGTATCTGGCTATGGCTTACAGCCTGTGGTACTGTTTCTATAGTGTGATTGTTAGGATTTTTCTCAAAACTTCTTTAATTGTAGCAATGTTAATTCCCAATTTTGCAGTAAGGGTCAATATGTCCGTGAAAAGGAAAATTCTGGAGGCAAGATACATTAATGGTACTTTACCTTAATGGAAGGTTTTGAGAAGTTAGTGGTGAAGAAAGTGTTAAATGAGCATTCCAAGTGGCAAGTCTTCTATAACAAAGTTCCCCGTAGGGGGGCTAGTACCAGTGCACTGTAGGCATTACTTACGGTTCTTTGCAGCGTGCCTTAGGCCCCTAGCTGCAATCACTTTCGTTCCTTTTACTGTACCTCTTTTCATATTCTTTCTTGATCTTACTTTCCACCTTCTAACATTTGATTTATAGTGCAAATGGGAGGTTTTCCTCATGTTACGCCTTTTAAAACATTTTTCTGAATGACCTCATACGTCCCAGTGCTTGGCCTTTGGCCTAAATTCTGTATTCAACTCGACTATAACAAAGATAACCTGTAACGACATGGTATTGAGAATCTAAATTACCTTACCGGAATTTTACTTCTATAAGGGATTTTAAGGTTTGAAGTCTGTGCTTTAAAGCTTTATTATTGGACGGGATTTAGATTTAATATATTTCATTAGATAATTAGTATCGATTAATAACCAGGAAAACATTGTCAAAAATATAACTACCATCACCACAGTCGAGTATAAGGTACTCCCATAAGAAAACAATCTTCGCCACACAGTTTTTTTAGGAAGGGTGTTTTTTGTAAAAATTTATTTGTCGAAATAACATCTGTGAAAGTCTTATTAAAAAGGTCCATAACCCCAAAATCTTCTCGCAGGAGATCGTAGTTGTAAGGTACTATATCCCCAATTTGTACAGAATTCTAATTTATATTTACAATGTTGAAACCACTTTCCAGCCAGTCGTCAATAGTTGATAATGTTTGGGCCTTGTATTTAGGCTTGGGCTCTAGCCACCCATTGCCGTGTTGGAATTTTAGCATCCTTTCTGAAAGCTAGTAAGTGCAATGGGTTTAACGAATATCTGGCTAGGTTGTAATGTTTTATGTAGTTTCCATTTAACTTTTTATTTTGTACCAATTTAAAAACTGGCCAACATGAAATTTGTCAAATAGCGAAAATTCAGCTCGCAAATAAAGTTTGATTTAATGTTTAAGCAATATGGAAATATCGTTAGTGAAATCAACATATTTGGCTCAGTCTTACAAGCATCAATATTTTGAAATTTATTAACTATGGGAATACCTAAATGCAGTGGAAATCCATTATTGGAGATCTACAAAGGATTAAAATCATATTGGTGGTGTGAGGCGAATCTGGTACAAGAATGGAATATTCTGGACCGTTACGAACTCCAAGAGAGCAGTGTTGGCCCAACTTAACTCTATTCTTTAGTTAGATCAAGAGCAAAAGTTTTTTCCGCTGAAACTATATTTTGCAGTGGCTGTTTAATTTAGTTAATGGAAATTATGAAACTGGAATGAAATTCCTTTTAACAATATTTAGAAGCCTGAGTATTTCTAAAGAATTGCGTATGGTGAGTGTTGGTTATTTGTAACGTACCAATATTTTTCAGGTCCTTGTTCTCGAACCACGGTGTGTATAATTTAATGATGGCTCCGAAGGACTCTGAATTACTGGGACAAAATTATTAGATTACTGATTCATCATGCAAGTCGCATTTTAGTTTTTTTTGGTATTTCAATCTTTTATTTTAATGGTAGCAAATAAGCTTTCAAGCTGTACGCATTTTAAGGCAATGTAAATAACGCTTCCTTGAGTATGTAAGTAATTGGGTAGGTTAAGCATATACGTGTAAGTAGTTGGGTAGGTTAAAAGATTTTTATTCTCGTGACTAGAACATTGTCAATGAAATTTTTGTCATTAGAAAATATCTTCTTAATATCCTAAATAGTTTAATTATTTTCCGTAGGAAACTAGGGGATAAGTTTATCGTAATGCCTTTTTTAAAGTTTCTTCACATAATATTCTTAACTTATTTTCCATAGAAAATAAAGGGATAAATCTATAGTAAGGCCTTTTTAAAGTTTTTTTCATAGTAAATGGAGGGATGCACATATAAGAGCCTTTAATTCAACTTGCTGTGATGCCTTATTAGCGTTTGTCAGGTAGGTTTTAGAGAATAGCTTGTAATAACAGTACTATATGGCATGAATTATAGGGGTTCTTGACATTTCTTAAAATGACTTTAAACTTTTAGTCTGAAGTGGTTAATGTGGCAGCTGTTTCTTTAGGATGTCACTAGAGGAAAAAGAAAATAATTCAATTTTTTTTTAGAACGGCAGTAATAGTTTCATTAGACTAACATTTCTCATGTCTTTCAGAAGTGTGTGTGTGGAACTATGCCAAGCTGCAGTGTATGGAAGATTTGGAGAGATGCTGTTGTGAAGACGAATGGAAGGTGGTGGTGGTTTTTACCAGCATTTTTTTTTTAGAAAGAGCGCGCGCCCAGGTGAAGACTTCATGAACGCAGTTTACTTTAATCGGGAGCGCGCGGGCGCTCATAATGGAAATCAAGATCTGTGGTGAAAGTCGCCTGAACATTTCAACTGGATCAAGTTATGGCAGTCTGGAGAGTGAACGACGTCTTTCCTGAGCGCAGTTTGATGATAGTCTGGAGAGATCGCCCATGGGGGAAATAAAATACTCTAACTTCAGGAATGCTTGATCAAGAACGGCAGTAGGAAGAGTGAACATCTTATGCGCGCCTGTTTCCTGAACTTACGGAACCAGATTGTGGTAGTTAGGGTTGCATAATTTGGGACCCTCTCGTATTTCGAAACGGGGGGGACCTATTGTTTTTTTTCCAATAGAGGCTTCTTGTACACCTAATGAATGACGGTAGCTTCAAGGGACTTTTAAACCTTGCTGAAAGTAATAAATTTTACATCGTCAAGAAGCCAGAGATATAGTTACCTAAAGGAATTTCATTCACTTTGTTTATTGTAAAGGAAAGGCAAGAAGTTTCATTCACTTTGTAAAGAATTTTTCAATAAAACAAATTATGTACATAATGCAGTTTTATTTACATTTTACGTACAGGTGTTACAAGTTTCAGTAGCTTATAAGTGCTATACTAAGATATAGCAACTTTCGTTCCTTCTACACTGGCAGGAGAAAGCTTGGACCTGCTTTTTTCAGAGTCGTCTGTAAGAATCTCCTAACTTGTATCCAACGGTTCTTTCACTGCACCACTTTCTTCCTCTTAACGTGTTGCTAACCTCAAACGTCTATATGTAGTGTCTTTCCTTGCTGTTCAGTTTCTCTTGACTTGTTGCCAATCTCAAACTAACTGTAGTGACCTTCCTTGCTGCTCAGTTTCTCTCTACTTGGTACCCTCCAGCGTAATTGTAGTGACGTTTCTTGATGCACATATTCTCTACTTGCTACCCTCAAACGTAACTGCAGTGACCTTCCTTGCTGCTCAGTTTCTCTTGACTTGTTGGTACTCTCAAACTTATCTAAATGACCTTTCTTGCTCTTATCAAACGTATCTTCATTGACTTCACTTGTCCTGCTCCAGCTATCAGTGAATCTCTAGCAGTGATTTTATTGCCCAGTGTCTGGAAAATTTCAAGGAATTGTTTTAGCCTTCACAACTGTGAATAAATTCTTGTTACAAAGGAATGCGAAAGACTAGATATGAATATCCAACAAATATTGAGTGAAAACCATTTTTGAGCCAAACAACCATTTTCCAAACCAGTGTCACTAAACCAAGGCCATATCATTAAGCTAACTTTTTCTAGAAAGTCCTGATGTATTTACCAATGATATATCGGAGTAAACTACAAGAACTCGGGATGGATAAATCACTTCATTAAGCAGTTGGATAAATCGTCCTTCAAACGGTACTAAAATGAACAATTAACTAAATACTCCTCAGTGGTTGGAAAACTAATCTCTGTACTACATAAATATTCCACTGAAATTAAATTCCATAGAGGGACAGACCTCTCATACAATTCAGCTCACAGACTCAAGGGGGCTTCAGGAACTGTCAAGCTAGGGGCAAGTAGTTTTAGTCCACTAAACTCGCAGCAATTATGCTAAAAATATATATATATCCATTTAAGAAAATTAAACAGAACTTTGTTCCAAGAAGCTTCAAACAAGGGCAACATCTTAAACAATCAAAACCTGTATTCCTCCTCGACTACAGCATAAGGGGCCCGTAAGTGAAGTACAACACAAACTGAAAAAGTTTCGTTCATTCTGATGGAGGCAAGATTAAGCCCTTCTTATATACTATATCTAATAGAGGGAATGAGAAAACTTAACCTGTCTGTAATATCAGTAAATATGTGATCTAATCTTTGTTCTTTAATAATAACGTTAAACTAAAGTGTCTGGTATCACTATGGATAGTACTAACACTGAAATTATCAGAAAGTCAAAAAGTTTCGGCAATATAACCCTGACGTGAACTGAAAGAAAGTCTGGCTAATTTTCATAACACTCCAGCTAGAATACTCGGTGATTACTCTTGAAATCCATGTTATGCCATTTTATAACCAACTGGCCATAGAAGAATTGTTCAGTATGTGCAATGTTGTATTATAAGTTCTAACCCAAGATATTAATTTACATAAACCACGCTAAGCTTAAAACATTACACGAAGGAAACGCAAGCCTTCATTAAAAACTAAAATGCGAATGTCAAGGTGTCCAATAACTTTATACAGAGATCAACAGGATGAAAAACTTACTCAGGCAATAATAATTCCAGCCGCTCCAATTGTACAGAGCTGGTTCGCTCATCACCAGATAATTTATTGAGACTATTGGCAGTCTGTGCAGGTATGGGGAATTTACTTTTATTGTGGGATCAGTCTCTGCCACCTGTAAGGTAAACGGAACGTTACTATTTCTACTCTTAAATTTACAAATATAATTTACATAGCAAATACACTTTACGAAAATAATTCTTGTGAAGCCAGTATCTCGAAGTTTGGGTCATCACAAAAAATTGAACTGAAGTCCAGCTACTTTTGTGACTTCATAATACATAGAGATTTGACACAGCATCAAGTCCAAAAACAGGTTAATACGCTAGTACAAAGACAAATACTTTGGTCGATCCAAAACAAAAGGTAAAGTAGTCCCAATGCCAAAAAAAGTCCTAGTTTTATTTTAAGTCCCAATGCCAAAAATTCCTGGTTTTATCTTTAGCCCCAATGCCAAAATGTCCTAGTTTTGGTTTTAAGTGTTAACTAGCTTGAAGTAACCTACTCATGGTACTGGGCTACTTAAAATATTAGCAACATATGAGGTTCTCGCCAACATACCAATAACTCCTGAGGCCTCATGGCCGAACTCAAAGCTTTAACTTAAATTTCAGTGCTATTCAGTCATTAGACATTTTGCAACTATTCAGTTAAAATGGGCTAATTTCAGTGGTATTCAACTTTGTTAAAATATGACTGAAATCAGTGCTATTCAAAGTCAGGAGACCTTTTGCAACTTTAAAATGTACTAATTTGTTTATACAAAAAATAAAGAGAAATTTACTTGAAAAGATTTCCTTCAGGAAACTTCGAGGATTAATTGTCGAAGTCTGCAGTAGGACGAAGTTGATTGCTGAAGGACAGTACTCTGCATTCACAGTAGCTGTATGGGACCTTGCAGCTGTAACTAACCTCGCTCCTGTAAAGGATATTAAGCTGCTTCACAAACTGGTTTAATTCACTAAGCTGCTTCACAAACTGGTTTAATTCACCGTGTACAATAACAAACTACATTCTCCAAACCTTACAATTTCTTTTAGTAAAAGTGTGAACGGTACAAATCCGACAAAACACCCCAGGCCAAAACGGCCATTCTGTTATTACTAGTGTCTACATCAGAGTAAGCCACTCGGGGCTTCAGCGTTTCATGTCTGTTACAAATACTTACGTCTATACTTAATACTAGTAACACAATTGAACAATTAAGCATTAACTAAAGAGGGTTAGACGGCACCAGGATCAAATCCAACAAAAATCATTGAATGAGAATTCGCTCATTCACAGATGCTTAAAGGTCCTTACATCCAGAATTGTCCCACAACTTATAAAGTTCCCTATTTTACAGTATCACTGTTTGACATAGCTAACTTTAACCCATTGCACCACTAAGAAATTTGTGAATTAATCAGGACTGGTATTTTTTGTTCAGAAAAGTAGGTAGTACTATGATAGCAACAGTGCTAATGTTATTTAATAAACCTCGTTCATTGCAACATAAGCATTTACCATTTGATGACCAGTAATTATGCTTAAAAGTTTTTATTAGATTAAAAATTATTTTTTTGAACAACTTAAAGGCAATTTTTACACATCTCTGCAGCTCATATTCTATTAATAGACCATGCGATTCTAATCAAGATTGAAAACGGGCGAGTGAACTGAACAGACTACAAAAATGAAGGGAAGTAATGGGACTAGATATTTTAAAATAAAATTACAAATTACTTCCCTGCTGAAAAAAATGGCTACTTTCAAACGGTACTTCAAGCTTAAGTTCAGAAAAAAAAGTGAAAGTTTTAAATCAGACACTAAAATAAAGCTACCTTAGTACCTTATAGAAACTAGTTTAGTGAATGCAAGAACACCAGCTAGAAGTACTAGGCAGAAAGTGATATCCCATTTACCTTACCTTTTAAAATGCTTCAGTTACTTCCGTCCTATTAGTTCCAACTCGTTGCATCAACAAGGCAGTTTTTGGACGTGGTATAAGTTTATTCGGTAAAGTTACAGTTTCGACCATTATGGGAAAACTGGAATAAAAATACATTTGATGCATCAGAAATAGTGTAGTTCCAATGGATTTAACGTTATTTTGATCACAAACCATCCGAATTTGAGATTTACTATGTAATTGGAGTTAAAACAAAGAGTTTTTCCATAAAAATCAGCGTTTGTTACAGTGTTTTTATTGTTTTGGTCTCATATATTATGTTGTAATGAACAGTTTTAAAAGCACAGATTTCTGTTCAGAAAGACCCTACATAATCCCAACAATTATGGGGGGGACCAGTTTGGAACCGGGATTTTGGGGGGGTGGGGTCAAATGATATTTCCAATAAACAAAATGGTTTTTTAGGTTAGAAAACAAATCCTTAAAGCAGTTAAGTATACCACTTCCTTAATCTTTCGTCACAATCCCTAAACTAAACCAGGTAACCTAACAAACCCCCCTAACCTAACCTAAAAGGCCCCCGGTCACAGACCCTAGACCTACCTAAACCTATCCCTAAACTTAACCAGGTAACCTAACAAACTCCCCTAACCTAACCTAGAAGACACTTGTCACAGACCCTAGACCTACCCCAATCACCAGAACACCAGCTAACCTAACCATCCCACCTAACCTAACCTAAAATCCGTGTCCTACCTAGCTCCTTCCTTACCTACCGGGGGCGGGGGCTTCGCCCCTTCTGCAACCCCGCCTTTACCCCAGGCTAAATTTAAATATATATTTTGCTTAGTCACTTCTTACCTTAAATGGAACCTGACGATGAAGACGTGGAAGGTTGTGGCTGAGCCACTTGTAAAGGTGAATCATATTTAGGACACTTACCACTTATGGGTAATACTGAATGCTCTCTAAGGCCCCGTCCACACGGTCGAGTTTTGGTCGACGATCTTTGTCCGATGTGACGTCAGAAGCGGAGAAACAGCGGGAAAAGTAAGAACTTTACCGCAGTTTCTCCGCTTCTGACGTCACATCGAACAAAGTTCGTCGAGCAAAGATCGGCCGTGTGGACGGGGCCTAAGAAATCTATTCACAACCTCAGGAGTACCATTATAACTTCCATGAAATCGACCGATCACCTCAAAATAAGAATAGCGAAATAAATTGTACGCCTGCACCGGAGGATCCATGACAGCTAAGTAACGAGACTGCTGAACGTATAGAGACCGGTAGGTTTCAAAATAGCAGGTGATTGGATATAATGAAAAATGTAACCAATCAGAGTTCAGTATTTTCATTGCACCTATAGTTTAAAAGCGAAACAAATGACAATCAGGCGTTTCTCCCACAATGAAATAGAAAAAAAAAAAAAAAACAATACTATCGGTTACAATGGTATATTGCACGAAAAAACAGATCCTTGGGATAAGAATAAGACAAAATGAATCTTCCAATATTTCCGCAAGCCTTTTACGATAGTTTCTACAAAAAATGTCTTAAGAATAGGGCTAGAAATGAATGATAATTTGATTATGCGTGAACATTGTCATAGACGACAAAAATAAGGAAAAAAAATAGCCAATGACAACTCTTGAAAAAAAACCCTGTAAATTCATTGGAAGAGCAACATTACTTGCAGGAAGCCAATAATAACTCTTGAAAAGATCCCCGTATTTTGATTGGAGGAGCGACATTCGTGGGAGAATGAAAAGCGCTTTTAAGCAAATAGCGTCACATTACGCAATGGGGAGGAGCCAAGAAGGGTGAAAACAGATATACAAACTAACAAGAGCTACCTGGCGTGCCCATAGAAAGATATACACTGAACTTATAAATCAAAGTCAAGACCTACAATACCTCTAATATTTTTTCTTTCTGCAAGTATGCATTAGCGACAATAATGTATCGAGAAGAAGAGTTTTGTCATCAAGTACGTTACTCTGGAAGAATATAGATATATTACATTTCCCAGAATTGTTGTAACTGTAATAATACCGTTTATTCCACCTGTCAAATGCACAGCAATCACACGTAGAAAATGAAACCTTCATATCATAGAAAATCAATAAAGAAATTCCGAATATCACAGATAATTTACAGTTTACTGTCAATAGCCGGTGTGGGGTGCCTCTGTCGTTTTTCAATCTGCTTTGGTCGATAGAAATTCAAGGACTCTCGAGAATGAGCCCTGTCAGTCTGAACGGCAACAGCGACATCTGTTGAAGGCTATTTATGAACAAGAGTGGCTTCTGGCCCTAATTAAGCTTCAAGGTACTATTGTTTATTATGTGACATCGTAAAATTTAGAAGTTAAGACATATAAATATTGTAATGACTGAAATTCCTGGGAAATGCAGTGGAAATTCATGAATCATCCAAATTTTCAATATGACTCTCTCTCTCTCATATATATATATATATATATATATATATATATATATATATATATATATATATATATATATATATATATATATGTGTGTGTGTGTGTGTGTGTGTGTGTGTGTGTGTAGTGTGTAAGTTTCAATGCCTTAATAAAATGAACAGATTTCCAATAAAAGTTATCCAAAATAGAGAACAAAAATAATTTACTTTTTTTTTTTTTATCGTCATGAATCTCATCTGAAAGTTTTTAATACGTCCATTGAGAACGCGCAAAAAGAAAGAAAAAGAAACTCCAGCCATCTATAAATGTGGTTTGAAAACGGCCAAAATGCAAATTTTCCAGATTAAAAAAAAATCTCGTATGAGTAACCAACAGCAGGTCACGTTTTGGACATCAGAAGCTGTAGTCGTGCTCTAACGTACATTTACTTAAAGTATTCATTATGCTGTTCACTTGACGGAGAATAAATAAATGAAAAATAAAATCGAACCAAATGTAATGATAGAAAATGGGTACTAAATGCGATCTTGGACTATTAAAGAAAACGTAAATAATAACGATAACTATTACAAAACAGTTAGTTTTTGTTCGGAAAGACTATTGTCTCAATATAATAGAGAAACGAGTTTAAATTTAATTAACTCTATATTTGAAATGAGCAGTAAATTTGATCATTTATCATTAGTTTTTAAGACCATAAAATCGTTGCAGTGATCATAGTAAAGACAATTTGAAGAATCTCCGTAACTACATTCTGGCAATCAAATAGACTCGTAGAGGCACCGTTCGTAGACCAGTAGTACCACATCGATAACTTAGACCTCAAAATGTAAATATGGGCTAGCGTAAAATAAAGCCAATATTTGAGTATGGTAATTTAAGAAGTATGAATAAACTTATATTTCTGATTTACTGGTCTGCTGCAAGATTATCATCCAGAATCTGTTAATTAATCTTTTGGTTCGCAAAGGTTGGCTGCCCTGACATGGAAAAAACTAAGTTATTTCTGCCGAAAACGTATCTGATGTGATTTTTTTTTCCTATTACAATTTACTAGTTTTGCTTGGTCCAGGATCACAAAATGGTTGTATATTATTCCTAAGGCGAGGTACATTCGACAGTAAGTGATATTTACGGCTTTATTATAATAAATAAAATAATAACGCATACTCACAAATATTAAACCATACACCACTTAATGAAATCATGTTACCAACAAACGCCCATACTGTTTAATGACCCGTTGCACTGAGTATTATCAGTGGAAATGTTTTTATATCTTCAATAATTAACAATTAAAGGGTGCATATTAAATATATCCTTAATTTAGGTTTGTTAATTAATATGGACGAGTGAATAAAATCGTATTTAAGTATCGTCGTCCTTTCTTCTGCCAGAAAAATAATCACAATAATTATTGTGAAGTCGAGAAGATCTCATATGTCCTTTATTCAGCTAGCTAAAAGCTGAACTCATCGATTATCACCAGTTATTTCTCTATGTAAGGAATGACTTCACTTTGCTAATCAGCCGTTTTCATTACTAGACTATTTTACTTAACTTTCTGATGTAATGGAATAAAAAAAAATGTCAGTAAAAGTATCGATCTTCAGCTTAAAAGTAATTCCCTTACCTACAATGTCTTAAAATACCTCGTCGTCCACAGGCTCACCAAGGTACATCTAAGGCCATCTATTTGGTCGCTCAAAGAATCAAATGGGTAAAGTAAACAAGACAGACAATTACTAGCAAGCAACACTTTTCGATTTAAAATACTATTAAGCAACTCATACTGAAGCTCAACTCCTTAAGAGAAACTATTGTTATTAATATAACTGAAGTAATAAAAAATTATTTATAGCTTAAAAAGATAGATCTAAACCATTTTATTTCATTTTTATATAATAAAAACGATCTAAAGTAAGATTTTCATGACAAAATAAAGAAATCTGCTAAGAATTCGGAATATGAAGATCTGGCATGACATACAATGGCTGCTACTGACGGTGAGGAAGGACCAGGGCTACTACAAACTGAATATGGGACGCTTTAAAACAATTTAAAAATTACACAGAAAATTTAATATGTAATAAGGTTGTTATTTGAATATTCCTACAACAAATACAGTAAGGTAAATTGTAATGAAATTCTCATTTCAACGCGAATAATTTTCGTTTTTTCTTATGAGATGTTGGCTGTTGTGACTGACGAAGTCCCGCCTAGTTTGAAACTAGGCTTGCTGGTTCGTTTTGTTCCAGCACAAACGTAAGGAGTGAAATTTTGCTAGATCTGAAGTAGACCTTGAGACTCTTAACCAACCAACAGAGGAATTTTATATCAATTCTCTAGAGAATGAAGGTTGCATACCCACATTTTATCGCATGTATCACATACATTTATATAATTCACCACTAACTAATCATATACTATGCACATCAAGAGAGAGACTATGGTCTTGCTATGCATGTATTCTGAATCTCAGAAAATGTGTCAAGTCTAATCCTTTTATAGCTACTGAGACAGAATTACTTTTGTATTGGAACAGCTAAAAACCATCTTTAATCTTTGTAAATATTAAGACGTTAACTCCGTATCCATCCAACACTAGAAATTAAAGGAACTAAACTATAGCAACTATAGAAAATACAATAACCCTCTGTTTTAAAATACCGTTGGGGCATCATAAATGTGTATATAAAAGCAGTGCTTTAAAAGAACGTTTGAGAACATATATATGATTAAGAAAAACTGTCGTTTTAATTATATTATACGAGTTTTGTAACGTTACTAGGAGAGAGAAAATCTTCGATACTTATGATACAATCACAATACTTATATCAGTCATTACTTATACTAAAGCCAAGAAAATCAAAGGAAAAATCACTTTGCTTTAAGAATTGAAACTTTTCATTTTTAATACTTGACAAGAAATCTAGTGTGACTTTCCCGAAACCCAGGGTATTTAACCGTTTTAAAAACTAAAATATAATAAAAATATGTACACGGCTGTCTTACCCTTACAAGCAACTCTCAGATGACGTGCACTCCACAAACGTGTAGCTTAGAATATCCAGGACAATTTAAGAGTTCCGGTGCTTGAAGGAAACCATCTTCCTTTTTTTTAAGAATTCTCTTAATTTTTCAAACGTACTTCCAGCGACATTACTCTCATTTTTAGCATAGAAGGGCGTTGCCTCGAAGTTAATTTTAATCATGTATTCCTCTGATGTCGTTTTCGAAGAATTTCTGTGTTCTTGTATCTTTTTTTCTTTTTTTTCTTCGTGACGTGACGAAGCTCGCGATAGGAGGGGTAGGGTGGGGGGGTGTCCAAAGTTAATGGCGAGCAAGGTATTTTTGGTTATCTGATATATTTTTTACGAGGATGATATAGACTAAAAATTAGCATGCTGTTAATTTTGGTATTCAAATATTTTAGTGCTATATACGTGCATACATACACACATACATACTTAAAGAAAAATTGTAAGGAGTACAACCTCCGTGAAAGGGCGGACCAATAATGATAGGAGATTGGTAGGTCTATAAAACAAAAGATAAAGGCCAGCGTCAATCTATTATTAACATCGTTAGCATAAACTAATAATGTTAAACTGGAGCTTTCAAATCATCTCTGAATAATACTAGAGGACTCAGTTACTCAAAGGCAACTCAAACTATTTACATATAAACCTTTTGATACTCTTTATATCTTCATGGTCACACGATAGGCGTTGCTCATTCTGTAGTACCACTTCAGCGTCAGAATGAAGCCAACCTTCTCGTAACGCGAAAGGGAGACGTAGTAACTAAGGACTTCTACATACAACAGTTATCTTAGGTCCTTGCTGCTTTGCACCATCCTAACTTGATGCTGTTCTTGATACTGCAGATTAGACCGAGGTGGTTTAATAAGATCTGATCAGAAGAAAACGAAGGACCTGATTTCCAACTATGTCAGTCCTACTTCCACTACCCTTCGGAGTTGCCTGTAGTACCATAGAGCCAGATAGGCCTTCTTTTGATTGACACGGCCGTAAAGCACAAACCTGGAGTTCTAATGTGGACAACAGGTTTTACGACTAGACCTATCTTTTAAAGCAAGCGACACTTGGCCTATTTGTGATAGCAAGGACAGATTCACGCACGTTTAAATTCACCTTGAGCCTACCTGAAACCAAGGTTATTAAGTGTTAAAATCAACCAGATAAGAAAAATTAATAACCTCGAATATAATGGCGTATTTGTTGAAGACGTGTGGGCGGAGAAGCAGATGACAAGTGCTTGACTACCTGTTCTTCATCCAGTTACAGAATATTTTAGCTGATATATTTATTACTTTATTATGTACAGGCAGACGTTTCACCCTTAACAGCACGGATACTTGGCTAGTGATAACAATGCAAACTAAACATAAAAAAATATAACAGGTGAATACTGGATGTCGATCTTCTCTTTGTTTCACGAGCTTTGAACCTCTTGGCTGGGACTGGGAGCAGAAGTGCGTCATGGTAGTAGGGCCGTAATCAAACCATTTTGTTTTTTAAACATGACTTTAAAAAAAAAGAGAAGGTATTTCATTGGGAGATGATATATTTTTATTCCTTACTCTAATTCATATATTATATATATATATATATATATATAGTATATATGTGTATATATATATAATATATATATATATATATATAATATATATATATATATATATATATATATAGATAAAAGGCCCATAAAACACTATTTTAACGAAAGCAACCATAATATTTCGAGCACTTCCTTCTGTGCTCCAGTGATCAGGAGCACAGACTTAAGTGCTCGAAATATATGGTTGCAACGTTTAAATAGTGTTTTAAGGGCCCTTATCTTTCATATTATACCGTTGTATTACAGTAAAAAGACATTCATATATATATATATATATATATATATATATATATATATATATAACCATAAATCTATGTTCAGTACATTCAACGAAAAGTTCTTCCTGCAGACGGACTAAGTAGCAACAGGATCTCGAAGAATCCTTAAATGAAAATAAATAAATAAATAAAATAAAGATCGTATCGGGCTTCACCTCTGCTTCAAAGCAATACTGACACAACTCAGTTCGATAAATTCTCGCGTTGCAACAAGACAAGTATTGGAAATATCACAAAAAGGACCTTCCAATATGACAACTCAGAGCTTTCATTTTCATCTCTCTCTCTCTCTCTCTCTCTCTCTCTCTCTCTCTCTCTCTCTCTCTCTCTCTCTATATATATATATATATATATATATATATATATATATATATATATATATAATATATATATATATATATATATCTACGTTAATTTGACTAAATTATTCTGCCTTTCTTGTTTCGTAATTCTTAAACTTTATTCATTACGTGAAGAGTGAAAGTGCTATACCAGTTTAATTACTTTATTTAGAATCATTACTGTTCCCTGTTTTGCAATTTACGTGCAAGAAGGACATTCTTTCAAGCATCAGTATCGAAAAGATAATAATAATAATTTTATTTCGTTTATTCATTCTCTTTCCCTTGTCCGCTGAGAACGGCATAACAATGTTTTTTTTTTTTTTTTTTTTCCGACTCGGTGTTTAAAAGTATTTGACGCAGGGGGCGGAGGGAAATTGGTCTGAAAATGAGAATTTAAAAATGTTCAACTCGAAAATGGTTAGAATAAACGGTGGAGAGCAGAGATTTCATCTTTCATCCTCTTTCGTTAACATAACTGCAAGTGATTGAGAGAGAGAGAGAGAGAGAGAGTCATCAGAAGATCAATGAATGTATGAATGTGTGAGTATTTCGTGTGTGTATCTCTGAAAGAGAGAGAGAGAATGTTTAGACTTTATTCTGCTTTGTATCACCTTAACGGCTGTAAGCGTTTTTATATCCTATACGAAGAGGCCGTAGGCACTGGCAAGCCAACGACCTATTCGAGACCACTCTTCAGGGAATGAAAGGGAAAAAGTGTATATATGAAAATAAGGAAGATATACGTAAAAAGATTCATTCTCTCCCTACTTCGTGGAATGAAGAGGAATATAAAAGAATGATCTGACGAAAAGGTGAAAGAATCCTCTCCATCACCCGCAGAAATACTGAACAAGCGAAAGGCAGGAAATTATTTCAGATTATCTCAGAGTTTTTGTTAGAGGAAAGGAGGAAGGCTGGCCTGGCTGGCTGGCCTAGTTGGTGGGCGGGTGGGCACCCCCATCCACCAACCGCGGGCTTTTAAAGAGGATGCGAGTGACGAAGAAAAAAGAAGACAAACTGAAAGCCTTTGTACCGGTATCAAGAGCTTCGTTTGTGTCCCGTGTTGTGTAAGTAAACGGGTATTTTTTTTTTGATGCCTTAAAAACGGCAGCATCTGAGAAGGCGATATCGAGACTCCACTTCGCAGAAGGTCGAAAGCAGAGGACGGCGCTCGGTCGAATTCTACCCAGCAGACTGTGAGATAAGAGGAGGAGAGAGCAAAGGTGATAAAAGGGCGGTTCTGCCTTCATAAGAGAGAGAGAGGGCGAGGAAAAGAGAAGGCGAAGCTTTGAAAAGGGAACAGCAGGAGGAGGAGGAGGAGGAATGCCAGATGATTTAAAGAGGAGAGGTGACAATTGGCAGCCTAGGAGGACACCCACAGCAGGGGTGACGGATCTCTCCCTCCTACCCTCCCCCCAAGACCTGCCGGCGGCGCCCTTTGAATTGTTTAGCGGATTGCAAAAGGGACACGGGAGTATGAGGAGATCTATCTGAATAAAATGTCCGAATATGCGATTTGTCTTGGCTGGAAAATAGATTTAGACGATTTAGTTCGTCTTTATAGTTAAACAAATTGAACGTAGGAAGACCTTTCTTGTGTGCACTGGGTGAAAAATCAGTAAATAAAAACTAAAGGAAGATAGTGAATTGACTTTAAAGAAAAATGCAAGTGCATGCATAGCAAATAGACTCACAGTGGATTACCACATCTAAATAAAATACCTAAAAAATAATTATCAACATAATCAAGGAAAGAATGCTATTGTAATTGAAAGAGGAAAACAGTTACAAATATGTTGAGAACTGATATATCTAAAGCAGACGATTTAGACTTTAGACGAAAAATAATCATTATTTTGAGAAAAGTACACAAAGTAGGACTAGATCATGAATGACACCCACCTCCCCCCCCCATAAAAAAGGGGCGATTTACCAATAAAGCGTGGGAAGTTACTCAAGAGCTCAGCAGAAGTAAATAGACCACCTGCACAGGTGAACGTTACCTGCTGGTATTTGGATGATGCCTTTCCCCTGAGCTATTTTTATCACAAAATTGTTTATCGTCATGCTTTGACATTTTTCCTCTCTCTCTCTCTCTCTCTCTCCTCTCTCTCTCTCTCATATGTTTATTGTCATGCTTGACATTTTTCCTCTCTCTCTCTCTCTCTCTCTCTCTCTCTCTCATATATATAATATATATATATATATATATATAATATATATATGGATATATATATATATATATATATACTATATATATATAATATATCCATATATATATGTATATATATAAATGAATGTATATATATATATATATATATATATATATATATATTATATATATATATTTACATATGTGCGTGTGTGTATATTACATATTTTCTATTGTCATTATTTCCATTACGATTATTAAGTGTTTATCCCATTATTCTTTACATTTCTCTTTGATATTTCTTGTGGTTTGTAGATTTGTCGTCAACTTGTCTGGTGAGTTCTACAATCCGAACGTTGTACTACCTGTTGTACAACGCCAGGTAACCTTACACTCGACATGTTCCAGACACGTTCTGGCTCTCGTGTACAATTCATTCTGAAGTCAATAGGATGAGTGATTTTAGGTGAGTAATTTGATGAATGAATGACTGAATGAACCTATTTTTTTTCCTTACTCATTAAAACCAGGAGTTTATCCTGGTCTAAAGCGAAAGAAGAAATGAGATGTGTTTCCATGAGTATACCGTGATATGAAATTGTAAGTAAATACAGAACAACTGTTTATGAATCAGTACTGTATTTTGAGACAATTCGAGTCATAAATAAAGTGGTAGCCTTCGACTGTTTGGATAATAATATTCTTCAGCCAATAGCTGCCTTGAATTGTTTGTACATACAGTATGTACTTGAAACCGTGGTTGTAAATATTCATATGTGATCAGCATAAAACACGAACTTATTAAGTAACTATCAGTACACTGACAAAGAGGGTGACCATCCAATAATGGATATAAAAATGCATAATAAAGAGATATCCCTTCCAAGCACTAAACTTCACAGGAAGACTTATCAAGCATTGTAACATCACTGTATTGGCAAAGCACTACTGGACTTTCCAGTGATACATTTAAAATACCATCAATTGACTTACCTGCCGATGTGTTATCAAAGGAATTGCCCTTCACAATAATAAAATCATGTTGTAAAATCATAATGTAGAAAGTTAACATCGCTTTATGGAAAGCAGCTGGACTTCCCGGTAATGAAATTATTCTAAAAATTATTAAGTACCTCACCTGCTATTGTTTCGTCGAAGCAAGTTCCTTTCACAATGATGAAATCATAATGTAAAATTATCATTTAAAGTTTTCCGTCGACGCACTGCAGTTCTCTTTTTGCCTATTCAATGCTCGGCTCAATCTGTCAACTTCGAAAACATCGAATACGTATCCGGCATTCTATCATCAAGTAAACCGCCTCAAATGTTAAATTATATCATTCAAAGTTTTAAAGTTTTCCATCAGCGACCTCCGGTTCCCCTTTCGCCTTTTCCATCTCAATCTCAACCTGCAAACTTGGAAAAACCCGGGGAATGTTATGCAATCTCGCGATTCACCGAAGTCCCTCACCCTCCGACCCACTTTGGCATTTTGGGCCAAACTATTTTTCGAATAAGTCCGGAACCGCATCTCGTGCCTTCCACATTGGTTGGTCCGGGAGCAGTGGTGGTATTTTGGAGGCTTTAGCGTTACTTGGCTTTTATTTTTGGTTTGGGCCGTTTATTTGTGGGGGTCGGAATGGCTGGTTTTATTATATATTTGTTTTGTGGAGCGGAAGGGTGCGAGGTGGGGGCGGGGTGGGGGGGGGGGGGAGAGCAAGGAGGAGA
>NC_061092.1:5060616-5106320 GCF_015104395.2 Macrobrachium nipponense | reverse complement strand
TCTCCTCCTTGCTCTTCCCCTCGGCACCCCCACGCATAGTTTCCCAAGTCCTGGAAGAGTTTAGGGATGGGGATGGGAAAATTAGGACCAATCAGATGGCGCCGATGGAGCTGATCCATGACGGTCCACAAAGCCCCGCCTTTTAGCTCCCTCACCTCCTCAGTCCTATATCCATTACTGACCGCCAGTCACGATGGCCGAAGAAATACTTTCTTCTCAATTTCACAAGTTTTACGGCTTGCTTATATGGCATATACATTTTTAGTCAAGAATATTCTAAAGTAAAACTAATGCAACACTAATTGTTTAACCAACAATTTATTGCTTCAAATTCAAAGAGAACCACCCCGTGAAATAAAATATTATGCCGTTTATTGGCTTAGACCATACGTTGGATAAAACAATATTTTTCACATTGCGAATTTCTAAACTTATATAACATAGAAAAATGCATGTTTGAAAAGCCATTTAAATTAAAAGAGTTGGTTCGGATAACTCGTGGGATGAAATCAAACAATATATAAGATGGTAAAAATGAATGGTATCTGACCTGGTTTTTTTTTTTTTTTTTTTTGTAGGGGAAGATAGAGAGGAGTAGGTCTTATACTACGGATTTCTTTTATGGGACATTTGCTAGTTTAGTAGTAATGCACCATTTACTGCAACATTGTATTAAAAGCAATATACTGAGCATTACTAGGCCTATGAACCAGGAATCAGACTGAGATAGTCCCCTACTATTTACAAGGTTGGGACAGTTATCAGCTTCATTCATTAAATATTTCAAAGAGCTAATATACCCATTAAGGAAGGAAACCTACGGTATTGTTGTTTTGGTGATCTATCGTTTACGCCTACTGTAACCAAAATAGAGTTACATGACAAACTCTGCCCTTCCATCCGTCAGTAAGGCTAATCTGGATACGGTTGTTTTTTTTCAAGAAGGGGTACTTGATAAGCTTGTAGTAAATAATTGCTTTTTGAGGTGGTTTCCCGTTACATAAAACCTTCCAGATGTTCTTACCTGATTACGGTCCCTTGTGCATTCAGTTGTGTATGAGTATAATAAAAAGTTTTAAAAAGTTTTTATAGACACCATTTTTTGCTTTTGATGTTTACTTTTCATACATTGTTGGGTACAAACAAATAAAAAGTGATAATTATAATTCAGTTATTGAATATTTTTAGTACCAAGCCCTTACGTGGGATTTTTGCTTTAAAAAATCATTGTGTCACTAAAGAAAACAGTGATTATTTAATTGATTTATATTTTTAGCCAAATCTTTCGTTCTTTTCATTCATTGTGTGCGATCAAAAATGAAGTATTTCATTCAGCATTTAATCAACGATTATTAACAATTATAGGAAAGTACAGATTACGACCTTATTTACGGAGTCACAGGTTTAGAACTTTTTTACTAAGCTGAACTAGAGGCAGAATTGATGCATATAAAATTTTATTAGAATTGCGAGATGCTTTTAAAGTAATTATGAATGACACTTTTTTTCCAACTCTTTTTAAAACAGAAAATTTTATGCAAAATATTCAACATTGTATTACTGAAAGACCAGGGATAACGGGAGTAGTAATGCAATATACTACTATTTTTTCATTAACAAGTCACAAGTCTCACTCAATGGCCAAATGTATACCTTAAAATTTAAGTGCATAGATTTTGTTTTTTTTTTACATAGTTAAATTTGTGGCATTATGGCCAAGCACTGTGGGGCAACTTAAAGCCATTCAACGCTTTGAAACGGAAATTGACAGATAAAAAGGTTTGAAAGGTGTCACAGGAGGTAAAACCTCAATGCAGTTGCACTCGAATGAAGCAACTATTAGGAGAATGTTGGAAACAGTAGATGGAAGATAAACAGAATATGAGCAGGATGGTAACAGTAAAATGAATGAAAGTAGTTTGGCCAGCTAGGAGGCGCCGAAGTGCACGCTGAAACAAAAACCTTAAGTAATACCTAACATTGCACTGAATGAGGTGTACTGACCCCGGCACTAAATCCCTCCTACGGGATGCATAAATTTGTCATCAACAAAACTGGGTGTCCATTCCCATATTTTCTTTTAAGCTAAAGGCAAGGCCAGTTTATTTATTTTAGTGCTGTACATAATACCTTTTTGATTAGCCTGAAACAACATGGCAGTAAACGCCTGTAAATACGTTCCCATGCTCCATGGCTTTTAAAATTATCACTTTCAAAAGTCCAAGATTCCTGATGGGATACAAGAAGGCCCGCCAAAGTTCTTGGGCCCTCCTGGCTGTAGTCTGTAGTGGCTTATTAACAGGTTATTATCCATCATTTTTACCATACCATCAATTTTACCATCTTGTAGTATTGTTTTGATTCATCCCATGTGTTTATCGCAACTCTTTCTCAATGGTATTTAAACAAAAGGCACTATCAACTGTATTATAATTTTAGCAACCTCGCGATGAAAACATCATTTATGCACTAAATATCAACTTTGCGAGCAGGAATTAAGAAGGCACTGAAGCACGATTACCATGAGGAGAAGCCAATAACGCTTACTATATTTCACGTGGGTATCTCCATTTTGAAGAATATATTGGTTTGTTGAATAAGGTATGTTGCATTGATATTTTAGATATATCTGACTAAAATGTTATGGATTCATACAAGCCGTAAATTGTGAAAAGGTGTGGGGAAGCGTAGCTAAAAACAAGAACCGAGTGGTGGCTAAAATGGCGTTGGACTTGTGACATCATGGGATCAGCTCCAGCGTCGATGTGATTGGTCCTAATGTTTTTCCCCATCCCTAAAAACTCTTCCAGAACCTTGGGAAATATGCCGCCCCCATACCCCCCCCCACCTCCCACCCGCACCCCTTCCGCTCCCACAAAAACAAATATATTAATAAAAACCAGCCATTCCGACCCCCCCCAACAAATAAACGGCCGCCCTAACACCAAAAATAAAAGCCAAGTAACGCTAAAAGCCTCCAAAAATACCACCCAACTGCTCCCGGACGCCACCAATGTGGAAGGCACGAGATGTCAGGTTCCGACCTTATTCGAAAAACTGAGTTTGTACCCAAAATGCCAAAGTGGGTCGGAGGGTGATGGGACTTCCCGTGGGAATCGCGAGATTGCTAACAAATCCCCGGGTTTTCCAAGTTTGGGCAGGTTGGAATTGGATCGGAAAATTGCGGAAAAGCGGGGAACAACCGGAGGTCGCTGAGGAAAACTTTAAAAGCTTTAAATGAATATAATTTAACCATTGGAGGCGTTTACTTGATGATAGAAATGCCGGTATACGTATTCGATGTTTTTCCGAAGTTGACAGATTGAGCCGAAGCATTGAATAGGCAAAAAGAGACAACTGCAGTGCGTCGACGGAAAACTTTAAATGAGAATTTTACATTATGATTTCATCATTGTGAAAGGGAACTTCGCTTCGACGAAACAATAGCAGGTGACGGTATGTTTAACTAATTTTTAGATTAATTTAATTCAGGGGAACGGGAATCCAGCTGCTTTCCATAAACAATTGATGTTTAACTTTCTACATTAAGATTTTACATCATGATTTTATTATTGTGAAGGGCAATTCCTTTGATAACACATCGGCAGGTAAGTCAATTGATGGTATTAGATTAAATGTATCACTGGAAAGTCCAGTAGTGCTTTTCCAATACAGTGATGTTACAATGCTTGATAAGTCTTCCTGAAGTTTAGTGCTTGGAAGGGATATCTCTTTATTATGCATTTTTATATTCATTATTGGATGGTCACCCTCTTTGTCAGTGTACTGATAGTTACTTAATAAGTTCGTGTTTTATGCTGATCACATATGAATATTTACAACCACGGTTTCAAGTACATACTGTATGTACAAACAATTCAAGGCAGCTATTATTATCCAAACAGTCGAAGGCTACCACTTTATTTATGACTCGAATTGTCTCAAAATACAGTACTGATTCATAAACAGTTGTTCTGTATTTACTTACAATTTCATATCACGGTATACTCATGGAAACACATCTCATTTCTTCTTTCGCTTTAGACCGGGAGGATAAACTCCTGGTTTTTATGAGTAACGAAAAAAAATAGGTTCATTCAGTCATTCATTCATCAAATTACTCACCTAAAATCACTCATCCATTGACTTTCAGATGAATTGTACACGAGAGCCAGAACGTGTCTGGAACATGTCGAGTGTAAGGTTACCTGGCGTTGTACAACAGGTAGTACAACGTTCGGATTGTAGAACTCACCAGACAAGTTGACGACAAATCTACAAACCAACAAGAAATATCAAAGAGAAATGTAAAGAATAATGGTATAAAACACTTAATAATCGTGTTGGTAATTGGTGATGAAAATAATGACAATAGAAAATATGTAAATATAACACACACGCACATATAGAAATATAAATATAAATATAATATATATATATATATATATATATATATATATATATATAATATATATATATATATATATATATATATATATATATATATATATATGTATATACATACATTCTTTATTTATATATATACTATATATATGGATATATATATATATATATATATATATATATATATATATTATATATACATACATATATATATATATATATATATATATATATATATATATATATATATATATATATGAGAGAGAGAGAGAAGAGAGAGAGAGAGAGAGAGAGACGAGAGAGAGAGAGGAAAAATGTCAAAGCATGACAATAAATATATGAGAGAGAGAGAGAGAGTAGAGAGAGAGAGAGAGAGAGAGAGAGAGAGAGAGAGAGAGAGAGAGAGGAAATGTCAAAGCATGAACGATAAACAATTTTGTGATAAAAATAGCTCTGGGGAAAGGCATCATCCAAATACCAGCAGGTAAACGTTCACCTGTGCAGGTGGTTTATTTACTCCTGCTGAGCTCTTGAGTAACTTCCCACGCTTTATTGGTAAATCGCTTTTTTTTTTTGCCCCTTTTTTTTTTGGGGGGGGGGGGGGGAGAGGGGAGGGGGGGTGTCATTCATGATATAGTACCTACTTTGTGTACTTTTCTCAAAATATTGATTATTTATCGTCTAAAATCTAAATCGTCTGCTTTAGATATATCATTCTTCTCAACATATTTGTAACTGTTTTCCTCTTTCAATTACAATAGCATTCTTTCCTTGATTATGTTGATAATTATTTTTTAGGTATTTTATTTAGATGTGGTAATCCACTGTGAGTCTATTTGCTATGAATGCACTTGCATTTTTCTTTAAAGTCAATTCACTATCTCTTCCTTTAGTTTTTATTTACTGATTTTTCACCCAGTGCACACAAGAAAGGTCTTCCTACGTTCAATTTGTTTAACTATAAAGACGAACTAAATCGTCTAAATTTATTTTCCAGCCAAGACAAATCGCATATTCGGACATTTTATTCAGATAGATCTCCTCATACTCCCGTGTCCCTTTTGCAATCCGCTAAACAATTCAAAGGGCGCCGCCGGCAGGTCTTGGGGGGAGGGTAGGAGGGAGAGATCCGTCACCCCTGCTGTGGGTGTCCTCCTAGGCTGCCAATTGTCACCTCTCCTCTTTAAATCATCTGGCATTCCTCCTCCTCCTCCTCCTGCTGTTCCCTTTTCCAAAGCTTCGCCTTCTCGTTTTCCTCACCCTCTCTCTCTCTCTTATGAAGGCAGAACCGCCCTTTTATCACCTTTGCTCTCTCCTCCTCTTATCTCACAGTCTGCTGGGTAATTCGACCGAGCGCCGTCCTCTGCTTTCGACCATTCTGCGAAGTGGAGCCTCGATATCGCCTTCTCAGATGCTGCCGTTTTTAAGGCATAAAAAAAATACCCGTTTACTTACACAACACGGGACACAAACGAAGCTCTAGATACCGGTACAAAGGCTTCAGTTTGTCTTCTTTTTTCTTCGTCACTCGCATCCTCTTTAAAAGCCCGCGGTTGGTGGATGGGGGCGCCCACCCGCCCACCAACCAGGCCAGCCAGCCAGGCCAGCCTTCCTCCTTTCCTCTAACAAAAACCCTGAGATAATCTGAAATAATTTCCTGCCTTTCGCTAGTTCAGTATTTCTGCGGGAGATGGAGAGGATTCTTTCACCTTTTCGTCAGATCATTCTTTTATATTCCTCTTCATTCCACGAAGTAGGGAGAGAATGAATTTTTTTTTACGTATATCTTCCTTATTTTCACATATACACTTTTTTCCCTTTCATTCCCTGAAGAGTGGTCTCGAATAGGTCGTTGGCTTGCCAGTGCCTACGGCCTTTTCGTATAGGATATGAAAACCCTTACAGCCGTTAGGTGATACAAAGCAGAATAAAGTCTATACATCTTCTCTCTCTCTCTCAGAGAGATACACACACGAAATACTCACACATTCATTGATCTTCGATGACTCTCTCTCTCTCTCTCTCTCTCGGGGGCAGGGAATGTACACATGAAAAAGCGTACATTCATGGCTCTTCTCTCTCTCTCTTTCTCCCAGGGAAATGTACATATGAAAAAACGAACATTCATGGATCTCTCTTTCTCTCTCTCTCTCTCAATCACTTGCATTTATGTTAACGAAAGAGGATGAAAGATGAAATCTCTGCTCTCCACCGTTTATTCTAACCATTTTCGAGTTGAACATTTTTAAATTCTCATTTGCGACCAATTCCCTCCAGCCCCCAGCGTCAAATACTTTTAAACACCGAGTCGGGAAAAAAAGAAAAAAAAAACATTGTTATGCCGTTCTCAGCGGACAAGGGAAAGAGAATGAATAAACGAAATAAAATTATTATTATTATCTTTTCGATACTGATGCTGAAAGGAATGTCCTTCTTGCACGTAAACAAGTTTACGGAAATTGCAAAACAGGGAACGGTAATTATTCTAAATAAAGTAATTAAACTGGTATGGCACTTTCACTCTTCACGTAATGAATAAAGTTTAAGAATTACGACACAAGAAAGGCAGAATAATTTAGTCAAAATTAACGTAGATATATATATATATATATATATATATTATTATATATAGCTACTTTCAAAATGCATGTTTCCCCTCTTTGAAATGTCATGTAGATTGTGCAACATTTTTCAGATTCCTAGATAGCTTAATATAGGATGTTTTAAAAGTGTGTTCAGATTTCGCATTAATGTGTTGTAGAATATATATATATAACGAAAGAGAGAGTTCTTTGTCTTTTATAAACTACGAATGTTTAACTTTATGTCGACACTGTAGATTAGAGAGTCTGCGAGATCCGTTTGCTTCCCTACTCTGTCAAGCGCGTTTTGATAGCGAGAGAGTCGAGTCCTTGCATTGTTGTCAAAACATGTCAATCTTATTGTTGCCCAGCCTCCGTCTCGTTCGAGTCGGGTATGCGTCTTTCTTTTTTTTTTTTTTTTTTTTAACAGACCTGTCTTGGACGTGTATATCTTTGTCAAGTCCCACGTGGGTATTGGACATTATGTATGTAAGATTGCATCAGATTTCAGAACTTTCGAGAAGCTTTCGTGACAAGACGTTATTGTCATCTGCCCTAGCCCAGTTTCCATGAAGGAAGAGATTTCATTCTATCTTAAGACCTCGAGGCAGTTAGATCTCCCTCTCTCTCTCTCGCTCTCTCTCTCTCTCTTCTCTCTCTCACTCGACATCGAGAATATATTAACGTAACGTAAATTTGGTCACTCGTAACTTGTGAGAATTTAATGTTTGATATTTCTTAGAGTTTATTTAGTATTATTTAGTTTCTTTTGTGGAATCTGAACAAACATTTCGTACGGCGCCTGGTTTTTTGTGAAATCGTGTGAATCAAGCCTGCAGCAAAGCAAAGAAAGAAGTTGGTATACCAAAAAAGGTAAAGTGTGTTATATTTTTATTAGTTGCAACTAATAATGGATAGGGAGTGTGTTTAATTAATAACAATACGTAGGAATGGTGTTTAACTAATAACTAATAATGGTTAGGTAACAACTAATAATGGATAGGGTGTGTGGTTTAACTAATAATGGATAGGAATTGTGTTTTTTTTAACTAATAATTGATAGGAATGGTGTTCAACTAATACTAATAATTGGTTTGATAAAAAACTGCTGGTTACAGTGTTTTTTGAGTGAAAACATTTACACTTTTACACATTGCGTATTTTATTTGTGTCTGTTCCATTGTTTGTGTACTTATTCATTTTCTTATTGAAGTGTGTCTTTTTGTTTTATATTTTCATTTGCATTCACAATTTAATTGACTTAATTATTTTCATTGCTTAATCATTGCCCACATTTAAGTAAACTTAACATTTGTGTAATTAATTTGTATTTACTTAGAATTCTTTTCAAGTTTTAGTTGTTGTTTAGCACTTGTGATTAATGTCAAATTTTCAATTATTGCCTAACACTTTTGAATATCAATTGAATTAATTTCTTGATTTTTGTATAAATTAATTTTGATTTAATTTACTTAATTTGATTCAAGAATTAATTAAATTTTACTTTGTTTTCAAGTAACAGTAATTTTCCCTGATATTGTGAATTTCACTTATAAATTTTGAATTTTAATAATAAATTTTTGTATTTAAAATTTTTATAAGTGTTTTCTTTATCTTACACCAGTATAAGTATATATGATGATGATTATATTGATGGTAGGTAGAAACCATAGAGTGGTAATTGATTTGCTTTCCTTCAATTTTACTTGAAGTGACTTAGAACAGGGAAGTACTTAGACTTCTGAAATCAGGGAAATACTTAGACTTTTGAAAGTTGTTGATGGAGTGATGCCCTTTGATTAATTTAATTACTTACAAGATTATCTCACACCTGTTTTGATGAACTTAGTCTGATTTTCTGCAATACTGGTAAGTGTTAAGGGATCACTGTTGCCTTTAGAGTATTCAGTCGTTTAAATGTGTTATGAGGGTTCAGGTGTCTGGCTTTTGTGAGGTAATATTGATGCATGGTAACCAGATACTTGGCACTTCGTAACAATATATATATAATATATATATATATAATATATATATATATATATATATATATATATATATATAGAGAGAGAGAGAGAGAGAGAGAGAGAGAGAGAGAGAGAGAGAGAGAGAGAGATGAAAAATGTTAAAGCTCTGAGTTGTCATATTTGGAAGGTCCTTTTTGTGATATTTCCAATACTTGTCTTGTTGCAACGCGAGAATTTATCGAACTGAGTTGTGTCAGTATTGCTTTGAAGCAGAGGTGAGCCCATACGATCTTTATTTTATTTATTTATTTATTTATTTTATTTAAGGATTCTTCGAGATCCTGTTGCAGGAAGAACTTTTCGTTGTATGTACTGAACATAGATTTATGGTTATTATATATATATATATATATATATATATATATATATATATATATATATATATATATATATGAATGTCTTTTTACTGTATACAACGGTATATGAAGATAAAGGGCCCTTAAAACACTATTTTAATTGCAACCATATATTTCGAGCACTTAAGTCTGTGCTCCTGATCACTGGAGCACAGAAGGAGTGCTCGAAAATATATATGGTTGCTACGTTAAATAGTGTTTTATGGGCCTTTTATCTCCATATATATATTTATATATATATATATATATATATATATATAATATATATATGGAGATATATATATATATATATATTATATATATATATATATATATATATTAGAGTATATAATATATATTAAATGAAAGTAAGGAAAAATATAATCATTTCCCATGAAATGGTTTGATTACGGCCCTACTACCATGACGCACTTCTGCTCCAGCCCCAGCCAAGAGGGTCAAAGCTCGTGAAACAGAGAAGATCGACTTCCAGTATTCACCTGTTATATTTTTTATGTTTAGCTTGCATTGTTATCACTAGCCAAGTATCCGTGTTGTTAAGGGTGAAACGTCTGCCTGTACATAATAAAATAATAAATATATCAGCTAAAATATTCTGTAACTGGATGAACAACAGGTAGTCATGCACTTGTCTTCTCCGCCCACACGTCTTCAACAAATACGCCATTATATTCGAGGTTATTAATTTTTCTTATCTGGTTGATTTTAACACTTAATAACCTTGGTTTCAGGTAGGCTCAAGGTGAATTTAAACGTATGTGAATGTGTCCTTGCTATCACAAATAGGCCAAGTGTCGCTTGTTTTAAAAGATAGGTCTAGTCATAAAACCTGTTTGTCCACATTAGAACTCCAGGTTTGTGCTTTACGGCCGTGTCAATCAAAAGAAGGCCTATCTGGCTCTATGGTACTACAGGCAACTCCGAAGGGTAGTGGAAGTAGGACTGACATAGTTGGAAATCAAGGTCCTTCGTTTTCTTCTGATCAGATCTTATTAAAGCACCTCGGTCTAATCTGCAGTATCAAGAACAGCATCAAGTTAGGATGGTGCAAAGCAGCAAGGACCTAAGATAACTGTTGTATGTAGAAGTCCTTAGTTACTACGTCTCCCTTTCGCGTTACGAGGTTGGGCTCATTCTGACGCTGAAGTGGTACTACAGAATGAGCAACGCCTATCGTGTGACCATGAAGATATAAAGAGTATCAAAAGGTTTATATGTAAATAGTTTGAGTTGCCTTTGAGTAACTGAGTCCTCTAGTATTATTCGAGATTGATTTGAAAGCTTTAACATTATTAGTTTATGCTAACGATGTTAATAATAGATTGACGCTGGCCTTTATCTTTTGTTTTATAGACCTACCAATCTCCTATCATTATTGGTCCGCCCTTTCACGGAGGTTGTACTCCTTACAACTTTTCCTTAAGTATGTATGTGTGTATGTATGCACATATATAGCCACGTAAAATATTAAATTTTGAATGCCAAAATTAACAGCATGCCTAATTTTTTAGTCTATATCATCCTCGTAAAAAAAATATCAGATAACCAAATACCTTGCTCGCCATTAACTTTTGGACACACCCCCCCCTACCCCCTCCTATCGCGAGCTTCGTCACGTCACAAAAAAAAAAAAAAAAAAAAAAAAAAAAAAAAAAAAAAAAGATACAAGAACACAGAAATTCTTCGAAAACGACATCAGAGGAATACATGATTAAAATTAACTTTGAGGCAACGCCCTTCTATGCTAAAAAACAGAGAGTAATGTCGCTGGAAGTACGTTTGAAAATTAAATTAAGAGAAGTCTTAAAAAATGGAAGATGGTTGCCTTCAACACAGGAACTCTTAAATTGTCCTGGACATTCTAAGCTACACGTTGTGGAGTGCACGTCATCTGAGAATTGCTTGTGAGGGTAAGACAGTCGTGTACATATTTTTATTATATTTAGTTTTTAAAACGGTTAAATACCCTGGGTTTCGGGAAAGTCACACTAGATTTCTTGTCAAGTATTAAAAATGAAAAGTTTTTTTTCAATTCTTAAAGCAGTGATTTTTTTTTTCCTTTGATTTTTCTTGGCTTTAGTATAAGTTAATGACTGATATAAGTATTGTAATTGTATCATAAGTATCGAAGATTAGTTCTCTCTCCTAGTAACGTTACAAAACTCGTATGATATAAGTAAAACGACAGCTTTTTCTTAATCATATATATGTTCTCAAACGTTCTTTTAAAGCACTGCTTGTGTATACACATATGATGGCCCAACGGTATTTTAAACAGCGGGTTATTGTATTTTCTAGTTTCTATAGTTTTGTGCCTTTAATCTCTAGTGTTGGATGGATATCGTTGGAGTTAACGTCTTAAATTTACAGTCAAGATTAAAGATGGTTTTTTAGCTGTTCCAATACAAAAAGTAATTCTGTCTCAGTAGCTATAAAAGTATTAGACTTGACACCTTTCTGAGATTTTGAATACATGCATAGCAAGGCCCGGTCCAGTCTCTCTCTTGATGTGCATAGTATACGATTAGTTCGTGGTGAATTATATCAAATGTATGTGATACATGCGATAAAATGTGGGTATGCAACCTTCACTCTCTAGAGAATTGATATAAAATTCCTCTGTTGGTTGGTTAAGAGTCTCAAGGTCTACTTCAGATCTAGCAAAATTTCACTCCTTACGTTTGTGCTGGAACAAAACGAACCACCAAGCCTAGTTTCCAACTAGGCGGGACTTAGGCGGGACTTCGTCCAGTCCCACCAACGGCCAACATCTCATAACGAAAAAACGAAAATTATTCGCGTTGAAATGAGAATTTCAATTACAATTTGCCTTACTGTATTTGTTGTAGGAATATTCAAATAACAACCTTATTACATATTAAATTTCTGTGTAATTTTTAAATTGTTTTAAAGCGTCCCATATTCAGTTTGTGGTAGCCCTGGTCCTTCCTCACCGTCAGTAGCAGCCATTGTATGTAATGCCAGATCTTCGTATTCCGAATTCTTAGCAGATTTCTTTATTTTGTCATGAAAATCTTACTTTAGATCGTTTTTATTATAAAAAAAAAATAAATGGTTTAGATCTATCTTTTTAAGCTATAATTAATTTTTTTATTACTCCAGTTATATTAATAAACAATAGTTTCTCATTAAGGAGTTGAGCTTTAGTATAAGTTGCTTAATAGTATTTTAAATCGAAAAGTGTTGCTTGCTAGTAATTGTCTGTCTTGTTTACTTTACCCATTTGATTCTTTGAGCGACCAAATAGATGGCCTTAGATGTACCTTGGTGAGCCCGTGACGACGAGGTATTTTAAGACATTGTAGGTAAGGGAATATTTTAAGCTGAAGATCGATATTTTTACTGCATTTTTTTTTTTAGTTCCATTACATCAGAAAGTTAAGTAAAATAGTCTAGTAATGAAAACGGCTGATTAGCAAAGTGAAGTCATTCCTTACATAGAGAATAACTGGTGATAATCGATGAGTTCAGCTTTTAGCTAGCTGAGTAGAGGACATATGAGATCTTCTCGGACTTCACAATAATTATTGTGATTATTTTTCTGCCAGAAGAAAGGACGACGATACTTAAATACGATTTTATTCACTCGTCCATATTAATTAACAAACCTAAATCAAGGATATATTTAATATGCACCATTTAATTGTTAATTATTGAAGATATAAAACATTTCCACTGATAATATTCAGTGCAACGGTCATTAAACGTTAGTATGGGCGTTTGTTGGTAACATGATTTCATTAAGAGGTGTATGGTTTAATAGTGAGTATGCGTTATATTTTATTTTTTATTATAATAAAGCCGTAAATATCACTTATTGTCGAATGTACCTCGCCTTAGGAATAATATACAAACCATTTTGTGATCCTGGACCAAGCAAAACTAGTAAATTGTAATAGGAAAAAAATCACATCAGATACGTTTTCGGCAGAAATAACTTAGTTTTTCCATGTCAGGGCAGCCAACCTTTGCGAACCAAAAGATTAATTAACAGATTCTGGATGATAATCTTGCAGCAGACCAGTAAATCAAAAATATAAGTTTATTCATACTTCTTAAATTACCATACTCAAATATTGGCTTTATTTTACGCTAGCCCATATTTACATTTTGAGGTCGTAAGTTATCGATGTGGTACTACTGGTTTACGAACAGTGCCTCTACGAGTCTACTTGATTGCCAGAATGTAGTTACGGAGATTATTCTTCAAATTGTCTTTACTATGATCACTGCTACGATTTTATGGTCTTAAAAACTTATGATAAATGATCAAATTTACTGCTCATTTCAAATATAGAGTTACTCAAATTTTAACTCGTTTTTATTATATAGAGACAATAGTCCTTGCCGAACAAAAACTAACCTTTTTGTAATAGTTATCGTTATTATTTACGTTTTCTTTAATAGTCCAAGATCGCATTAGTACCCATTTTCTATCATTAGATTTAGTTCGATTTTATTTTTCATTTATTTATTCTCCGTCCAGTGAACAGCATAATGATCCAAAACGTGACCTGCTGTTGGTTACTCATACGAGATTTTTTTAATCTGGAAAATTTGCATGTTGGCCGTTTTCAAACCACATTTATAGATGGCTGGAGTTTCTTTTTTTCTTTCTTTGTTTTTTGCGCGTTCTCAAATGGACGTATTAAAAACTTTCAGATGAGATTCATGACGATAAAAAAAAAGTAAATTATTTTTGTTCACTAATTTGGATAACTTTTATGGAAATCTGTTCATTTTATTAAGGCATTGACACACACACACACACACACACACACACATATATATATATATATATATATATATATAGTATATATATATATATATATATATATATATATATATATATTATATATATGTGTGTGTGTGTGTGTGTGTGTGTGTGTGTAGAGAGAGAGAAGAGAGAGAGAGAGAGAGAGAGAGAGAGAGAGAGAGAGAGAGTCATATTGAAAATTTGGATGATTCATGAATTTTCACTGCATTTCCCAGGAATTTCAGTCATTACAATATTTATATGTCTTAACTTCTAAATTTTACTATGTCTCATAATAAACAATAGTACCTTAAGCTTAATTAGGGCCAGAAGCCACTCTGTTCATAATAGCCTTCAACAGATGTCGCTGTTGCCGTTCAGACTGACATGGCTCATTCTCGAGAGTCCTTGAATTTCTATGGACCAAAGCAGATTGAAAAACGACAGAGGCACCACGTGACCACACCAGCTATTGACAGTAAACTGTAAATTATCTGTGATATTCGGAATTTCTTTATTGATTTTCTACGATATGAAGGTTTCATTTTCTACGTGTGATTGCTGTGCATTTGACAGGTGGAATAAACGGTATTATTACAGTTACAACAATTCTGGGAAATCTAATATAGCTATATTCTTCCAGAGTAACGCACTTGATGACAAAACTCTTCTTCTCGATATATTATTGTCGCTAATGCATAACTTGCAGAAAGAAAAAATATTAGAGGTATCGTAGGTCTTGACTTTGATTTATAAGTTCAGTGTATATTTTTCTATGGTAGGGGTTGCGCAGTACGTCCCGATTTCGCGGGACATGTCCCGAATTTGATCATTTTGTCCTGAGTCCCGGACAGACCCTCCCGGGACGGCCTTTTGTCCCGGATTTCGTTCATCATAAAAAAAGTAAATAATGAAATAAGACTAATAATAAATAAATGCTAAAATCAATAAAGATCGATTACTTATTATAAAATAAATTAAGTAATGGTTTTCAGTTGAGATTATATTGATGAAAACATAATTTGAATAACCCAACGAATCAACGATGCTGCTAAAAGTTACGTGACGACTGACGCAGTCAATCGTGTTTGCAACTTGTTCGGTTGCTCGGCTGCGGTCCGGTGAGTGGCGAGTTGCACTGTTGCACTCCTGCATCAGTACTGCATTAGCCTCTCATTCAAGTGTTTGTGTCGTTTACTGTTTGCTACGGCCTACCTTTTCATTTTTAAAACAAGATGTCAAAACGTAAATGTAAGTTTCGAGATGAATATTCCAGCGAATGGACATTTATCAAACAAGGCAGGAATTGTTATGAAGCAAACTGTCGATTATACCATTGCAATTTCACTATTGAACATGGAGGGAGAAATGATATCAAGAGGCACATAGAAACCACAAAGCCACAAACAAAACGTTTCCTCCACTTCAAAAGATGATAAAAATAACAAATTTCTTGATCAAGAAAAAACACAGATGAAGAAACTAAGATAATAGCAGCAGAAGTAGCCATGGCCTTTCATACTGGTTGCCATCATCAGTCATTAAGTTCAAATGATTGCACGAATGTAATACTGCCAACAGTATTTCCTGGTTCCAAAATTGCAAGCAAAATTTTCTAGTGCTAGGACAAATGTTCTGCAATAATTAAAAACTTTCTAGCTCCACATAGCATTGCTGAAATTGTTTAAGATATAAATAATTCTTTTTATAGCATATCTACAGATGCAAGTAACCATAACGCTGAGAAAATATTTCCGTTGATTGTACAATATTTTTCACGGAAGAATGGCTTGCAGATAAAATTATTGCGAGTAAAATCCCTTCCAAATGAGACCTCGGAAACAATTTCAAACTTCTGCAGAGAGAGCCTCATCGATTAGGACTAATGTTTCAAAAAATAAAAGTGTAGCTTTTGGTGGCGATAACACTAATACTATTTTGGTGGACGTTTACGTGAAGGCACAAATAATGTCTTTTCGAAGTCAGGAAAGCATGAATGACTCGATGGAAGGTGTAGATGCTCAGCCCATATTCGTCCACAATGCTACACATACCGCTGCCAATGTCTTGTCTATTGATGTTGAAGTAATCGTTGTTAAAGTGTTTTCATATTTTAGTATTTACACTGTTCGAAACTGAGAAACTGAAAGAATTCTGCGACTTTGTTGGTGTTCAATATGCATCAGTTCTCTCTCATTCTAAAACTCGTTGGCTTTTTTTGATGAGGGCAGTTGAGAGAATCCTAAAATTATTTGAAGCACTGAAATCTTTCTTTGCTTCTGAAGTAAAAAAGCTCCTCAAATTCTTTTAGATTTCTTTAACAATCCACTGAGCGAAGGCTACCTATATGTTGTTTCACAGCTTGAGTATATGTATTTAGCACAGATTGTGAAGATTGAAAGAGAGATAACAGCATTATTGAAAGTGCTTCGGCTTTTGTTTAAAATAAAATAGTTTGCTTTAATAAAGGCAGAATGGTGAAAAGTTTAATTTTTCCTTCTAAGTGTTAAACGGTGCCTTAAAGATGATGAAATCACATCTCAAGAGATGAAAAAATTCCTACTTGAGGTGGATAACTACTACGTCACTTGCCATGAATATCTTAAGAAATGGGCTTCATCGTTAGAAAGTTTTGATATCTTTTCATGGATGATAATTAGATACACTTCCAGCATGGGAACAAATACTGTCTAGTGTTAAAAAACAAAGGTGTAAAACATTGACGACAACATCCTTTTCTGTCAGTGGTCAACATTTAAAATACTCCTTGATAAACCAAATGCAGAAGTCAAACCTGAAGAATGAATGACCAAGATGTGTCATGAAAAATGGCTCTCTATCCTACAGCAGTTCGACTTCGAAGAACAGTATTCCGAGATATTAATTTTGTTTCAATATTTGTTTAGTATACCTGCGCATAATGCAAATGTTGAGCTTGTCTTTTCTATGATGAGTGCTCAGTGGACTGACGAGAGGAATAAACTGGATGTGACAACTATAGAGGCTATTTTACCGTGTAAGTGGAACAAATTGTCATTGCAAAGAATTTTACTGGCAGGTATTAGGAAATATGAAACTTCTAAAGAAAGCAAAATCATCTGAGAAATACAAATAAAATAAAAAGTTCTATTTTCATTATTTCGTGCATACAATTTTTTTTATTTTCATTTATCTTCAGTTTTCATATGAAAAAGATACTTTGGTATCTTAATTATTTGTAATGATTACAAATTTTCTGGATTAGTTTCCGTTTCTTCAGTTTCTTTATTGTAATTTGCATTAAATATTAGTTTAACAAATTTTTTTTCTTTATATCCTATTAAAATACTTGCTTGATGTTTTTCACTGCGTCTGTATCTATTTATAATATGCTTATTTGGGGATGTCTATGTATTAGAGAGATTTTAAGAATGTCCCGGATTGCTTATCTTGAAATCTGGCAACCCTATTCTATGGGCATGCGAGGTAAGCTCTTGTTAGCTTGTTTTCACCCTTCTTGGCTCCTCCCATTGCGTAATTAAAGGTGGGTACACACGTGCGAACCGAACCTTGTATTGTAACCGATTCTTGTAACAAAAACGCAAGTGTGGACGGTTCCTCGAACCGAACCCCGAACCCGCGAGGTTCGAGGCTCGGTTCGCCCTCCGTCCCGCCAATTGTCGGTTTTTGGGCCCCGCATCAAAGGGAGGTCTCTTTGAACGTTACGCCATGTGTGGACGGGACCTGTATGACACGCGTAACAACAGAGGTTGCTGAACTTAACACCGACTATGAACAAGACCGTCCATAGTAGTCCCTTGTATTGGTCAGTCAGTACGTATATGTCTACCATGGCTGATTGAAGTGACGAAGAGGTCCTTCAATTTATTAGCTATTACGAAGAAAAGACTTCACTGTGGCCAGAACTTCTTGGAATCTCAAGTCAGCGAGTAATTCCCGACCACTGTATTCTACCCTCTAGTATATAACCTTGATTGCCTCCATCTTCTTTTATTTCGCTTCATCTTCGTTCAAATAATGTGTATAAATGTACGCAGCAGCTGCTACTTGCATGGTGGCCATCGTCGGTAAACAACCCGGACAGAGACAGACTGGTGATCGCAGTGGATTGAATTGAAGTTACGTGCTTAACGTGGTTACGGTTCGTCCTCTACATTTTGACACCTTGTAACCGTATATGCGTAACTCGCTTACGCATACAAGGTTCGGCTCTCACGTGTGTACCCACTATAATGTGACGCTATTTGCTTAAAAGCGCTTTTCCTCCTCCCACGAATGTCGCTCTCCAATCAAAATACGGGGCTCTTTTCAAGAGTTATTATTGGCTTCCTGCAAGTAATGTTGCTCTTCCAATGAATTTACATGGGTTTTTTCAAGAGTTGTCGTTGTTTTTTTTTCCCCTTATTTTTATCTTCTATGACAATGTTCACGCATAATCAAATTATCATTCATTTCTAGCCCCATTCTTAAGACATTTTTTTGTAGAAACTATCGTAAGGAAGGCTTGCGGAAATAATTGGAAGATTCATTTTGTCTTTTTCTTATCCCAAGGATCTGTTTTTTCGTGCAATATACCATTGTAAACCGATAGTATTTTTTTTTTTTCTATTTCATTGTGGGAGAAACTCTTGATTGTCGTTTGTTTCGTTGTTAACACTAGGATGGCCAGCTCCTTTGATATATATAAAAGGGGCCGAGGTGTCGTTTTCGACAACCCTTATGATTTTTTTATTGAAAATTTGGCATGAAAAATAATCATATATGGTTAATGAAATAACTCATATGTTTGCAATACATAGTTTATTAAAGAATATTGTTATTACATAACATTTTGACATCATTTTGAAGTAGGCTATACATTCTTTTTACAATCCTGTAGGCCAATTATTTATCAATATCTTAGATTCCACAATCTTTACATGTTACAAACACTACCCTAGTTTCATCCTTGCACATTTGCCACAAGTAGGTTTTTTGCATACTTGGCAAACAGTAATCGTAGCATTTGAACATTTTCTACCATGACACTTGCGACGTTTCTTAGGTAATGATGAGCTTGTGGAGGGCACATCTGCAAGATTCGGTAAGCTTCTCTTCTGAACATAAGCATGCCTAAGACTTTCAATGAGCTCCAAAATGAACTCCTTCCTACTAATTGTTCTCCCTGATGCTAGTTGTATATAATCCATGCATTTATAACTGCCATATCCAGTATATTACAAAAAAACTCCAAGGGGCCAACGTCCTTGTAGCACAACGTGTACTGTACTTTCGGAGCATTTGGTCGACTACGTCTACTCCTACTTTATTAGCATTATAGAATCAATGACTGCTGGTTTCTTTCTTCTCACCTTCCGAAATTGTTGGAGAACTATGCATTGTTGATAAGAGGCACACATTTTTATTAGCTTTGCATTGATAATTAACAAACATGCATTCACTTTCATCTTGAAAATAGAATTTGGATTCATACTTTATACCCTTTTCTTGTAAAGTCATTTCTTTCGACAGATGCTTGCTGTTTCCTCTCACAGTAACCGACAATTGAAGTAGCTCTATCTCGCAGTTTCCTTGCAACTTCAAGAGATGTAAAAAAGTTGTCTGTTGTTACATTATAGCCTTTGTTCTTCACAACTTCAGTGAGACTGAGCACAAACATGTTCCGCCAAGGGAACCCCTAACCTTGATTCCTTTTCTATGGCTCCTAAGTAGGGGATCACATTTACAATGTATTTGTTTTCTACCTCTGTAAGGACCACCCAAATTTCACTCCAAACTTATCAGGTTTATTTGGCATAAATACAATGAATGGGCACCTGTTTTTTTCATGGGCAATAGCTGTTCGTCAATTGTCAAACTATATGTTTGGTATATAGGCACCTCTGCAATTTTCAACAAATAGGTAAAAATGTCTCTAATGTGGGTAAATTTGTCACTTTTGATCCTCTCTGACCTTGTGCTTCTGTTGTCAAACCTAATGAATCTATGTATTTTTCTGTTAATCACTTCTAGACATGGTTTCTCCGAATATTTTTTGGTCCATAAGTTTTCATTCCACAAAAATCTGCACTGTGAGCTTTTTCCGTACACTCCCCTTGCATATGTCAAAAAGCAATGTAGGCCTCAAAACTTTTCTAAGGATAACACCCAGCTTTCATCGTGATTTTTTTCCTTCACTGATTGGTCCATTTATGAATTTTCGCGTAGCATAGTTTCTCAATGAAGATTCTCCAAGCAGAATATGGGGATTCTGCAGCTACATTTTTCACAGTTTTTGAAATACCAGAAGTAGCTTTGAATACTTGACTTTGGCTATATCTTCCTTTCCGAGAGATGATAAAGGTTCCCAGGCAATCCCATGCCGTGTAATGATGGTATTTCTATCTGTAGAAGTGCTTGCTTGTATTCTGATGAGGTACTTGCTTGTCTAGTGGATTCGTCTTCACTATCTTGATAGTCATCAGAATCTGATGAGCTTGAAGAAACTTTTTTTTGTGGTAAAAACTAATCACTACCATCACTCATCCACTTGAAACTTCATCTTCTGATTGGAAGATAATATTCAATGCTTCTTCTACAGTATAGAAATCTTTATTTCCCTTACACCGTGAAGCAGCCACTCTAATATATTCAGTATGACTACCACTAAGCTAATATGAATGATTGAGTGCTTAGTAAACTGTTTCCTTTGCCAAGGATCACGAAACACAGAATTCTCAAGGATATTCAAGTCAGGAATAACAAGTCTGAAAAGAAATTCACAATATATAGTATACCCTCATACTGAAAGAAAGTCATTATATAGATAGTGTGTGTGTGTGTGTGTGTGTGTGTGTGTGTATATAAATAGATGATATATAGATAGGGACACAAACACAAATATTATTGCTTGTGAGGAGTTTTTAAATGAATTTACCATATAAATAGCCTAGGTGTCAAAAACGACACCTTGGCCATTTAAGGTAAAACCTCAAATATCAGCTATTCCACTGAATATTTTTTTTAAAATTAGGTCTGTTAAGCATCTTTTTAAAAATTTAATAATTGTCTATAAGACTCAGCATTGAGCCAAAATCAGTTATTCCATACTAATTAGTTAAAAATTTGAAGGTGTCGAAAACGACCCCTCGGCCATCCTAGTGTTAAACTATAGGTTCAATGACAATACTGAACTCTGATTGGTTACATTTTTCATTATATCCAATCACCTGCTATTTTGAAACCTACCGGTCTCTATACATTCAGCAGTCTCGTTACTTAGCTGTCATGGATCCTCCGGTGCAGGCGTGCAATTTATTTCGCTATTCTTATTTTGAGGTGATCGGTTCGATTTCATGGAAGTTATAATGGTACTCCTGAGGTTGTGATTAGATTTCTTAGAGAGCATTTAGTATTACCCATAAGTGTTAAGTGTGCCAAATGTGATTCGTCAGGTTCCATTTAAGGTAAGAAGTGACTAAGCAAATTATATTTGGTATTATTACAGTTTCAACCATTATGGGAAATCATTATATTGATTTTTTTTAATTTTTCCCGAGTAAAGCACGTGATAACAAAACACTTCTTCTCAATACATTATTGTCGCTCATGCATACTTACAGAGAAAAAAAAATATTAAGTTTTTACCTCGAATTTTTTCCTAAGTCGGGAGAGGTGTTTCCTCTACGGTAATGTTTTACTTTTAATGAGCCCTCTAACTTACCTTTCTTACGCAAACAAAAGCAGTTCCAGTCACTCATTATTGGCTGAGAGGTGTGACATTGTTATGACGTCATGGGTTTCATAACCAATTACGAACGACTTTAGTCGAAAACTAAGTTTCACTAGCATTTCAGCGGAGTAAAAAAGTTACCTGTCTATGTCCACTGGTATCCTTGTTTGACTGAATACTCGAATAATGAAGCAAAAAATGGCATTTTGTCTTCCTGTACCTATGGCAGAGGCAGTGGCTGGCCCTTCTGGCATTAATTTTGACAGACCTTCGATTTCCTACCGATTGTTTGCAGTGCCAATGTGGTCGTCGGGTACCTGGCCACTTCCTACTTTAAGTTGCATGTCAGGGAACCTTGCAACGGCTTCAAGTTTTTCCTCAAAGCAGCAGCACATCTTTATCAACCAACAGTTTAAGGTAAGCTTCATTAATTTATAGAGTATATTATAATGGTGGTAGTATAACGATGTATACAGCAGTACCATCACTTTGGATTTAGTTTGATGGATATTAGGTAGTGGCCTAAAGGGGGGGGGGGGGGGGGGGGTCACAGGGGGGGGTCACAGGGGGGGCGGAGCCCCCCCCCCCCCCCCCCGCTAGGCCTAGGTAGGGGAACAGGGCCCTAGGTAAGGTTAGGTGGTTGTATTAGGTTCGGTAGTGCCCCGAAAATCACTGTGGCCTTAACGGGGGTCGCAGGCAGGGGGGGCGGAGCCCCCCCGCTAGGCCTAGGTAGGGGTACAGGGCCCTAGGTAAGGTTAGGTGGTTGTATTAGGTTCGGTAGTGCCCCGAAAATCCCTTTTCTCCTCTCCCCCCACCCAAAAACCCCCGCTTCCCACTGGGATCCCCATAATTGAAGTAGTAGGTTTATGCTTAGATTTTAGTGTGTAAGATAACTCTTAGTTTCTTTTTTATTCATTTTCCTCATGTTTCTATGCGATGTGGCAACACCAATCTGGTCGTTTTTTGCCGTTTTTCGTCGTTAATACTTGAAAAACGGGTGCGGCCTTTTCCTGGACATTTACCTTTTTCTGGAAAAACTCCTCTTTTTTTTTTTTTTTTTTTTTTAACTCCAATTACATATAGTAAGTCTCTAAATCGGATGGTTGCAGTCAAAATAAATGTTAAATCCGTTGGAACTACATTATTTCTGATGCAACAAATATATTTTTATTCCAGTTTTTTCCCATAATGGTTGAAACTGTAATTTTTTACCATATATTTAAATTTAGCCTGGGGTAAGGGAGGTCGCAGAATGGGCGAAGCACACCCCTCCGTAGGTAAGGAAGGAGCTAGGTAGGACACGGCGGTTTGGATGGTTAGGTTAGGTGGAATGGTTAGGTTAGGTGGAAGGAGGTTAGGTGGAATGGTTAGGTAGCTGGTGTTCTGGTGATTGGGGTAGGTCTAGGGTCGTGACCAGTGTCTTCTAGGTTAGGTTAGGGGAGTTTGTTAGGTTACCTGGTTAGTTTAGGGATTGTGACGAAAGATTAAGGAAAGTGGTATACTTAACTGCTTTAAGGATTTGTTTTCTAACATAAAAAACCATTTTGTTTATTGGAAATACATTTGCCCCACCCCGAACCCCCCAAAATCCCCGTTCCAAACTGGTGTCCCCCATAATTGTTGGGATTATGTAGGGTCTTTCTGAACAGATATCTGTGCTTTTACAACTGTTCATTACAACATCTGAGACAAAAACAATAAAAACACTGTTACAAACGCTGTTTTTTCTGGAAAAACTTTAACTCCAATTACATAGTAAATCTCTAAATCGGATGGTTTGTGGTCAAAATAAACGTTAAATCCATTGGAACTACACTATTTCTGATGCATCAAATATTTTTTATTCCAGTTTTCCCGTAATGGTCGAAACTGTAACTTTACCGAATAAATTTATACCACGTCCAAAAACTGCCTTGTGTTGATGCAACGAGTTTGGAACTAATAGGACGGAAGTACTGAAGTATTTTAAAAGGTAAGGTAAATGGGATATCTTTTCTCGCCTAGTACTTCTAGCAGGTGTTCTTACATTCACTAAATTAGTTTTCTATAAGGTACTAAGGTAGCTTATTTAGTCTCGGATTTAAACTTTCACTTTTTTGCTGAACTTAAGCTTGAAGTACCGTTTGAAAGTAGCCATTTTTTTCAGCAGGGAAGTAATTTGTAATTTTATTTTAAAATATCTGGTCCCATTACTTCCCTTCATTTTTGTAGTCTGTTCAGTTCACTCGCCCGCCCCTTTTCAATCGCGTGGTCTATTAATAGAACCTGAGCTGCAGAGATGTGTAAAAATTGCCTTGAAGTTGTTCAAAAAAATCATTTTTAATCTAATAAAAACTTTTAAGCATAATTACTGGTCATCAAATGGTAAATGCTTATGTTGTCAATGAACGAGGTTTATTAAATAACATTAGCACTGTTGCTATCATAGTACTACCTACTTTTCTGAACAAAAAAATACCAGGTTCCTGATTAATTCACAAATTTCTTATTGGTGCAATGGGTTAAATTTAGCTATGTCAAACAGTGATCTTTAAAATAGGGAACTTTATAAGTTTTGGGACAATTCTGGATGTAAGAACCTATAAGCATCTGTGAATGAGCGACTTCTCATTCAATGATTTTTGTAACAGACATGAAACAAACGCTGAAGCCCCGAGTGGCTTACTCTGATGTAGACACTAGTAATAACAGAATGGCCGTTTTGACCTGGGTGTTTTGACGGATTTGTACCGTTTCACACTTTTACTAAAAGAAATTGTAAGGTTTGGAGAATGTAGTTTGTTATTGTACACGGTAAATTAAAACCAGTTTGTGAAGCAGCTTAGTGAATTAAACCAGTTTGTGAAGCAGCTTAACATCCTTTACAGAAGCGAGGTCAGTTACAGCTGCAAGGTCCCATACAGCTGCTGTGAATGCAGGTTACTGTCCTTCAGCAATCAACTTCGTCCTAACTCAGACTTTCGGCAATTGATCCCTCGAAGTTTCCTGAAGGAAATCTTTTAAAGTAAATTTCTCTTCATTTTTTGTATAAACATATTAGGTACATTTTAAAGTTAATCTCCTGACTTTGAATAGCACTGAAATCAGTCCATTTTAACATAGTTGAATACTACTGAAATTAGTCCATTTTAACTGAATAAAGTTGCAAAATGTCTAATGACTTTGAAAAGCACTTAAATTTAAGTTAAAGCTTTGAGTTCGGCCATGAGCCTCAGGAGTTATTGGTATGTTGGCGAGAACCTCTTATGTTGCTAATATTTTAAGTAGCCCAGGACCATGAGTAGGCTATTTCAAGCTAGTTAACACTTTAAACCAAAACTAGGACATTTTGGCATTGGGGCTAAAGACAAAACCAGGAATTTTTGCGACTTAAAATAAAACTCGGACTTTTTTTGGCATTGGGACTACTTTACCTTGGGTTTTGGATCGACCCACAAGTATGTCTTTGTACTAGCTTATTAACCTGTTTTTGGACTTGATGCCGCTGTTAAATCTCTGTATTATGAAGTAAACAAAAGTAGCTGGACTTCTTTTTCAATTTTTGTGATGACCCAAACTTCGAGATACTGGCTTCACAAGAATTATTTTCGTAAAGTGTATTTGCTATGTAAATTATATTTGTAAATTTAAGAGTAGAAATAGTAACGTTCCGTTTTACCCTACAGGTGGCAGAGACTGATCCCACAATAAAAGGAAATTCCCCATACCTGCACAGACTGCCATAGTCTCAATAAATTATCTGGTGATGAGCGAACTAGCTCTCTACAAATGGAGCGGCTGGAATTATTATTGCCTGAGTAAGTTTTTCATCCTTGATCTCTGTATAAAGTTATTGGACACCTTGACATTCGCATTTTAGTTTTTAATGAAGGCTTGCGTTTCCTTCGTGTAATGTTTTAAGCTTAGCGTGGTTTATGTAAATTAATATCTTGGGTTAGAACTTATAATACAACATTGCACATACTGAACAATTCTTCTATGGCCAGTTGTTATAAAATGGCATAACATAGATTTCAGAGTAATCACAGAGTATTCTAGCTGGAGTGTTATGAAAATTAGCCAGACTTTCTTTCAGTTCACGTCAGGGTTATATTGCCGAAACTTTTGGACTTTCTGATAATTTCAGTGTTATACTATCCATAGGATACCAGACACTTTAGTTTAACGTTATTATTAAAGAACAAAGATTAGATCACATATTTCTGATATTAGACAGGTTAAGTTTTCTCATTCCCTCTATTAGATATAGTAAATAAGAAGGGCTTAATCTTGCCTCCATCAGAATGAACGAAACTGTTTCAGTTTGTGTTGTACTTCACTTACGGGTCCCCTATGCTGTGGTCGAGGAGGAATACAGGTTTTGATTGTTTAAAGATGTTGCCCTTGTTTGAAGCTTCTTGGAACAAAGTTCGTTTAATTTTCTTAGAATGGATATATATATTAGCATAATTGCTGCGAGTTTAGTGGACTAAAACTACTTGCCCCTAGCTTGACAGTTCCTGAAGCCCCCTTGAGTCTGTGAGCTGAATTGTATGAGAGGTCTGTCCCTCTATGGAATTTAATTTCCGTGGAATATTTAGTAGTACCGAGATTATTTTTCCAACCACTGAGGAGTATTTAGTTAATTGTTCATTTTAGTACCGTTTAAAGGACGATTTATCCTACTGCTTAATGAAGTGATGACCATCCCGAGTTCTTATAGTTTACTCCGATATATCATTGGTTTGTCATTGGCAAATACATCAGGACTCTCTAGAAAAAGTTAGCTTAATGATATGGCCTTGGTTTAGTGAGACTGGTTTGGAAAATGGTTGTTTGGCTCAAATATGGTTTTCACTCAAGTTTTTGTTGGATATTCATGTCTAGTCTTTCGCATTCCTTTGTAACAAGAATTTATTCACAGTTGTGAAGGCTAAAACAAAATTATAATTCCTTGAAATTTTCCAGACACTGGGCAATAAAATCACTGCAAGAGATTCACTGATAGCTGGGGCAGGACAAGGGAAGTAATGAAAGACACCGTTTGATAAGAGCAAGGAAGAGCAAGGAAGGTCATATAGATAAGTTTGAGAGTACCAACATGTCAAGAGAAACTGAGCAGCAAGGAGGTCACTACAGTTAAGTTTGAGATTGGCAACAAGTCAACGAGAAAACTGAACAGCAAGGAAGGACACTACATATAGACGTTTGAGGTTAGCAACACGTCAAGAGGAAGAAAGTGGTGCAGTGAAAGAACCGTTGGATACAAGTCGAGAGATTCTTACAGACGACTCTGAATAAAGCAGGTCTAAACTTTCTCCTGCCAGTGTAGAAGGAAGGAAAGTTGCTATATCTTAGTATAGCACTTATAAGCAACTGAAACTTGTAACACCTGTACGTAAAATGTAAATAAAACTGCATTATGTACATAATTTATGCTTTGAAAAATTCCTTTACAAAGTGAATGAAACTTCTTGCCTTTGCCTTTACAATAAACAAATTGAATGAAATTCCTTTAAGTAACTATATCTCTGGCTTCTTGATGTAAAATGTATTACTTTCAGCAAAGTTTAAAAGTCCCTTGAAGCTACCGTCATTCATTAGGTGTACAAGAAGCCTCTATTGGAAAAATCATTTTTTTCTTATGGGAGTACCTTATACTAGACTGTGGTGATGGTAGTTATATTTTTGACAATGTTTTCTTGGTTATTAATCGATACCAATTATCTAATGAAATATATTAATCTAAATCCCGTCCAATAATAAAGCTTTAAAGAACAGACTTCAAACCTAAGTAATTTAGATTCTCAGTACCATGTCGTTACAGGTTATCTTTGTTATAATTGAGTTGAATACAGAATTTAGGCCAAAGGCCAAGCACTAGGACGTATGAGGTCATTCAGCGCTGAAATGGAAAATGACAGAAAAATGTTTCAAAAGGCGTAACACAAAAGGCGTAACATGAGGAAAACCTCCCAGGTTATCTTTGTTATAGTTGAGTTGAATACAGAATTTAGGCCAAAGGCCAAGCACTAGGACGTATGAGGTCATTCAGCGCTGAAATGGAAAATGACAGAAAAAATGTTTCAAAAGGCGTAACATGAGGAAAACCTCCCAGTTGCACTATGAATCAAATGTTAGGTGATGGAAAGTAAGATAAAGAAGAATATGAAAAAAAGAGGTACAGTAAAAGAAACGAAAGTGATTGCTGCTAGGGGGCCTAAGCATAATTCCCTCCTGCTAATTTTGACAGTAATTAATTTGTCAAAACGTTGTGCAGTATGAGTTGGTTGGCTGTCAGCAAAGGTGGAGAGCAAGGTCACGCCTTTATTATCAAGCCATTTGACTGCTGTTAACAGACTGCCGTTAACTGATTGCCATCACCAGATGACTTCCATTCCTCAAATGTGCCTCTACCTTTTTTATTTAGGACAGTATCCGATACTAACTTTAGCCCTGGAAGCCGACATGGCCTTACCGTTCCACAGCACCAGATACCTCTTTCAGCCAGGTGTTTTTATAAGTGGAACAGATGTAAACCAATTGCTAAAATAGAGAAGGTGATTCCTGTTACTTTGTATTGTCTCAGCCAAGTGCAAGACTATGTTTGAAGGTGCACCAAGGTCTGGAATACCTTCTTTATTCACACGCTGAATGGACCCTGTATAAGGAATGAAATCATGAATAAGACCCCCACTGTCTGCAAGTACAGAGCTTGAATCCTCATTTTTTGGGCTTCATTGGTAGGTACTGTTTCATGCTATGCTTTCCTTTGAAAGGCACCATCTGCTCGTCCATACAGATATTCTGTTTCATTGGAAGTTCCTGCAGCTTATTTCTCAAGTGATCTATCAATGGTCTTACCTTGAAAAGCTTATCACTATTTACCTCATCATTATTATCTCGAATATGGAGGTTTGATTTAATTATAGTGACATTAAGTAATCCCAGCCATTGTTCACATTCCTCCTACTAAGATTAAGTGGCTTGTTCACATCTCTTTTGTGTTGCATACAAATTACTTTGATGAACTATTCCATCTAAGATACCTAGAGTGAAAAACTTGAAGTACCATATCGGGTATCCTAAATATACATCTGGGTCATAGGTGTTTGAGGCTTCATCATCATTAGGGATGAAAGCTGGCACTGGTGAAGGGGAGCTGTCTGTTTTCATAGTCCAGAGAACTCGTCTTGAGGGCTAGGAAGCTATTCGAGTAGTTCTCCTAGTGCTTGAGGAAGTTGATGGAAGGGCAGACTGATCCTGAATAACCTCTAAATTACCAATTGGAACTTCGTCACTCAACCCATTTCTTGCTCAATGGGTAAAATTCCTGTATTTTCTCTACAAAACTGTCTAGCGTTAATTCTTGAGTAAAAAATGGCTGGATCACTCCTAAAAAAAAAGCAAGATCTATTATGAATGATAATAAAATAAAAAAAGTAATTGCCAGAGAGAGAGAGAGAGAGAGAGAATAATGCATCAATCCATGAAAACATACAAGGCTTAATATGAATAAGAAAAATAAAATTACATGAATAATAAGGATAAGAAAAGGAAAATGACAGAACAAACTCAAAGAAAGTTATAACAACTTCAACTATTGTATTGTAGTCTACCATTACTTAGACCCGTTTTTTATATTCAGGAAACTTTTACAACAAAATGTAAAACAAAATTTCAGGCCATACTATTATAAAACTTTTATTTTAGCTACACAGACAGGATTTACTCATGTTGATGTAGCAATCACAGTAACCACACGGGTGCAGTTACAGTAACGATATGACTAACATGACGAAAATGTCACGCAATATATTAATTTGCTCATAATTTCTATGTTTCAACAAAAACTGAGAAGACGCTGTATCTCCGTGATCTAGAACTGATAAACTTTCAGAAAAAATATAAATTAGACAAGTGACATACCTGATAATCCATCCATGATCTTGAAAAGTTGTCCGTAAAGGTAATTCTTCAGAAACAAGCCGCATCACCAGTTTCTAAAAGACAATCCTTCATTTAATGGTGTTTTTTCAGTGAATCTCTTCTTGTTTTCTTGAGGAAATTTTATTTTAACCCCCTTTTCCTTTTCCACCCAAACAAGCTTGGGGGCCCCAGCCCCAGTTGGGAATCGGGGGTTTGGGTAAGGAAATACCAGAAAGGAGTGCTTTGCAGCAATAATGATAATTGGGAGCACCTACAGATTCGCGGGCCCACTCGACCGCTGACCGAAATCGGCGGAAGAACACCAAAACCAATATGGCAGCGATACCAAAACAACAACAAACAAAGTAGGTTGCGACTACATATCCGCGACGATCGATTTGTGTGTGCTGTCAGTAAGGCCGTGGCGGAACGGCGCTTCGCGCCTTATCCGCACATTTAAAGATTCTTAGCAAGCGCGGCATTTACTGGCAAGAGGTAATGTTGCGCTGCGCGCGCTAGCCACAGGGGTTACAGTAAGGCTACTTACTGTGGCGGATGGATTTGGGTGGCTCATCGCTTACGCTGACGTCCTTTTCACTACAGCGTGATCACACCCAAAGGCGTTCCTGTTGTAGTCGATCCGACAAATAGCTCCACAACACTCGCAGTTTTTTTGCTTTAGAATTAAATTATGTCTTTGAGCATATTCAATCACAACTTCTTTACCACCACTAGAGAAATAATGATAAAATTCACCGTAACCCACATTGCATGCAAACAATCGGTAGGAAATCGAAGGTCTCTGTCAAAATTAATGCCAGAAGGGCCAGCCACTGCCTCTGCCATAGCTACAGGAAGGCAAAATGCCGGTTTTGGCTTCATTATTCGATTATTCAGTCAAACAAGGGATAAACAGTGGACACTGGACAGGTAACTTTATTACTCCGCTGAAATGCTAGTTTAACCTCAGTTTTTCGACTAAAGTCGTTCGTAATTGGTTATGAAACCCATTACGTCATAACGATATCACAACCTCTCAGCCAATAATGAGTAACTGGACTGTTTTTCTTTGCGTAAGAAAGTAAGTTAGAGGGCTCATTAAAAAGTAAACATTACCATAGAGGAAACACCTCTCCCGACTTAGGAAAAATTCGAGGTAAAAACTTAAGCTCATTTAATTCCACCCCGTTCAATCTCTCATATAATGACTATACTTTTAAATTGCTTTCACATGCTCTTTCCATGTAGGTGATTATATATCTTAATATCCAGTGCGGAGTGCTTCTGAAGAACTACCTCAGTAAAAATCCAGGTTCACAATTCTAAATTGTCAACATTACACTGAGCATAGCTCTCCTCAGATTCGACAATCAGCTCCCAGTTGCTTTTTCCTTGGAGTGGAAGAGTAGACGAATTTGGTCATGACTGACAAGAGGGGTATAGAGTTATTCTCTCTCAATTGAAAGCCAATAGAAACTTAGATGACGAATTAGTCATGTTGGGCAATAGGTTAGGGTTTACAAGTCGTTACAAAATGCTAAACTTAGCTACATAACACTATTGTACAGTAATACTAACTGAAAATATTAAAAGGAATCTGAAGGCACTGATCAAGGAACTGAGGTATACATTAAATTCGGTTGGGTAGATCTAAGCCCTTATTCCGCAGCGAACTAGACTATGCCAGTTGACGTTTTTCTATACAGGTTTTTTTACCGCCTGAACAAGAATTTAAGATAATGTTTTTTGGCCGGCTGTAATTAACGTGTAATTTACCTTGAACATTTGTACCTACAGAAAAAACAAAGTCCTTCATGTTGTTGTCTCTGTCGTATCACCAATTTTAATTAGCTGCTGTTCGTTCGTTTGTGTGCTGCGCAGTTTCGAATTGTCATGGGAAACCACACCTTCCGAATGACGTCACGAAAAAAAAACTCCACCCAAAAAGTGACATCATTATAGACAATATCCAATCGTAAATAAGCACGTTTCAATTTTCTCTGAAACAAAAGAAAGCACAGTGTTTTCAGCAATGACAATAATATAATGTTACCAAGTCGTAAATTTTTTTTCGGCAAAATACACCTATTTTCTCCAATAAGCGTTATTTGCACTAACGCCATGAGTGAATTAGCACGACCGTAAACACGCTACACGCTCCGATTTTGTTCCCCAGGAAAGTTTCCCCATAGTGTGTGAAAATTTACGTGAATTATCGAGATTTCACAAACTATTATTATGGGCCATAGAAAAGGCCGCTCTTAAACTTTTGCCCAAATCACTGTTTAATCAAGAGTGAACATATTTTGCCCGACTTGTAAGGACAAGTTCCTTCTTGATTTGAACAAAAAAGCCTTTGGGTGCGATAAAACCTATGTAAGGTAAGCTATTTCCTGTATATATTTTGATTATTGTGTGAAATATTTGATTGTGTGAAATATGCTGGAGTATTGTCTCCTCAGTTAGCCTAATGGCCGCTCAAATTTTTCGGAATTGTCATGAAGTGTGCAGGGAAGGTAGTGCCCTTAAGGGGGGGTCGCAAAGGGGGGCGAAGACCCCCGCTAGGCCTAGGTAGGGGTACGGCGCTCTAGGTTAGGTTAGGTGGTTTGTTTGGTTAGGTAGTGCCCTGGAATCACTTTTCTCCTGCTCCCCCCACCCAAAACCCCGGTTCCACTGGGGTCCCCCAAGATTGTTGGATGGGAACAAGGGTGTAATTGCTTGATGCCACCAATATTAATGATTAGTTTAAGCATAATCAAAAAATACATAGGAAAAATATATATTTCTTCCGCAAACAAGAGACGGAGCTCTCCTTTAGATTTACCGAAGTGGACTATGGCAATTGACGTTTTCCTATGTTATTTTGCTTACTTTACAAGAGTTTAAGGTAATATTTTTCTGGTCGACTGTAACTAATCTGTTATTTACCTTTGAACTCTGTAGTTGGTACATCGTACCCCTTGTACTGTCATGTAGTCTTCAGAGGTAAATTACGGTTTAATTACAGTCGACCGAATAAATATTACTTTAAATTCTTGTTCAGCAGGTAAAATAACATAGGAAAACGTCAACTGCCATAGTCTACTGTACCGCGGAATGCGGGCTTAGAATTACTTCGGTTGCAATGCAAAATTAGTGTTTAGCATTTACTTCCATTTCAAAGTGACGCCTGCATACCAAGGCCTTTAATGCTGGCCCTATCTTATACCACTAAGGTTTCCAAGATTCAGCAGTAAAACTTCTAAACCATGAAATACTGGGACTTAAAGTAACAAGTCCTGTAAGTAAAAAAACACCTATGAATATCTAAATCATATGAAATACCCTAGCATGCTATTTACAGTTTCAGGAGTAAAATGTAAAAGGTCCCCGCTTATCAGCTGAAAGCATGGACACCAATTTTCACCAAACTTACGGAAACGGGTAGCAGACCTCATATCAATAGACCACTTCAAATTCAGAAGTTAATTCGCTTAAAATATTTTACACTTGGGAACACACACCACCTTCTCCAGTTGCACACCATACAGCTGGCCGCCATCTTGATACACACGAACACGAGGAACGTCCTTCACAAACGTCTGAAAAACTAATAATTATGAAGGGGAAAGTACCTCAAGTTGTTTGACAAGTAACGCCATCTGTGTGTGAAATTCGTAGTTACTGCTGTGCATCTATGAGGAAAATTGCAAATTTGAAAATATGCATTTACATGCAAGTCCTTTTTATTCCTTTATATTTCATCAGGGCCTCCTGTGCATTACAACACTATATTCTATTTATATCTGAGAGTAACAATGTTCTATTTGTGATGTCAAACTTCATTTTCATTTTTTTCTTTAACTTTTTAAAAGTTATACACTGTTTCCGACGATGTATGTTATTCCTAACTTTTTTTCATGATTTTATGTTTATCTTTTCCCATTATTTCATCTCTGTATTTCACTATGCTTCTATTTATCAGTGTGATCTTCATGATTGTAGTAGTATTTGTTAACAATTCAATAAAATAAATATCGAATGCATTACTGGCTGCTCATACAAGCCAAAGCCCTTACATTAGTTATGAGGTAAGTGGAGCAGACCCATTAGCTGCAATTTTTAGTTCCGTATTGTTATTTAGTGATGTGGCATCGTTACTTATTTTATTAAAGGTATAGACAGAAGGGTATCAATAATGGGTTTCTCGTGGACCTGTGGCTTGCTTAGGCCATCAGAATCATAGAAAACGTAAAAAAGTTGATAAAAGAAAATGTCATAATTTAAATGGGTAACCTGTTTAAATGAAGTGTGGTCCATTCTGATTGGTTTCATATTTTTGCCAGTTCAGCAGACTGTTAACTGAACGTTATTTTGAAACAGTAAAATATGCTGTCTTATTCTATAGCAGTTACTTAAGGTAGACTGGGGACAGTGGCATCTAATAAAAGAAGGATCTTGAAAAATGCTTGATAAGAACCTTTTTTCTTCTTCAGTCGACTCTTAAGAACTCATTTCAAATTAGCAAACATAAAATTTTTCCTACTAATGAAGCCATACACGCTTTTATACTCACATTTCTTTAAGAGTAACTGTATTATTAGCCCAAATAAACCATAAAAAGATCAGCAGACAGTCTCTAAGAATGTTACACGTTAAATAGAAATTGGAGAATTGTTGATAGTACTACACAAATGAATTACCGGAGTTAAATAAATTAAATTTGTTTCTCAGCCTTCCTAGCACTGTTAGAATAGTCTAGCCAAAAAAGAAAAAGCTATAGTCTGGATGTTAAGATAATTTGGTCGCCGTAAATTCTACTTGGCAAGGCACGAAAATGCCACTTTCTTAACTGAATAAGCACAATTAGTTACCTAAAGGCCTCTAAGAACGAATTCTGTCATTTGGAGCTGCAAAACGCTACTATCATGATTTTAGAGGCCATACTTTCCGTGTTAAAAGAGGAGGGTGTATGAGGACACTTGGGGGACGGAGGTGAGGTATGGGGAGGGCATGAGCTTGGTTACACATGTCCTCATCCAGATTTTAAATTAAGGTAGTCTCATGCCAAGAGTGTCGATCACGTAATAGAGGGATTCTGTGTTACATGAAGCATCTGTATTGTGGAATCCAATAGGAAATTTTCACTAACATGTAATGTATCAGACAGAGAATATAGACACTGATAAATGGAGTGTATAAAAAATGTACAAAAACAGAAACTCACGCTGCACAATAGGCCTAACTCTGGTTGTTAAGAGCTAATGATAAGCAACAGAATAGAGTGTTTGGTTGTTGTTACTAATGGCCCTTCAACCAACAACTGCGAAGCTAACAACAGAGGCAAGAAAAGGTCTCACCCTTACAAGAGAATAGCAGGATCAGATAAGAAGAAAAAAAAAACGACAACAAAGAAGGAATGACGGTGAATACGTTCTCTCAGACCTCTCCCACATCTCACGTCTGATACGATATGAGAGGGACAGAGAAAGAGAGAATTGTATTCTTATAGATTTGTTGACGTTCACTCACCCATTCATTCGTGTTTCTTTCATCGTTTGAGAGAGAGAGAGAGATGCATTCATTTACTCAATACTTATGCCAGATTAACAGTCAGAGCTAGGAATGAACCTCACCCAATCTAATGGTTGAAAGAACTCTTCCGGGTGTCTCTCTCTCCCTCCCTCCCTCCTGCCTTTTCATCGCGGGAAGATAAGAGGGAAATGGGACGATAGCAATGCGAGATATGCGAAGCCATTTGAAAGTCCTGAATGAGCTTTTAGCAGACCAATACGAGAATCCACGGAATTTCAAAGGACGATTAGCCTACCTGTTTTTGCCGTGCGTGGTGTATAACACGGATACATAAGAGACAGGGAATTATTAGGGTTCCCTCTCTCTCAAGCGCCTCAGTGGCGTGATCGGTTTGGTATTGGCGTACCACCTGTGGCTGCGAGTTTGATTCTCTGGCATTCTACTGAGGTGTGAGAGATGTGTATTTCTGGTGGTAGAAGTTCACTATCGACGTGTTTCGGAAGTCACGTAAAGCCGTTGGTCCCGTTGCTGAATTACCACTGGTTCTATGCAATGTAAAAACACCATACAAACAAACAATCTCTCTCTCTCTCTCTCTCTCTCTCTCTCTCTCTCTAAGGAAACGTTGTTGGTGTGGTAATAGCAAAATCTTCAGTTCTTGAAGATTTTGGGCTTGAATGAGATCATCATCAAAAGGGAAACATAAAACAGGGAATTAAGATCTCTCTCTCTCTCTCTCTCTCTCGCTCTCTCTTCTCTCTCTCTCTCTCTCTCTCTCTCTCTCTCTCTCTCTCTCTCTCTCAGAGGTAGTATTGTTGGTATGAAATGACTGACTAACATTGCTGCCATTCATATTTATTCAGACAAAGTTACATATTAAGAAAGTTTGAATGCAAATCTTTATCCAAGAATGATATACAGTGTTATCAAGGTCATCATTCCATGGTCAGGTACGGAGTTCATCTTGAGACAGACTTGAGTCCATTACATCCCAGGAGAGGTTCGGTCTAGCTGCTTTTAGGATAAGGACACTGAACGTCCTCTTGTGGGACACACATGGCCTTCCCTTCGTCGAAGAGTTCACCGGTTGGGCATTCAAACCTGAGCATCCGTAACCAGACCAGCCATGGAAATAAAGCCACGAAAAAAGCTATATACACGTTTCTTAAAAATTGGAGGATTATGGGTTAGGTAATAACTGACTACAGTTTAACTGTCCCATGGATTTCATACGACGCTTTTGTAGTTCTATTTCGAAAGAATGAGGAAGATTCCCATCAGTAGTTATTCATCAAGAAAAATGAATGAGACCCAATGAAGCTGGTGAACAATGAAAAAATTAATTGGGTGATTTTGCATAAAACTTATATTCATTCACTCTTGCCTCGCGTTCTAAGTAAATCATTCAACGGGAATTTTTATCTAATAAGTAAGCTCCTTGCTATAACAGAGATAATTTTTCTAAAGTATGGATTTAGTGCTTTGAATCAAATGGGTTTGCTGACTACTCGGTAATATGTAAACGGTATATTTACTATTTTTTCAGGATTAATATAGAATTGTGCAATCCTTAATTAACTATGATTCATAAATCAATAATAAAATTCTGAATCATAGGACTTTAACCCAATTATTGCAAATGAGTGAATGTTGTATTGTAAGATTTCAAATGAAAATGTACGGGTTGTAATAATAAAAGACTTACAGGTTTTTTAAATGAAAAATCCACAATTATACATTATATATAGTGTATGCTGTGATTCTGAATTCATTGCAATCTAATGGAGTGTTGGTTCAAGATATATTGCATTCTATAAACTGTGAATATAAAATTAATTATTCATGTCTACTTGTCTGTAGGTTCCTTAAAACTGATAAAGTATGTTCGTAGGTGTAAAGGCTTATCACGCAGTTAGACAAACTACTGAAGCAGTAGACTAATCACTTCAGCTGATACAGGATTAGCTAAGAGGTCTACTGAACAGTACAATTATGCAAAAGCTGCCGTATAATAATAATAAAAAAAAATATAAAAAACAAATAATATAAAAGCAGGAACTTACGTTTGCTTTACACCACCTTCGCAGCGATAGTGAACGGTGCAGCTCCTATGGAAGTCGGCGAAGTAGCCATCTTCTTGACAGACGAAGGTGGGTGGCTGGCCAATGGCCCCACCTCCACGGGCCCAACCTTCAAGGGCAGCCGACCTCCAACGGGCCCAACCTCCAAGGGCCTCACCTTCAAGGTCCGAGTTAGCAAGGGGCCTTACCTTTAGGGCCCAATCGTCGGCCAAGGGCCTCACTTTTAAGGCCAAGACGGTTAGCAAGGGCCCAACCGCCAAGGGCCTCACCTTCAAGGTCCCGACGGTTAGCAAGGGCCCAACCTCCAAGGGCCTCATCTTTAAGGGCCCGATGGTTAGCAAGGGCCCAACCTCCAAGGGGCCCTAACCCATTTTTTCTTTAAGGGCCGACGGTTAGCAAGGGCCCAACCTCCAAGGGCCCTCACCTTTCAAAGGTCCCGACGGTTAGCAAGGGCTTCAAGGTCCCGACGGTTAGCAAGGAGGCCTCACCTCTAAGGGGCCCAATCGTCGGCAAGGGCCTCACCTTCAAGGTCCAGACGGTTTAGCAAGGGCCCAACCTCCAAGGGCCCGACGGTTAGCAAGGCCCCAACCTCCAAGGGCCTCATCTTTAAGGGCCCGACGGTTAGCAAGGGCCTCACCTTCAAGGTCCCGACGGTTAGCAAGGGCTTCAAGGTCCCGACGGTTAGGCAAGGGCCTCACCTCTAACAAGGGCCCAATCGTCGCAAGGGGGCCTCACACCTTTAAGGGCAAGGACGGTTAGCAAGGGCCCAACCCTCAAGGGCCTCACCTTCAAGGTCCCGACGGTTAGCAAGGGCTTCAAGGTCCCGACGGTTAGCAAGGGCCTCACTCTAAGGGCCCAATCGTCCAGCAAGGGCCTCTTTTACCTTTAAGGGCTCGACGGTTAGCAAGGGCCCAACTCCAAGGGCCCAACCTCCAAGGGCCTCACCTTCAAGGTCCCGACGGTTAGCAAGGGCCTCACCTTTAAGGGCCCGATCGTCAGCAAGAGCGTAAACTACGAGAACTGGAAGAAGAGACAATTGCTGTATGTGAGGTCATACATACATACAAGTACATGAATATGCATAGACTAAATATTATTGCTTTTTGATTTCAAATAATTATGAAATGCTAATCTCGGTGTGGAAACTATTTATAAATGAAAAAATAAGGAAAATTACCTACCAATACAAATGAACATAATAATGATTGAAACATGATTTTCAAGATGAGACATTATACATATAATGAGGTATCACCCTTAAAAATAGAAGCCAGCAAATGAATGATTTTCTTTAATCCTAAAACACTTCGTTTATAGTAGAAATTGATCAAATGACATCTTCACACCAAAGACGATAAGATTAACAAGGGGGTTGATCCTTGAACTGAGCAAAATAACCAGGGGTGATTCTGAAACTGACCAAAATAACCAGGGGTGATCCTGGAACTGAGCAAAATAACCAGGAATAATTCTGGAACTCAGCAAAATAACCAGGAATGATCCTGGAAACTGGGCACAATAACCAGGGACGTGAACCTGAAATAGAGTTCACTGTTCATTTCATGAAGGCAAAATACGGCTGAAGGGAAGGTTTCCTGGAAAGAAGGAACCTGCCACCTGTCCAGGACCACAGTTCCCAATGACAGGTTAGTACGGTGCTGTGCCCTAGGAAGGGTTAGGTAGGGCATTGTCCCTGACAGGTCAGGTAGAACACTGTGCCTGGGACAGGTTAGGTAGAATGCTGTGCCCTACGCCGGGTTAAGGTTGGACAATGTTCTAGGACATGTTACGTATGGTACTGCATATGCCTTAGGACACGTTAGGTCGGACAATGTGACTAGGACAAGCAATGTCTTCTAGGACAGGTTAGGTAGAATGCTGTGTCCTAGGACGGGTTAAGGTTGGATGCTGCTCTAAGACATGTAATGCAAGATACTATGTATGCCTTAGGAGTTAGGTATATAGGGCACCGTGCTCTAAGACAGGTTAGATAGGACACTGCCCTACGACAGGTTAGATAGGACACTGCCCTACGACAGGTTAGGCGGGACACTGCCCTACGACAGGTTAGGTAAGACACAGCGTCCGATGACAGGTAAGGCAGGACGCTGCACCCTAGGATAATTTTGGGAAGATACTGTTACCCTGGACAGGTTAGGTTAAGATCGATATTTTTGTGGGTTATTCAAGGTAAAAGGCGCTCTAAAAATAAAAAATAAATAAATAAATAGAAATATTTACCAGAGACAAACAAAATTACGGCGAGGCGAGCCATTTCTGGAATACTAGTCACACCACAGACAAGCTGGAGCTACGAGAAGTTGAAATCTCTCGTTCTGCTTCGTCAGGAAAGGACTGGTGACTGTGCCAGGGGGATTCGCCATTTATAAAGGGTCCGTGGATGACAAACGCCTGATGTCTGAGCACCACATAAAAATCTTAGCAATCGTCGAAACAATAGGCAATGGTGGTTCATATGCTAATCCGTTTTTTCCTTCGATGAGAGTTATGAAAAATGGAGTATCGGTATCGTGTGTGTGCTTTCCTTGGAAGAACATTTTCAGAAATTTTAAATTTTTAATTTATTTCTTTTTAATTGTTTACTCATTTTATTTTGATAACATTTTATGGCTAGTTATTTATTACTTCATTACATTGATTTGGGAGTGCCGGTATCGGGCCTTTTTTCTTGTTGGGTGAACAATTTTTTGCCTTTTTTTTTTTTGTATATCATCCAGGTTTTATTTGTTCTACCCTTGTATTTGATGATATACTTTGCACTTTTTAGCTATGTATTTATTACTTTATTGCATACCCTCTCTCTCTATCATTGATCTTTCCTGTCTGTATTTCCTGTTACTCTCTGTACCTTCTGTTACGTCTTTGGAATGAAGACCATTTTGTTTGGAAGCTTGAAATTTGAATTTCCAGTCAGTGGCCCCTGTGGTGGGCTTGTTCCATACGAATAGGGCTCATCTTCTGAATAATAATAACAATAATAATAATAATAAAAAATAATAATAATAATAATAATAAATAGTAAAAATTTATTTTTATTATTATTATTATTATTATTATTATCATTATTATTGCTATTATCATTATTATTATTATATTATTATTATTATTATTATTATTATTATTATTATTATTATTATTATTATTATTATTATTATTATTATTACTCATTGATGCGCAATACCATGGGACACCAGAGTTGAAGAGAAAGAGAGGGAAAAAATGGATAAGTATCAAGACCTGAAAATAGAAATAAGGATATGGGATATGCCGGTGGAAATCGTACCCATAATCATAGGAGCACAAGGCACGATCACAAGATCCCTGAAAAGGAATCTAGAAAAAACTAGAGGCTGATGTAGCTCCAGACTCATGCAGAAGTGCGATTCTAGTAAGAAAAGTGATGGACTCCTAAGGAGGCAGATTGCAAACCCGGAAAACCCCCAAGTTAGAAATACCACCCAGTCGAATTAGAGGATGATAGACCAAATAAATAAATAAATAAATAATAATAATATTAATCATTATATTTTTATATTAATCTCATTCTAAAGTATTATAGGTGATTATTAGAGTTTACTCAAAGCATTATTAAATCTTATCTTTGAATAGGGTCCACAAAATCAAATTGGTTAGTGGTTACTGTTCAATGTTACATTTCGTTTTCATTCCCACGGAATCTTTTATACACATAATGGAAACCTTACTTGATGAATTCTCCTAAGTAAGGAACGTTTATGATGACATTATAATATTAATCCGCTACTCTCCATTTTACGCAAAGTATGAGTGACACTAAATTGAATACGTACCATTTATCGACTTGTGTAACATGGCGTTACAATGACTAAGGACACAGACTCCGAGGAATATTACACCCATGTATGCCCATTGTAAGTTTGATCGCAAACAATTTTCTTTAAAATGACATCTTACGCTACTGAAATTTACTTCAAATTTTTTAATTTGCAGTGAAAACTCCTTCCATGTCTTTATGAGAACTTGATTCAGCTAAGTACATGTTGTCCAGCCCTTTTATATAAGCAACCCTTATTTAAAGTTAGGTACCCCACCCAACCCTCACTCCCTCCAACTTTTCTCCCCTGCAAGCAGAAAGTCAAGTACCTCCTTAAGATATGCCTTTCAACCTGACCCCTTTTGACCTGTTATAGAATGTAGCATGATCATAAATATAACTGATTCAAACGCCACATACATCACTGCAACGAACAACTATTTGATCTGATCTGTAAAGGTTATTTTGCGGTTCACCTTTCAAATCATTACCTCTCTCTCTCTCTCTCTCTCTCTCTCTCTCTCTCTCTCTCTCTCTCTCTCTCTCTCTCTCTCTGGGGGGGAAGAATGTGTAGGTGCACACTTTATATAGGTGCCGTGTTAAAAATAAACTATCAGTTATGGACCTGTTCATTAGCACGATTTTACGGGTAGCAGCCGGATGTAGAGAGAGAGAGAGAGTAAATCAGGAGTATAAGGCGTGAGTGAATTAGAATACAGTCTCTTTAGTAAACTAAGTAACCGCCGCAAACCCTTGGGGTATTTGACAACTCCTAGGGTATCTATAGCCCCAAAATTAATAGAAAATACCTGGGGGTATTTACGAACCCCTAAGGTGTCTGTAAAACCACACGGTATTTGAAAACCCTAGGGAATTTTGAAAATCCAACAGTATTTGCAAGCCCCAGGATGAAACTCTAATAAGTAAAAAAAAGAAAAAAAAAGTAACAGGAGTTTGCCTACCGAAACACCTCAAATTTTAGAAGAAAAACTTCAAATTTCAGACAAAAAACCTCAAATTTCAGACGAAAAACCTCAAATTTCAGAAGTAAAACATAGTTTCAGACAAAAACCACAAATTTCAGACTAAAAAACTTAATTTTACACGATTCTGACGAAAACCCACAGATTTATGATGAAAAACCTCAAATTTCAGAGAAAATCTGACTTTACAAAATCATGAAGGCGAAACAGAGACAGCGTAATGAAATCCTCGACAATTTACAAAACGCCAAAAAAAAAAAACAAAAAAACATTCATTTGTTCTTCAGTGGTTTACGTCACGACTTGACGTAACCACTGCAATTTCTTAATAATGCGATGGATATTAATTAGTGAACTGCCTTGTATAATTACAGGGGACGACGTGCTACTAATGAGGTTTATGCTATGAGTCAGCCCTTGTCAGACAATGTGGTTTCTTAACTGGTGAATATAGTGTCTGCATACACATATACTTACATATATATACATAGCTGTAACCCATTTTTTATATAAACTTAATCTTGAAACTAATGTTCAAAACAAGTCCTTACTCTCTCTCTCTCTCTCTCCTCGCTCTCTCTCTCTCTCTCTCTCTCTCTCTCTCTCTCTCTAAGGTGTTTTTGGTATGAAATGACTGACTGACATTGCGGCAATTCATATTTATTGAGACAAAGTTACACATTAAGAAACTTCTCTATAAACAGCTTGAATGCAAATCTTCATCCAAGAATGATATTCAGTGTTATGAAGGTCATCATGCCATGGTCAGGTACGGAGTTCATCTTGAGACAGACTTTAGTCCATTGCATCCCAGGAGAGGTTCCGTCTAGCTGCTTCCAGGATAAGGACACAGAACGTTCTCTTGTGGGACACACATGGCCTTCCCTTCGTCGAAGAGTTGACCAGTTGGGCAGCCAAACCTGAGAGAACGAGAGGTATTTGTTTCAGACTTTTCCAATTGAATGTCCGTAACTAGACCAGCCATGAAAATAAAGCGTGACAGGTAAAACGGGCCGCGTTGGGCCACGAAGACAGCTATTTACCCGTTTCTTAAAAACTGGAGGGTTATGGGTTAGGTTTGATTTCTTACGATGCCTTTGTAGTTCTATTTAGCAAAGATGGGAAAGATTCCCATCAGAAGTTATTCACCAGAGAAAATGAATGAGACCCAATCAAACTGGTTAATAAGGCATAAAAAGTTTACTTGTGTGACTTTGAAGATAACTTTCATTCATTCAATCATGTCTAGCGTTCTAAGCAAGCCATTCGTGTCATTTTTTTCTGATAAGTTCTAATAAGTAAACTGCTTGCTATAACTCAAAAATAATTTTTCTTAAGTATGGATTTAGTGTTTTGAATCAAAATGGTTTGCTGATGACTCGGAAATATTTGGTACATAAAGGCGACATTTCCTATATTTTTCCTGGAATCATTATAGAGTTTTGCAACCTTCATTTAAGGTTGATTAATAAATCAACAATCAAATTCTGAGTCATAATGCAAAGGAGTGAATGTGGCCTTGTAAGATTCCATTTGAAAAGGAGGGGTTTATAATACAAGACTTACATGATTTAAATGAAAAATCCACAATTATACATTGTATAGCAGTATATACTGTGATTATAAATCCTTCTTGTCTACTCGTCTGTAGGTTCCTTAAGCTGATGCAGTAAGTTCTTAGGTGTAGAGGCTTATCACCCAGTTAGAAAAAACTTACTTCATGTATGTCTACTGAAGCAGTAGACCACTCACTTCAGCTGATTCGGGATCAGCTAAGAGGTCTACTGAACAGTACAATTATGCAAAAGCTGCTGTATAATAATGATTAAAAAATGATAAACAACAAATGATAGGAAAGCAGAAACTTACGTTTGCTTTTCACCTCCAACGCAGTGATAGTAGACGACGCAGTTCCTGTGGAAGTCGGCGAAGTATCCGTCTTTTTGACAGACGAAGGTGGGTGGCTGACCCTGTCCACGGCCATTGGCAAGCGCGTGAACTACGAGAACTGGAAGCAGAGGCGATTGCTGTATAAATACTGCGTTTATACATACACAAATATATACATAATGAATACGCATAAACTAACTGAAACAGTCTTTCGATTTCAAGTAATCATGAAATGCTGATCTTTGCTTGCAACTATTTACAAATGAAAAAAAGAAATATTACAACCAAATAATAATGATTGAAACATGATTTTCAAGATGAGACATTATACATATAATGAGGTATCACCCTTAAAAATGGAAGCCACCAAATGAATGATTTTCTTTAATCTTAAAACACTTCGTTTACAGTAGAAATTGATCAAATGACATCTTCACACCAAAGACGATAAGATAAACAAGGGGGTTGATCCTGGAACTGAGCAAAATAACCAGGAATGATTCTGGAACTGAGCACGATAACCAGGAATGATTATGGAACTGAGCACGATAACCAGGAATGATCCTGGAACTGGGCACGATAACCAGGGCGTGAACCTGAAATAGAGTTCACGGTTCATTTCATGAAGGCAAAATACGGCTGAAGGGAAGGTTTCCTGGAAGCGAAGGCCTGCCACCTGTCCAGGACCACAGTTCCCAATGACAGGTTAGGTGCGGTGCTGTGCCCTAGGAAGGGTTAGGTAGGGCACTGTGCCTGGACAGGACAGGTAGGACACTGTGGCTGGGACAGGTTAGGTGGGACAATGTGATTAGGACAGGTTAGCTAGAATGCGGTGTCCTAGGACGGGTTAAGGTTGGACACTGCTCTAGGACATGTTACTTAAGATACTGCAAATGCCTTAGGACAGGTTAGGTGGGACACCGTGCTCTAAGACAGGTTAGATAGGACACTACCCTAAGACAGGTAAGGTAGGACACTGTGCTCTAAGACAGGTTAGCTAGGACACAACGTCCTAGGACAGGTTAGGTCAGATGCTGCACCCTAGGGCAAGTTAGGTATCCTAGGACAGGTAAGGTCAGATACTGTGCCCTTGGACAGGTTAGGTCAAGATCGACAGTTTTGAGATGGAAAAACACAAACTACGGTCCAGAGCTTTCTTCTTGATTGACCTAACCAAACAACCAAGAAGGAGAGAGAGAGAGAACAAATATTTACCAGAGACAAACAAAACTACGGTGAGGCGAGCCATTTCTGGAATACTAGTCACAACACAGGCAAGCTGGAGCTAGAAGAGTTTGAACTCGGTCTTCGTCGGGAAAGGACTGGTGACCGTGCCAAGGGGCCTCCACCATTTATAAAGGGACAAGCAGGAAATGCCTAACTAAGCATGACAAATGCGTGACGTATGAGTACCTGATAAAAGTCTTCGCTATCGTCGTAACAGTAGACAATGTTGTATATATGTTAATTTTTTTTTCTTTGAAGAGAGATAAAAAAAACGAAGTGTCGGCATCGAGTGTATTTTCCTTGGAAGACCATTTTTAGGATTTGAAAGTTTTTATTAATCCTATTAAACAGTGCCTACATTTATTCGATAATGACATTTATAGCTAGTTATTTATTACTTATTATATCATTTTTGGGAGCGTATAGGTGTCGT
>NC_061092.1:4954553-5060116 GCF_015104395.2 Macrobrachium nipponense | reverse complement strand
GAGCTTTCTTCTTGATTGACCTAACCAAACAACCAAGAAGGAGAGAGAGAGAGAACAAATATTTACCAGAGACAAACAAAACTACGGTGAGGCGAGCCATTTCTGGAATACTAGTCACAACACAGGCAAGCTGGAGCTAGAAGAGTTTGAACTCGGTCTTCGTCGGGAAAGGACTGGTGACCGTGCCAAAGGGGCCTCCACCATTTATAAAGGGACAAGCAGGAAATGCCTAACTAAGCATGACAAATGCGTGACGTATGAGTACCTGATAAAAGTCTTCGCTATCGTCGTAACAGTAGACAATGGTTGTATATATGTTAATTTTTTTTCTTCGAAGAGAGTTATAAAAACGAAGTGTCGGCATCGAGTGTATTTTCCTTGGAAGACCATTTTTAGAATTTGAAAAGTTTTTATTAATCCTATTAAACGGTGCCCTACATTTATTCGATAATGACATTTATAGCTATTTATTTATTACTTTATTATATCATTTTGGGAGTGTATTGGTGTCGTGCATATTTTTCTTGTTAGAACATTTTGTCTCTCTTTTTTTTTTTTTTTTCATTCAGATTTTTGTTTGTTCTGTCCTTAAATTTGATGATATACTTATATATTAGCTATTTATTTATTACTTTAATACATTATTTATTCTCTTCTAATAACTGATCTTTTATTTCTGTATTTCCTGTTACCTTCTGTTACTTCTTTCAAATGAACACTATAATATTCTTTTGAAGCTTCAAATTTGAATTTCCAGTCAGTGGCCTCTATGGTGGGCTTGTTCCAGACGAATAGGATTCATCTTCTGAATAATAATAATAATAATAATAATAATAATAATAATAATAATAATAATAATAATAATAATAATAATAATAATAATAATAATAATAATTGGAGCTACAGAAGCAAACCAAAGGAAGAAATGGACAAGAGAAGAAAATAAGGAAATATGGAGATGCTACATCGGAAGCAACCCGACAGAGAGAGGATATAGAAGGTTGGTCAACATCTGGAATGAGAGGAATAACACCCCCCAAACAAAACAGAGGCTGGTAGACCAAGTAAGAAACATAAAGAAAAAGAACTGGCTCTCCCCAACAGAAAGAGAAGAACTGGAAAGGGAAATGTCACACGACAACGAATTACACGAAGACGAACTGAGGGACGATGCCACAGAAGACGACAGGGATGATGAGGTATCAAACAACAACACACGAAGAAACACCGACGAAGTAACAGAGAGGACGGAATGGGTAGAAAAGATTAGACAATGGATGGAACCAGATACAGAGAGAACGAAGATCCCCTCCATGAAAGCCTACAACGCCAAGAAATTAAGGCAGAAAACAAGTGAGGTCAATGAAATAATGGGCATAATACACACCACCAGTATCACAGAAACAAATAACTTGGCATATGCAGTAGCAAGATTAGTAGCAGAACTGATAGGGATACGAACACCAACACCACCAGCACAACCAACCCAACAGAAACCAAAACAGCATCCTCCTTGGAAAAGGCGCCTGGAAAAGCAAATCATGGTGATGAGATCTGACTTGAGTAAACTGAAAGAGATGGCAGAAAAAAGGCTAAGAAGCAAGAAAACAAGGGAGGAACTCAACGAGAAATACAATGTACAAGAGAGGGGACTAAACAACACAATAGAAGATGTAAAACCGAGGCTTAAGGCTAAAGCACATAAGATCCAACGGTACATGAACAGGAATAAAGGATACCCACAGAACAAACTATTCGGAACTAACCAGAAAAGACTATACAGCCAACTAAGAGGGGAAGACAACCACCAAGACATTCCTGAAGCCGAACCAAGTAAGAGACTGTGGGAAAACATATGGAGCAATCCAGTATCACACAACAAACATGCAACATGGCTCCAGGAAGTCAAGGAAGAAGAAACAGGGAGAATAAAACAAAGATTCACAGAGATCACGACAGACACAGTCAGACACCAACTAAAGAAAATGCCAAACTGGAAAGCACCAGGTCCCGATGAAGTCCATGGATACTGGCTCAAAAACTTCAAGGCCCTATACCCACGAATAGCAGAACAACTCCAGCATTGTATCTCAAATCACCATGCACCCAAATGGATGACCACAGGAAGGACATCCTTAGTACAAAAAGACAAGAGTAAGGGAAATATAGCCAGTAACTACAGGCCTATCACCTGCCTACCAATAATGTGGAAGTTACTAACAGGTATCATCAGTGAGAGGCTATACAACTACCTAGAGGAGACAAACACCATCCCCCACCAACAGAAAGGCTGCAGAAGGAAGTGTAGGGGCACAAAAGACCAGCTCCTGATAGACAAAATGGTAATGAAGAACAGTAGGAGAAGGAAAACCAACCTAAGCATGGCATGGATAGACTATAAGAAAGCCTTCGACATGATACCACACACATGGCTAATAGAATGCCTGAAAATATATGGGGCAGAGGAAACACCATCAGCTTCCTCAAAAATACAATGCGCAACTGGAATACAATACTTACAAGCTCTGGAATAAGACTAGCAGAGGTTAATATCAGGAGAGGGATCTTCCAGGGAGACTCACTGTCCCCACTACTCTTCGTAGTAGCCATGATTCCCATGACAAAAGTACTACAGAAGTTGGATGCCGGGTACCAACTCAAGAAAAGAGGCAACAGAATTAACCATCTGATGTTCATGGACGACATCAAGCTGTATGGTAAGAGCATCAAGGAAATAGATACCCTAATCCAGACTGTAAGGATTGTATCTGGGGACATCAGGATGGAGTTTGGAATAGAAAAATGCGCCTTAGTCAACATACAAAAGGGCAAAGTAACAAGAACTTAAGGGATAAAGCTACCAGATGGGAGCAACATCAAACACATAGATGAGACTGGATACAAAACCTGGGAATAATGGAAGGAGGGGATATAAAACACCAAGAGATGAAGGACACGATCAGGAAAGAATATATGCAGAGACTCAAGGCGATACTCAAGTCAAAACTCAATGGAGGAAATATGATAAAAGCTATAAACACATTGGCAGTACCAATAATCAGATACAGCGCAGGAATAGTGGAATGGACGAAGGCAGAACTCCGCAGCATAGATCAGAAAACCAGGAAACATATGACTATACACAAAGCACTACACCCAACAGCAAATACGGACAGACTATACATAACACGAAAGGAAGGAGGGAGAGGACTACTAAGTATAGAGGACTGCGTCAACATCGAAAACAGAGCACTGGGGCAATATCCGAAAACCAGTGAATACGAGTGGCTAAAGAGTGCATGGGAAGGACTAATAAAAGTAGACGAAGACCCACAAATATACAGAGACAGGAGAATGATAAACAGAACAGAGGACTGGCACAACAAACCAATCCACGGACAATACATGAGACAGACTAAAGAACTAGCCAGCGATGACACGTGGCAATGGCTACAGAGGGGAGAGCTAAAGAAGGAAGCTGAAGGAATGATAACAGTGGCACAAGATCAGGCCCTAAGAACCAGATATGTTCAAAGAACGATAGACGGAAATAACATCTCTCCCATATGTAGGAAGTGCAATACGAAAAATGAAACCATAAACCACATAGCAAGCGAATGTCCGGCACTTGCACAGAACCAGTACAAAAAGAGGCATAATTCAGTGGCAAAAGCCCTCCTCTGGAGCCTGTGCAAGAAACATCAGCTACCTTGCAGTAATAAGTGGTACGAACACCAACCTGAAGGTGTGATAGAAAACGATCAGGCAAAGATCCTCTTGGACTATGGTATCAGAACAGATAGGGTGATACGTGCAAACAGACGAGACGTGACGTTGATTGACAAAGTCAAGAAGAAAGTATCACTCATTGATGTCGCAATACCATGGGACACCAGAGTTGAAGAGAAAGAGAGGGAAAAATGGATAAGTATCAAGATCTGAAAATAGAAATAAGAAGGATATGGGATATGCCAGTGGAAATCGTACCCATAATCATAGAGCACTAGGCACGATCCCAAGATCCCTGAAGAGGATCTAGAAAACTAGAGGCTGAGTAGCTCCAGGACTCATGCAGAAGAGTGTGATCCTAGAAACGGCACACATAGTAAGAAAAGTGATGGACTCCTGAGGAGGCAGGATGCAACCCGGAACCCCACACTATAAATACCACCCAGTCGAATTGGAGGACTGTGATAGAGCAAAAAAATAAATAAATAAATAAATAAATAAATAATAATAATAATAATAATTATTATTATTATTATTATTATTATTATTATTATTATTATTATTATTATTATTATTATTATTATTATTATTATTATTCATAAACAGGTTACTCAAAACATAATCTGATTCTTTACCTCTGAATGGGGGTTACAAAATCAAGTTGTCAATGATACTGCTCAGTTTTATCGATCGTTTTCATTTACCTTTATAATGGAGATCTTACATATTAATCAGCTGCTTTCCATAATTTTTTTTTTTACAAAGAACGAAATTAAATGGAAAGACAGATGCCATTTATGTAACATGGCGTTACAGAACCCGACGAATATTATACCTGTGCATGCCCATTGATTTTCTTTCAAATGGCTACTTATTATGAAAATGAAATCTTTATGATTTTAGGTTACTTTACAGATTAACTTATAATGAAAAAAAAGTCCTCTCATCATGAATTTGAGAGAACTTGATTCATCTTAAGTTCTTATCGTCGAGCTTTTTCATAAGTACGCTATAATTTCAGTTAAGTAACACCCCACCCCTAACCTAAGCTGACCGAGTAACACCCATCCCCTCCCCCTACCCCCTCTGCATACGGAAGGTCAAGTACTCATTGAGCTATCATGCCTTCGACTTGACCCCTTCTGACCTGCAATAGAATTTAGTATGATCATAAATTATAACTGATTCAACGACCCCAAACAACACAACGTTGAACAGCTGTTTGATCTGATCTGAGAAGATCATTTTACAGTTCACCTTTCAAATCATTAACTCTCTCTCTCTCTCTCTCTCTCTCTCTCTCTCAGGGAAGAGTGAGGGGGGTGTTGTGAGGGAAGATTTAGGTGCACTTCTAATAAAGAGGTGCCCTGTTAAAATAAGCGGTGAAGTATATTACTGGTTTTAGTACATTTTTATGGGTTAGAGCTAGACGTTGACAGGGAGAGAGAGAGAGAGAGAGAGAGAGAGGAAAATAAAGTAAAATAGAAGAAATGAAAGGCATAAGCATTTTAGAATACAGCTTCTTCAATAAACTAAGTGACCCTTGGGGGTCTGCCTCCGTCAATTACCTAAGTAACCCTTGCAAACCCGTGGGGTATTTACAAATCCCTAGGGTATTTACAGCCAGCAAAGTAATTGCAAACACCTGACGGTATTTATGAACCCCTAAGGTATCTACAGAATCATAGGAAATTTGGAAAATCCAACGGTATTTGCAGACCCAGAAAAACCTCAAATTTCAAAAGAAAACCTAAAATTTTAGACGAATAACCACAATTTTCAGACGATTCAGACGAAAAACCACAAATCTTTGATGAAATACCTCAAATTTCCGAAGAAAACCCTCAAATTTCAAAAGAAAACTTCAAATTTCAGACGAAAAACCTAAAATTCAGACGTTCCAGACGAAAAACCACAAATGCCTAATTAAAAACCTAAAATTTCAGAAAAAAAACTCAAATTTCAGAAGAAAGCCTCGAATTTCAGACGAAAAACCTAAATTTCAGACGTTTCAGGCGGAAATCCACAAATGCATAATTAAAATACCTCAAATTTCAAAAGAAAGACATCAAATTTCAGGCAAAAACCACAAATTTCAAACGAATAACCTCAATTTCAGACGATTCAGACGAAAATCCACAAATTTAAGATGAAAAACTTAGAATTTCAGATGAAAACCCTCAAATTTCAGAGAAAATCTGCCTTGCAAAATCATGAAGGCGAAACAGAGACAGCGTAATGAAATCCTCGACAATTTACAAAACGCCAAAACAAACATTTCATTTTTTCTTCAGTGGTTACGTCATGACTTGACGTAACCACTGCAATTTCTTAATAATGCGATGGATATTAATTAGTGAACTGCCTTGTATAATTACAGGGGACGACGTGCTACTAGTGAGGTTTGTGCTTTAGGCTTTCATGTTTTAGAAGCTCCTTCTCTTTGTTACTTGTGGCCTTTTTTTTTTTTTTGGTAACTGGAGGATGAATAATCAAGTTACTTCTGTTTTGCCTTTACTGAGGTCATCCCTTGAAAAGCAATGCGGTTTCTTAACTAGTGAATATAGTGTGTGCATACACATACATACATACATACATATATATATATATATATATATATATACTATATATATATATATATAAATATATATGTGTGTGTGTGTGTGTGTGTGTGTGTGTGTGTGTGTGTGTGTGTGTATGTGTATACATAGCTCTAACCCATGTTTCATTAGACTTAATTCTGAACTTACGTTGAAAAAAAGTCGTTATATTTCTCTCTCTCTCTCTCTCTCTCTCTCTCTCTCTCTCTCTCTCTCTCTCTCTCTCTCTCTCTAATTGAGATAACAAGCTTCACACTCTCTCTCCTTTCACGCAAAGATGAAAATTGAGATAATATCCTATTATCATATTGTTTTCCTCATAAAAGTAATTTAGTTGCTGGCGTCATATTGTTTCCAAGCGGAAAAATGTCTCTCAAAGAGAATACCGACAAAAAATAAGTTAAGGAAGTTGGAGGAGGAATTGTGTGCTAAACCTCTAAAGTGTCACAGGTTTTATCACACCTTTGTCACTTTAAAAGTAATAACTAACTTGTGAAGCTACGATTACACATTTTATTGCTCTACTTTGCTTTCTCGTGCAATTGCAGCTTCAACAAAGGTTCAGGCGAAGATGCAATGCATTACCATTACCACCCTATTGCTGTTCTCCTTGCTTTTTAAATTCATTTTTAACTATTCATTCATTTATTTTTTTCTCTCTTTTTAATATGCGAGATCTCTTCTTGATGTACCTCTTTTTACCTTCTCTTAGTTCCTTGAGAGCAACATATTCTTCGGAAGCTTGAATTTCAAGTAAGTGGGTCCCGCTGGCTCGTTTCATATGAATACGGTTCATCTTCTGAATAATAATAATAATAATAATAATAATAATAATAATAATAATAATAATAATGATAAAAGCCATAAACATGGGCAGTGCCAGTAATCAGATACAGCGCAGGAATAGTGGAATGGACGAAGGCAGAACTCCGCAGCATAGATCAGAAAACCAGGAAACAAATGAAATACACAAAGCACTACACCCAAGAGCAAATACGGACAGACTATACATAACACGAAAGGAAGGAGAGGAGGCACTACTAAGTATAGAGGACTGCGTCAACATCGAAAACAGCGCGCTGGGGCAATATCTGAAAACCAGTGAAGACGAGTGGCTAAAGAGTGCATGGGAAGGAAGGACTAATAAAGTAGACGAAGACCCAGAAATATACAGAGACAGGAGAAAGACAGAAAGAACAGAGGACTGGCACAACAAACCAATGCACGGACAATACATGAGACAGACTAAAGAACTAGCCAGCGATGACAATTGGCAATGGCTACAGAGGGAGAGCTAAAGAAGGAAACTGAAGGAATGATAACAGCGGCACAAGATCAGGCCCTAAGAACCAGATATGTTCAAAGTACGATAGACTGAATAACATCTCTCCCATATGTAGGAAGTGCAATACGAAAAATGAAACCATAAAACCACATAGCAAGTGAATGCCCGGCACTTGCACAGAACCAGTACAAAAAGAGGCATGATTCAGTGGCAAAAGCCCTCCACTGGAGCCTGTGCAAAAAACATCAGCTACCTTGCAGTAATAAGTGGTACGAGCACCAACCTGAAGGAGTGATAGAAAACGATCAGGCAAAGATCCTCTGGGACTATGGGTATCAGAACGGATAGGGTGATACGTGCAAACAGACCAGACGTGACGTTGATTGACAAAGTCAAGAAGAAAGTATCACTCATTGATGTCGCAATACCATGGGGACACCAGAGTTGAAGAGAAAAGAGAGGGAAAAAATGGATAAGTATCAAGATCTGAAAATAGAAATAAGAATGATATGGGATATGCCAGTGGAAATCGTACCCATAATCATAGGAGCACTAGGCACGATCCCAAGATCCCTGAAAAGGAATCTAGAAAAACTAGAGGCTGAAGTAGCTCCAGGACTCATGCAGAAGAGTGTGATCCTAGAAACGGCACACATAGTAAGAAAAGTGATGGACTCCTAAGGAGGCAGGATGCAACCCCGGAACCCCACACTATAAATACCACCCAGTCGAATTGGAGGACTGTGATAGAGCAAAAAAAAAAAACAAAAAAAAAAATAATAATAATAATAATAATAATAATAATAATAATAATAATTAACCATCTGATGTTCATGGACGACATCAAGCTGTATGGTAACAGCATCAAGGAAATAGATACCCTAATCCAGACTGTAAGGATTGTATCTGGGGGACATCAGGATGGAGTTTGGAATAGAAAAATGCGCCTTAGTCAACATACAAAAAGGCAAAGTAACGAGAACTGAAGGGATAAAGCTACCAGATGGGAGCAACATCAAACACATAGATGAGACTGGATACAAATACCTGGGAATAATGGAAGGAGGGGATATAAAACACCAAGAGATGAAGGACACGATCAGGAAAGAATATATGCAGACTCAATGCGATACTCAAGTCAAAACTCAACGCCGGAAATATGATAAAAGCCATAAACACATGGGTAATGCCAGTAATCAGATACAGCGCAGGAATAGTGGAATGGACGAAGGCAGAACTCCGCAACATAGATCAGAAAACCAGGAAACATATGACAATACACAAAGCACTACACCCATGAGCAAATACGGACAGCGTCAACATCGAGAACAGAGCACTGGGGTAATATCTAAAAACCAGTGAAGACGAGTGGCTAAAGAGTGCATGGGAAGAAGGACTAATAAAAGTAGACGAAGACCCAGAAATATACTGACACAGGAGAATGACAAACAGAACGGAGGACTGGCACAACAAACCAATGCACGGACAATACATGAGACAGACTAAAGAACTAGCCAGCGATGACACATGGCACTGGCTACAAAGGGGAGAGCTAAAGAAGGAAACTGAAGGAATGATAACAGCGACACAAGATCAGGCCCTAAGAACCAGATATGTTCAAAGAACGATAGATGGAAATGACCATTCTTCTCCCATATGTAGGAAGTGCAATACGAAAAATGAAACCATAAACCACATAGCAAGCGAATGTCCGGCACTTGCACAGAACCAGTACAAAAAGAGGCATGATTCAGTAGCAAAAGACCTCCACTGGAGCCTGTGTAAGAAACATCAGCTACCTTGCAGTAATAAGTGGTACGAACACCAACCTGAAGGAGTGATAGAAAACGATCAGGCAAAGATCCTCTGGGACCCTATGCGCTATCAGAACAGATAAGGTGATACGTGCAAATAGACCAGACGTGACGTTGATTGACAAAATCAAGAAGAAATGTATCACTCATTGATGTCGTAATACCATGGGACACCAGAGTTGAAGAGAAAGAGAGGGAAAAATTGATAGGTATCAAGATCTGAAAATAGAAATAAGAAGGATATGGGATATGCCAGTGGAAATCGTACCCATAATCATAGGAGCACTAGGCACGATCCCAAGATCCCTGAAAAGGAATCTAGAAAAACTAGAGGCTGAAGTAGCTCCAGGACTCATGCAGAAGAGTGTGATCCTAGAAACGGCGCACATAGGTAATAAAAGTGATGGACCCTCCTAAGGAGGGCAGGATGCAACCCGGAACCCCACACTATAAACACCCAGTCGAATTGGAGGACTGTGATAGAGCAAAAAAATAAAATAAAATAATAATAATAATAATAATAATGTCAGGTAGAGAGGTCACATATATATATATATACATAAACTTTCTGTAAGGTAGTGAAAGCCTTTTTCATGCTGCTTTGTATTTTGTTAATTTCATGTTGCTAGTAGGCCCGTTTCTGTCGTAAGACCTTCGTCCATACTACTTAATGATTACATCATGACTTCACGCGATATGCGTTGCATGCAACGTGAATGCACTGAGATGCATTCCCTTCAAGGCTTACTCTTTGCTTTCTGCGTAATCCAATTATACCTCTGTTGACTCAACAGGTGAATAATTATGCACCTGCTAGTTATACCTAACATTGTTCGCAACTTGGATGAATTATCAGTCTGTAGATTTATGAGGTAAACGTATTAGTTCCAAACCGGAGTCTTGCTGAAGCTTTGAATACATTCTTTGCGATGATAGGTCTAATAGGACGTAGTACAGCCCAGCGCCCTTACCTAGCCCAGGACCGAAGGAACCACGCAAAAGATGGAGCAAGGACGTACTACTACCCAGTGCCCTTACCTAGCCCAGGACCGAAGGAACCACGCAAAAGAGGGAGGAAGACCAGGAGTCATAAGTCAAGGAAAACAAAGGTAATAAGAGAATTCCAAGAAACTGGTGTGTCTTGTCCTTCCTTACACGAAGAAAGGTGCATCATCTACATTTTGCGTGATTTTCTAATAATATACATGGACACTGGCGGTCGTAAATTACAGCTTTATGATTCCTTCAGAGGTTTATAGCTTCGTGAAGACTATTCTGCTTCTGGCTTAAAAATTCATGAAGTTTTGTTTCACAGCCGTAACTTCATCACGGCTTAAACTTCTCTGTGCTTTAGTGCCTGAAGTTTATCTTCAAATCACGACAGACTATTGCCGCTTACAAAGTTATTTCCTCTACTATGTAAAAAATAAAGTTTCTTGACTTTGCTGTTGCTGTTAATAGTTGTATTTGTTCCATATTTATGATGTACTTATGTACTTGACTCGTAGTTCCTTTCTTGTATTTTGCTGAAAAATAAAATATATATATATATATATAGATATATATATATATATATATATATATATATATATATAATATATATATATATATATATATATATATATATATACCATTATAATAAATGAAAGGCGAGAGCGAAAGAGCCTTTCGGTTTAGCACGACCCTTTACTTAGTTGTGCCTAAGTAAAGGGTCGTGCTAGACCCAAAAGTTCTTGGCTCTCTCGCCTTTCATTTTTTCCTCCGTGGCAAAAAACTTTATTTATACATAGCATCACGCTTTATATACTTCGTGATCAAGTTATCATATATATTATAGTATATAATATATAATATATATATATATTATAATTATATATATGGAGATAGAGATATTATATATATATATATATAATATATATCTATATAATATATATATATATATATATATATATATCCTTTCTGGGTGACATATGTTACTACTAATTGTTTTCCTTCGACTTTTTTTCAGATCTCTAAACAAACTGCTGACAGAGAAAATGGTGCATTCAACACCGGTATCTACTGTTATCGAGACGAAAGATGTTTTGCAAGTTTCCCTTTCTTGCATGATGAATACCTTCAGGAGAACATGCACATCCACTATTCAAAAGATGTTTCCGGCTGTGGACTTGAAAATTATCCCCTAAAAAATCCCCTTAACCATGGATCGCTGTTTAGAGTCAAAGACCGACTCAGTCCTCTGCTTTCGTCCAGCGTCGTATATAAATATACTTGCCCGAGATGTGATCACGGGACATACGTGGGATGCACGAGGAGGCTGTTGAAGGTTCGAATTGATTCCCACAGGGCATAAGCCATAGAACAGGTAGTAGGTTATCTAATCCAGAACAATCCAATATACGGAATCATCAAAAACATGTAAAACATATATTGACAGCAAGGATTTTTCTATCTTCGGCCAATGTGCGAACAACAACAACCTGACAATTTTAGAATCTATCATTATTAAAAAGACTGTACCGTCGTTAAATACCCAAACGTCTCTCGTAAAATTGTTCATGAGCCTAGTTTGGGCAGCTGGTCTGCCTCACTGTATTTTTACCTATATTGTGTTAGTTTTACTCTTTCTTTGTATAGGTGGAGGTGTGCCTGTTTTGAAATTTTAGTGAAGTCCTGTACTTTTTAATATGTCTGACTTTGGAGGTGCGTTGAATTTTAACTTTTAACTTTTAACTTTTAACTTTTTACTTTATTGAGAGCTGTTGCCATGACTTTTTAAATATAATTAAATTAGATCAATTATTAATGTTCGTAAACTTATATATATTTTTAGCCTTGAAAATGCGACCTGGAATTCGTCGCGAAACGTCGGCATTAAATAAACTGTTGAAAGATGAGGATGCCTTTCCCTACTACTTCCTTCGGGATATATATATATATATTATATATATATATATATATATTATATATATATATGTGTGTGCGTGTGTGTGTGTGTGTGTGTGTGTGTCCTTGTCTTTGCTGCTGCTGTTAATAGTTGCATTTGTCCATATTTATGATGTACTTATGTACTTGTCTCGTAGCGCCTTTCTTGCAGTTCGCCGTAAAAAAAAAATATATAAAAAAAAATAAATAAAAAAAAGGAAGCTCGTGACGTCACCAGGACGACGCCGACTTATAGATGTACCTCTTTGAATAGGGATTATCAGCACCTTAAACGGTCTTAAGTTACACCGTCTTCCGGAGTCATTAATGGCGGAACTATGATTTTACCGTCTGGGAGCCTTCGTGAGAAAAAGGTAATCCTAAGAAAAAAGAGAGAGGGAGAGAAGAGAGAGAGAGAGAGAGAGTTGGTACGTTACGGGACTCCTCCCTAGGCTCTAAGTCTAAGATCACCCCCTCCTACCCCCAACCCTACCAGCCCCCAACCAACACCCCCAACCCTCCAAGGCCCCTACCAGTCACCCACCCTAGGAACCCCCTTCCAACCCCACCATTATTAGCCCCTTTCCTAACTCCCACCCAACAGGCCCTAACCCCTACCAAGCACCCCCCCCCACAAAAAAAAAATAAAAACATCCCCGGCCCGGGGACACTAGAGGAGCCACGTCTATTTAAATATGACGTCATCATCTGTGTGGCGTCCACGATATTTTCATTATCTTACGTAATTGAAGAATTAGTGTTTCGTTCCTTTTTTTTATATCTTCTAAATGTCAGATGAACGAGTTCTCCCCATCTTGGTTAGGACTGAAATATACTATTTAGTTGATGCAAGTATTTTGCCTGGTTGTCCAAGAAGCGTTTTTTATAAGTGTACCAAAAATGTTACTTGAATAAAAAGGAAAATGTTTTATTTTACTACAGATTGAAAATGCTACTTCTGTGAAGTTGCAAATATACAGCTTACACTTCTCGCTGAAGTGTAAAAGAAAAAAAAAGACGATATACTTTACGTTGAGGGATTATATGCTGTATATTTAGCGTAGGCATTTGAAGTAACTATGACATGTACAAGTTTTTAACCTATCTGTGCCTGGCTCGAGAAAAAGAGCAATTTAATTTGGTCTTCTATGGGACGAGCACGAAAAATGCTGACAGCCAGCCCTCCTCAATACTAACCCCCACCACCCACCACCAACCCCCAACCCCCCCCCCCCAAAAAAAAAACCCCCCCCCCCAAAAAAAAAAGGGGAACTAACTGAAACTTACCCTTCCTATGTGTAAATGAAGACAGCAATCCCCGATAAAAGAGTAGGGTTAAGCTAATCTATTAAACCTAATGATTATCCACTACATGCTTTCCTGCACTAGTCACTATAAGATGTTACCTTCCCAAATGCAAATTTATAGCAAAATACTAACTGAAATAGTAACAGAAATTATTCTTGAAATATATTGCAACAAGAAGCCGCTGCCTTTAGCGAGGGTTGTCTCCGGAAATAAGAAGGTGATAGTCGCTGCACATTCATACTTTGACAAACTCAGTAGGAAAAGAAGAGCGTAGGTTAAGAGACACCACATTTTTATTGCAACGCGTTTCGTTGTTTCTTCATAACAACATTTTCAAGCCTAAAAGAGACATTACAGTATTTTAATGGTAGTTACAAGATTATGTAATTATTGGCTGACAAAGCTGAGTAAAAGTAGCAACAATAAGATAATGGTTAAAATCTTTAAAATAAATTGCACCAGCATACTAAAAAAATAAATTATATAAGATCTTTAAAATAAATTACAACCGTATACTAAAAACAGAATGGTGGGAAAGACAGATGGAAAGTTTACAATACAAATGAATGACTGAAAGATTTATATCAAAAGCAAGGGATAAGATGAATTGTCAAGATTAAGATCTGGTTTCCTTAAGAATATTTCTATTGACTCAGAGATTCTCAATAATGACTCTTCTCTAAAAGTACCAAGCACACTAAAATTTTCCAATCTTCTACCTGTATTACATTCCTCTATGTGCTGTAAAATCGGTGATCTGGTTGGCTTGGCCAGCAAGCAACCAGTACGAGGAGAAATGCCATAATGTTCGGAAGATCTTGTCCGGACCGACCGTTTTGACTGGCCAATATAGGTGGCGCTACAGGCGTCACACTTGTAAATATAGGTGATGCCAGACAAAAGGTCTGAAGGTAGTTTATCTTTATGGTTTAACAACGCTTGGATAGTATGGTTGTTGGTAAATATTAACTTGGGGTTAATGTGGGGAAAACTATACTTAAACATATTTCTTAGTTCTCTTGTAACGTATTTAGAACAAGGATCACTTATAAATGGAAATTTAAATACATAGTTAGTTTATCAACACTTGGTATATTTATTTTGCTATTTATACTAAGAGAAATATTTAGGAACTTTTTGATTTCTTTATATATTATGTTATTGGGATAGCCATTAATTTTGAAATAGTTTAACAGAAATTTTATTTCTGAGTCAAATGCCTTCCAAGAGCTGCAGAGAGAATATACTCTATGTATTAAAGTCTTAATGTTATTTATTTTGAAGTTAAAGAATGTAGCACTTTGGAAATTCATTCCAAGACCGGTAAAAGTAGACTTTCTAAAAATGCTAAAATTTAAGAGCGACTTATTGTTTGCGGTAGTTTTTGTAATACTTATATCTAAAAAGTTAAGAATATTATTTTCTTCATGTCTGCCCGACTGAAGCAGGACATCGCCACCATTGAGGACAGGGTCAGGAACGCTCTTAGCAGTCTTGATTTTACTCATGTGAAAAATGTTATTCAAAACTCCATCCTGAGGTATAATGAACAGGTAACAAGTGTTCACAGAAGGAAGTTTGTCAACTGGGGAGGATCATTCGACGTAAACCGTAACAACGAGGACAAGTGCATTCACAATTACTCCAACTATGTACTCAACAGCAGAGAAAAATTTCTGTTATCACTAGGAATGAACTTCTGCCTCCCTTTGTTCAAGTACCCCAAGATGTCCATTTTGCTGTACTTCGAACACTTGCTCTACCGACTGAGGCAACAACCCATCTATAAAAGAGAATTTAGGGAGTGCGTGAATAATGTAAGAAGCATTATCACTAAAATTCCCAAGTTTTTTCGTTATTCGTTTAACACAATTTCCACTAGGGATATGGATATACTTAAGAAATTGAAAATAAATAAAAACATTGTGATATCTAGGCCCGATAAGGGTAACGGCATTGTCATATTAAACAGAGCCGATTATGTTGAAAAGATGGAAACTGTTCTCTCTGACAGTTCAAAATTTATGAAGTGTCCTCAAGAAGATATATATAAAACAAACTTGAATACAGAAGACAAGATCAATTACAAATTAAGAAAGCTCAGAAAGAATGATTCGATCAGTGAAGAAGAATATAACAAGTTGTTTGTAAGTGGGAGTTCACCATCAATATTGTACGGTCTACCAAAAGTTCATAAAAGCGGAATACCATTGAGACCCATTCTGTCTGCCTTTAAAGCACCATCCTACAAACTAGCGAAATTTTTAATAAGTTTTCTACAGCCTTTGACAGAAAATCAGTATACATTAAAAAATACGTATGAGTTCAAGAACATCATCAATTCTTATGAAATACCCGAAGGTGCGGTGCTAGCAAGCTTTGACATCACCTCCCTTTTCACAAACGTTCCTATCAAGGAAACGATTGATATAGTTTTAAACTATTTATAATAACATTGAACAAGTGAGAAATATTTCAAAAAATGCTTTTAAAACTCTTCTTAACTTATGCATAAACGATAATCACTTTTTATTCAATAATTTGCACTATAAACAATTTGAGGGTTTCGCAATGGGATCTCCACTTTCAGCCCCAATGGCCGACATATTTCTTTGTTTTCATGAAAAACGATGGCTTGATGATTGTCCCCTACTATGAGATTCAGGGTCTCTGTAACACGGTTTTTTGGACTTTGCTCCTTGTCAAAGCATCGGATGTAGCTGAAAGTTGACATATGTATATTTTACAACCACACACAAATTTTGTCAGCATTGTCAATAACCTAAACCCGATAGTTTTGATTTTTATAGAGTAAAAATGAACTAGCCGACGCCATGGCCAATGATTACGAGCCAAGAGTCGAAAAACATTCATTACGTAAGCAAGGTAAACAAACACCTTCTGACTAAATGTTGCCCCGCCCATCCACCAGACAGAAATGCCATCGGCTCTGAAACCCAAAGACTTTATGAATGGCGGAACGATACATAGATGTGGGTGCTAGCGTAGTAATACTACTGTAGCAGTAGTGCCGCAACAGTATAGCAGTAATATACATGAATTAAACGTTTAAACCAACTGCTGGGATCCTTGAGGATCATTTAGCACTTCTTACAACTACTCGAGAAATTAGTTTTTATAGCCAGAAGTTAAATGTTCTAATCCAACAATGCCCATGGTAGCCTTCAGTGTTATTCGGAATTATAACGAGGCGAAAGTGGGTGGAGCCTCATGAAGTCACCATTCTGACGATAATTATTGGTGAAGGTTTAAAGCCAATATACGGTACCGGCTATTTTTTTCAGTAAATAGGTAGATAGCCAATAAATAAAAATTGCTTGACATTGGATATAGCAGTTATCAAATCATCTCGTCTACTATGTTTTTGGTAATTACAAACTATTCCCTACATCTTGTCAATCTGATTGTGACCTATAAAGTAGACTGTAATTTCTTTGGAAACTTATTTTGGGAGTTAGACTAATAATGGAAGTGTTTTTGTATTTATTAACATATTTTGTTGGTTTGTTCATTATGACAATTATCAGTGGGGAGGTTCCAGAGTTCAGAAAGGTGTACTGCTTTGCTTGTATTTAAATTTGTATGTCATTGTTGCCAGAGGTTTAGCCTTCGTTACGTACAGCCAATCATCCATCGAGAAAGAGGGAAGAAATGATGTCATAAGTTACGTAACGAGTGCGTTCGAAACCTTTTCTCTGAGTAAGTTGGCCCGTCTTCAAAAAAGATCACTTTTACATTATAAGTACCAAATTTATTCAACCTACGTAGTGCAGAATACACTCAAAATTTATGTGTTGATATAATATGTATTCTGAATAAGCGTTATATTTATGAAATGCATAGATAAAAAGTTATTTCGAAAAAACCGTGTTACAGAGGCCCTGAATCTCATAGTAGTGTTTAAACCAATTGTTTATCACAGGTATGTTGACGACACATTTTAGGTTTTCAGGCATTTAAGTCACGTACAGCGGTTCCATGATTACTTAAATAGTAAACACCCATGTATTCAGTTTACCGTGGAACATGAAGAAAATAATATTCTTAACTTTTTAGATATAAGTATTACAAAAACTACCGCAAACAATAAGTCGCTCTTAAATTTTAGCATTTTTAGAAAGTCTACTTTTACCGGTCTTGGAATGAATTTCCAAAGTGCTACATTCTTTAACTTCAAAATAAATAACATTAAGACTTTAATACATAGAGTATATTCTCTCTGCAGCTCTTGGAAGGCATTTGACTCAGAAATAAAATTTCTGTTAAACTATTTCAAAATTAATGGCTATCCCAATAACATAATATATAAAGAAATCAAAAAGTTCCTAAATATTTCTCTTAGTATAAATAGCAAAATAAATATACCAAGTGTTGATAAACTAACTATGTATTTAAATTTCCATTTATAAGTGATCCTTGTTCTAAATACGTTACAAGAGAACTAAGAAATATGTTTAAGTATAGTTTTCCCCACATTAACCCCAAGTTAATATTTACCAACAACCATACTATCCAAGCGTTGTTAAACCATAAAGATAAACTACCTTCAGACCTTTTGTCTGGCATCACCTATATTTACAAGTGTGACGCCTGTAGCGCCACCTATATTGGCCAGTCAAAACGGTCGGTCCGGACAAGATCTTCCGAACATTATGGCATTTCTCCTCGTACTGGTTGCTTGCTGGCCAAGCCAACCAGATCACCGATTTTACAGCACATAGAGGAATGTAATACAGGTAGAAGATTGGAAAATTTTAGAGTGCTTGGTACTTTTAGAGAAGAGTCATTATTGAGTATCTCTGAGTCAATAAAAATATTTTTAAGGAAACCAGATCTTAACCTTGACAATTCATCTTATCCCTTGCTTTTGATATAAATCTTTCAGTCATTCATTTGTATTGTAAACTTTCCATCTCTGTCTTTCCCACCATTCTGTTTTTAGTATACGGTTGTAATTTATTTTAAAGATCTTATATAATTTATTTTTTTAGTATGCTGGTGCAATTTATTTTAAAGATTTTAACCATTATCTTATTGTTGCTACTTTTACTCAGCTTTGTCAGCCAATAAATACATAATCTTGTAACTACCATTAAAATACTGTAATGTCTCTTTTAGGCTTGAAAATGTTGTTATGAAGAAACAACGAAACGCGTCGCAATAAAAATGTGGTGTCTCTTAACCTACGCTCTTCTTTTCCTACTGAGATTGAGATTTCCAAAACATCTGTCTACTTTGACAAACTTCCGTAAATTTGCCACACAGGGGCTTCGTCCATGATCCAATTTGAAATATTCAAACGCAACATTTTTGCGTGGGTACTTCTGTTCCAAATGAGTTACAACCAACGCGTTACAGATTTGTACTCATATATTCGCTCTACTTTGTTAGGAGGAATGCCTCGTTCTATATTCTGACGCCAATGACGAACAATTTTTTTTAAGTAGTCTTCATTAAAATTGCTTTCATAAAATTTAGTATTCAGGAATAAAATTTGTGGAATAAAAAATTAAATTTCTATAGTAAGATTATTTGTGTGTGTGTGTGTGTGTGAGAGAGAGACAGAGAGACAGAGAGACAGAGACAGAGACAGAGACAGAGAGTTCATATCTGTATGTATCAATGTGTGGCTATTAGTTTTTTCTAATCACATTCAAACATTAATATTAGTAAATTTAAAAATAACGCTTTCTGGAGCAGGAGAATGTAGTACATTTGAGTATATGCGGACATACATTTTTTAAAGTCCATGTCACACTATTTCAGTGTATATTTAAGCATTAATCCCATTCATATTCACAACACACTCACCCTCCCAGACTTTCCAGAACCCAGGTAAGTCCTTGCATTTTACCTGTTCTTTTCTTTTCATTAAATCACCTTTATGAAATATTTCCTCTTAACGAGACCTGGATGAGAATGACTCGGTCTCCCTTCTTGGTATTCATGAAGGGTTGACGTGCTGCTGAGCTGTACTGATGAGGTTATATGGGGTATTGGAGGCTCGGTGAGAAGTCTATTATGAAATGTAATTTAGTTTCAGCTGTTTCTACTCAAAGATTTCTTTGCTCTTTCATTTAGAATTACGGATACATAATACATACATACATACATACATACATACTACATACATACTCTCTTAAAGACAGTCCGTATGAAGTGGCAACTTAAATATATTTTTAGTCTTTTATATTGCCTCTATCACATAAGATACTTTCTTTTCACACTGAATATCTTGAAACTTGGACATATTTAGACGTGTTGCGTCAGAAAAATTAGTTAAAGAAAAACCTATTAAAGTAAAAGAGAGGTGATGAGAAGAGAGAGAGAGAGCGAGAGAGAGAGAGAGAGAGGAGAGGGGGGGGGGGGGGGGGGGGGGGGGGGGGGGGGGGGGGGGGGGGGGCGGGGGGGGGGGGGGGGGGGGGGGGGGGGATGGGGGGGGGGGGGGGGGGGGTGTGGTGGGGGGTGGGGGGGGGGGGGGGGGGGGGGGGGGGGGGGGGGGGGGGGGGGGGGGGGGGGGGGGGGGGGGGGGGGGGGGGGGGGGGGAGGGGGGGGGGGGGGGGGGGGGGGGGGGGGGGGGGGGGGGGGAGGGGGGGGGGGGGGTGGGCGAGGGGGGGGGGGGGGGGGGGGGGGGGGGGGGGGGGGGGGGGGGGGGGGGGGGGGGGGGGGGGGGGGGGGGGGGGGGGGGGGGGGGGGGGGGGGGGGGGGGGGGGGGGGGGGGGGGGGGGGGGGGGGGGGGGGGGGGGGGGGGGGGGGGGGGGGGGGGGGTGAGGGGGGGGGGGGGGGGGGGGGGGGGGGGGGGGGGGGGGAGAGAATAAGCACCATGACTATATGAAGGCGGGACATGAAAGTAACTCGTAAACGATGGAGTTAGCGAGATTTGCTTTATCGCGGGCCGAATTACGGGCTATGATAAGGCTCGGAGAATTCCGAGGAAAAAGGGCGCGCATTCTCGTCTATGGTTAAGTAAGGGATTAGTGATGCAGAGGGTTCTCAAGGTCCCATCTAAGAAAGAATGCTGACGAATTCTGTGCTATCGCATTGACTAAAATCGTTTTCAAGTTTATTTTCTGGTGAGGAAGGGTTCAGGAGTGGATATGATACCGAAATATATATATATATATATATAGATTATACCTATATATATATGATATATATATATATATATATATATATATATATACATATATATATATATATTATATATATATATGTAAATAATCTGCTTAACTTTTGAATAAACACAACTATTCCTTGTTCCTTTCGGTTTTTAAATATCGGTATTTCTTTTCTTCAATTCTACCGCGTTCGTTGCTCCTCTGTTTGCAAGCAACGTTCACTTCCTGTGGCCTTCTTAATCATCCTCTTGAATGAATAATTGAAGAACAACACAAAACAGTAGTCGTCTTTATCTCTCTCTCTCTCTCTCTCTCTCTCTCTAATTCCTCAACAGATATTCGGGAAAAACGAGTTGAGGATCCATCTGTTATTCATTTACTTCCCTTTGTGTCTCAAGGCGTTCAGTAGAAAGCGGATTTTAGAATGTGAGGCTAAGACTTGAGAAGTCATCCTGGCTTATAAGACAGGGATTTTGCGAATGTGATCAGTCGACTCTACTTGTCAGTTATTCATCAATGAATTCGTATTTATGCTGCTAGAGTATCTATACAGTAATAATGAGCAAAACTAATGGAATAAAATTAGTGTTATATGGTTCCTGTGAGCAAAACCACTGAGAAGTTATAAATTCACCATGATGATCATTTTCATATTTAGTATCATGAACCACTTCCAAAACCACTGAGAAGTTATAAATTCACCATGATGATCGTTTTCATCCTTAGCGTCACCATCTATTTGCATTAATAATTCAGTTTTTCCTACATGGCGTCTTACTCGAAGTGAACTCTCTCCATCTTGTGCAATTTCTTCTCCTACATTCAGCTCTAATGTCGGTCTCCCTCTATGACCTTTTTCCAAGATTTCCTTGACCTTCTAGGGTCACTGGTCTTTCTTCGATCTGCCTTTCTTATCTAATACTTTCCTGATTTACTGCTCCACAATCTTTGACTTTCCTGATTTACTTCTCCGCACCTCTGGGATATAAAACCACTCCCTTGTTTGAGATTTTGAAAAATGCATCGGCATGCTTAGATCAGGTTGGCCCGGGTTGTAAAAGGATTATTGGTTTTATAGTACCAATGAAGGAGAGTAGGTAGTTCTCGGTCCCTAGATAATTTCATTTCTATTCTTAGAAGGCGAGTGCGTAAAAAACATGATATACTTTATTGCTGAGGCTTTCATGGTCACTTTAGGGGGGGGAGGGGCCGGGGCGGGGGCAAAGCAGGTGATGATAACAATAAAACTAAAAGCAGGGATGAAATAAAAGAGAAAAGACGAAAAACTCAAATGGCGGGCATTTTATTTCCCATTTACGAGACTCAGCGAGAGCAGATCAAATCTACAGACGAGGCGAAGACTTGATTTTATTCAAAAGGAACTTGGAACTGGAAGCAAGACCCTCTACCCAGTTTCTTCCTCTCTAAGCTTCGAAATGGAAACAAAGAAACGGAAGAAAAGTGCCAGATCTCCCTACATAAACGTTATCAGTTTCATCGCGTATTTATTTACTTCTATGCCTCAAAATTATTGTCAGTGAATATTTGTACCTAATTTAGACCTGAGCGTAAAACCCAAAGAACAAAAATGCTAAGCAAAGAATCAGTGAATTGCGAAATGTCTTTCCTTTCAACATAATTAAGCTTAATTTTTAACGAAACAAAAATAGGCCCATACCTAAACTGAGCTTACAACATACATTAGTGACTGTGGGAGATTATCGAAGCTATGAGGTTATTACATATAATCTCCTGTCTTATGACATACCTCTAGCGAAAGCTATCTGCGCACTTGGCGTTATATCTCTTTATGATTCTGCCTTTGGTTTCAACCGACATCAATGATAGTAGGATTAATCAAAGGTATTTACGATAGGATTTATCAGAAGCCTTTGACGTAACCCGTCGCCTAGGATAACGTAACATTCCCAACCAGTTCCGGTATAAATACTCGTTTTTTTCGGGTAGCTAATCAGTCGACGCTCGCCTAAGAAGACCTGGGGTCACGTTCTGTTTGGTTCCGTCAGCAGTTCAAGCATTGCCAGCAATGTCACGATTCTTGTCATTCCTCCTCATCTCGGGTAAAGATTTCCTCAACTTTTGTCATATCAGGTTGACTGGTCATGATTTACCTTATGTCTAAAAGGATTTTAATTCATTAATAACGGGTAATGCGATGCTGTGAGTCGGCTGATCATTTCTTTGCTATATTGACAGATTTTTTTCTTTGGTACGAGAGGTCACAGACTTACTTTATGTTACTTGACAAATACTTATAACTAAAACGGAATTTGGATTGTTCATGAGCACATAAGTATTTATTGATTTTTTTTTTTTTCATTTATTTACTTTGCTAATTTCAGCACTCGTTGCCTACGTGGCCGCTAACGGCCAAGACCAGGGCCAGCCTCCTTTTTTCGAATGTGTTGAGGACGGGTATTTCGCCGACTTCCACCGCAGCTGCATCGTCTACTACCATTGCGAGAAGGGCGTCAAGACAACGTAAGTTCCTTCGTCAGTCTGAACTTTAAAAAATAAAAATTATAACCTAATTAAGCCAACTTTGAGTTCATGAAGTAGGAATGATTTCACGAGATCACACTCCAGAAAACTGGAGTGTATTGAACGCCATTATTGTCTGTGACACAGCAAGGCATCATATTGCAATAATTAATTTGTTTAATTCATAATGAATGGTATATATATATCAATTGAGTCACTAGTTTTCACTCTTTTCTTTTCCAAATTTGTTTGCCTAACCAGGTTAACTGGTATGCAAGATTAACCTCTAACCTTCACAATTTAGATCAAGATCACCTTTCACTTTTAAAAGTGATATATAACACAGCCTTACGATCAGCTGAGAAATACTGGGAAATAATTCATAATTGATAGGACACAAGGTTACTCAAAAACAGGAAGTACAAAATAAAATATAAAATGAATGTTATGGGAACATTTGGCGATTGTTTTGGTCAATTACGAAAGAATGAGTCAGAAATGAGATCATTATATATAATATATATATATATATATATATATATATATATATATAATATATATATATATATATATATATATATATATATTCCGAGATGTTCAGCGTACTTCGGTTTCTCCTGAAAGTCTCCTATGGAAAGAAAGACCGAAAATCCCGTCAAGAAAAGGGATAAGAAAAATAAGAAAACTCATCCCAACAAGACACTAAAACAGATCCTTCGAATATTCCTTTAGGTTCGGCTGCAGGACAGGAGAGCAGTTCGACGAGAAGAAGGCCATGTGCGTTCCTGAAGAAGAGGTGGCATGCCCTTACCCCAGCCGAAAGTAAATTTGGATCCTCTGCAAGATGACGGGACCCCCTTCCATTCAAGATGCTACATTTCGGGCACCCGCCCCTCTAACTCCCCTCAAGTAACTGTAATCTGACCCCTTTTCAAAATTGAGGCATTGACTTCTCTTCAATAAACTGCACTCCAAGACTTTTAATTGCGGCTATTTTATCTCCTTTTCAAGAAAACGAAAATGGCATTCAAGAAAAGAAATTATTTTCCCGGTCAAGAAAAGGAACCACCTTTTCCTAAAGAAAACCTAAATCCTCATAAAAAAAAACTAGTATCTTCGTCATTGAAGATAAATCTGTTCTAAAGAAAATGAGATAAATCTCCTCTTCAAGACAATGAGATAAATCTCCTCTTCGAGAAAATGAGATAAATCTCCTCTTCAAGAACAGGAGATAAATTTCTTCTTCAAGAAAATTAGATAAATCACTTCTAAATGAGATAAATTTCCTCTTCAAGAAAATGAGATAAATCTCCTCTTCAAGAAAATGAGATAAATCTCCTCTTAAAGAAAATTAGATAAATCTCCTTTTAAAGAAAATTAGATAAATCTCCTCTTCAAGAAAACGAAATAAATCTCTAAGAAAATGAGATAAATCTCCTCTTCAAGAAAGTGAGATGAATCTCCTCTTCAAGAAAATGAGTTAAATCTCCTATTCAAGAGAATGAGACAAATCTCCTCTTCAAGACAGCAACGCTGCTCTTAAGAAAATGGAACCAATCTACCTTCAGAAACCAACTTCATCATTCAGCCAAATTGTTCATATTGTCGACTGAATGTCCAAAAATTAACACTGAACTTATAAATAACTTCTTTTAAATGTTCATCAGGTGATATAAATTTGTTAGGCATTTTTCTGAGGGGTCTGAAGTCAACGACATGTAACAACAGAACATTCAACTCTTCTTAAATGCTTCGTGTTTGTAAACATGCATAGAGCCAATGAATAGCGACTCTCTTTCACAGAATTGATCAAATAGATCCTGCGTAAATTATGAGCCTTTATCACTAATAAAAAAAAAAAAGCTTTGTAAATTATGAGCTTTTTTCACCAATAAAAAAATTACAGATGTCTCCATAATTCTAAAAGAGAAAACATCAACTTTTTGTGTAATAGTATATTTCTAATTTTCTAGTTATCATGACCATCTTTCCTTTATTCTAAAAGAAAACTGACATTATGTTTTTGAAAATAAAAGAAATATAATTTTCTTCAGGAAAACGAATTAGAAGGGCGGAAAAACCCCAAACTTCATGAGAAAAACCGAAAATAACCTCAAGAGGAAAACACAAAACCTCATGAGAGAGATTGAAAAAAAAACAGGAAAACTTATTGTAAAAACGCCACCGAAAAACACAAACCCCACCAAAAAAAAAACACAGTAAACCCCACCGAAAAAACAAAACCCCGCTGGAAAAAATGCACAAAACCTCACCAGAAAAAAACACAAAACCCACCGAAAAAAAACTAAAAAACACATACAAAATCCCACAAAAAAACCACACATACACAAACCTACACAGAACGAAAAACACTCAAAACCCCACTGAAAAAAAAAACCACTGAAAAAAAAAACACAAAACTCCACTGAAAAAAATCATAAAACCCCATCAAAAAAAATATAAAAAACATAGAAAAACAAAAAAAACACACATGCCCCATTAAAAAAAAAAAAAAAAAAAAAAAAAAAAAAATTGAAATCAACGCACCTTCCACTTGAAGCACCAACCACCCACGTACACCCATTCACCCAATTAAACCGTAGCATTCAACAAAGCACCAGGCATTTGCCGAACTAATAAGGATCGGATATTGTGTTTACGACAGGTAACAACAGCGCACGTCTTAAGGACAGCGACGCAAAAGGCGACGCGTAGAGATAGCGCGACCATCGTACTACGTACACAAGGAGATAGCGCTAATCTCCGCTTTTCCAAGTCGCTCTACGAGAGACAGAAACGCCTTCATTGGCCAACTGGCCACACAGCTGCTGTGGCCCGGCATTTCCCAATTAGGACATGGCTATTTGGTCGCTGTTAAGTGACAGCAGAGACTGTCGGAGACTGCTGTACTGAAAGACAGAGATCTACTTAATGAAAGGTATGGCGCCGCCTCTTTTAAACATGGCGGCCACATCCGGACGACAGTTACAGATTCTACGGGTCGGTCGATGGCTGCTCCGACCCCCGGCGGTTTTGATTCGGCTCTCTCTCTCTTCTCTCTCTCTCTCTCTCTCTCTCTCTCTCTCAAATAAATCCAGCTGATTTTAATCAAGTTAGGGTTGCCTCGATGAGGTCAAACTTACATCCCAAGAATAGATCAATTCAGATGATATTATCTCTCTCTCTCTCTCTCTCTCTCTCTCTCTCAAAATATACACCATTATATCATCATTAAAAAGATAGGCCCTCGGCGAGGTAATCCTCAAATCCACATGGTAGGACAATTCTCTCTCTCTCTCTCTCTCTCTCTCTCTCTCTCTCTCTCTCTCAAAATAGATACCACTGTAATATTGTTATATACCATTGCAACATTACTATTAAGAATAAGGTCTTGACAAAGTAAATCTCAAATCTGCAAGGTCGGGGCTCTCTCTCTCTCTCTCTCTTCTTTGAATATATACCATTATAACATTATTATTATACACCATTATAACATTACTATTAGAGTAAGGCCTTGACAAAGTAAATTTTCGATCTGCAAGGTAAGGGCTCTCTCTCTCTCTCTCTCTCTCCAATCAAGCGTCTCATTAATTACGGGCAAGGTATGTAAGCTTTCAGTTGTATCTCATTATCCCAATTGACAACTGACATCTCAACTGGCCAGTGCTAAAGGTTTTGTCACTGTCAAGCGATAATCATCATATAGGAAGATGGACTCTCCTGTATAGGGCGTCTTCCTTTGTACCTTTGTCCCGAAGGGCAAAGGTTAATTCGCTCTTCAGGATGGTATAGATTTGTCGGCGTTTAGTTAACTTTACCTGAGGCTGAAAAACTTGTTGGTATTACATGCTAAAACTATTACTAAGAATAACTAATAATTAATCTATATAATAATAATAATCTTTTTATTAATATGAGAAATAAAAGAATTATAATAACAATAACGATTATCATACTACTGCTACTACTACTACTACTACTACTAATACTACTACTACTACTAATAATAATAATAATAATAATAATAATAAGTCTTGTTGAAAAGGATTACTGCATCAGCTCCATTAATTTGTATAGAGTCTTCTCTATTTTCCTTATTAAGGATTTCTCAATGTTGCTGAAACTGACAAGCAACGTGCCAAAGGGGATCGTCAAATCCGGTATTGTTATATTGAATTATCTTCATTAATGCTATTACTACTGCAAGTCTCTCTCTCTCTCTCTCTCTCTCTCTCTCTCTCTCTGACGTTTCACCCAGATCTGCCAGGGCATGGTCACAGCGATGGTTGCTGGAGGACTGAATCTTGGTGGTTGTTTTTTTTTTTTTATTAAGCTGACCTTATGTCAGCACGGGCTCTTGCTCACAGAGCAGCCCGTAAATCTTGGTGGTGAGTCCTTCTCTTTATATTGTGGTCACGCGGGCGCTTACGGATGCTCCTGCAGGACCCGGAGAATGCTTAACTTTTCATTGGCCGGCGGCCAGGAATCGGAAATGCTCGAGGCGCGTTGGCCTTCTCAGGTGTGTTGCTTCACCTGGAGCCGGGTTTTCATTGGCTGCGACCGTGGTGACGTAATTCCTGGTATTTCTTCCATCCTCTTCAATATTGGTCCTGTCCTGTTCGCTGGTGTTATCGTTTGGGGGGGAGGGGGGGGGGGGGGGGGGGCGGGCCTTCCTCACATTGGTGGGCAGCCAGCCAATGTAAAGTCAAGCATCCTCCGGGTCCTGCAGGAGCATCCGTAAGCGCCCGCACGACCACGATATAAAGAGAAGGACTCACCACCAAGATTTTATACGGGCTGCTCTACGAGCAAGAGCCCGTGCTGGCACAAGGCCATCTTAATCTCAAACAACAACAACCACCAAGATTCAGTCCTCCAGCAACCATCGCTGTGACCATGCCCTGGCAGATCTGGGCGAAACGTCAGAGAGAGAGAGAGAGAGAGAGAGAGAGAGTGAGAGAGAAACTCGTAGTAGTAATAGCAGTAATAAAGATGATTCAATATTACTACACGGATTTGACGATCCCTCTGTGGCACGTTGCTTGCCAGTTTCAGCAACAACGAGATATCCTTAATAAGGAAAATAGCGAAGGCTATACAAAATTAATGGAGCTGATGCGGCAATCCTTTTCAACAAGACTTGTTTAAAAGAGGATCTACTCCCAAGAAATAATAATAATAATAATGATAACGATATTGATGATAATAATTAATAATAATAATAATCATTATTATTATTATTTCATTAGAATTATTAAAACACTCTTTAATAATAATAATAATAATAATAATTAATATTATTATTATTATTATTATTATTATTATTATTATTATTATTATTATTATTATTATTATTATTATATGCTGGTAAAAGACCCTCTCTTAGGCAAATGCTGTTAAAAGGAATGGCAGAATTAAGCGAGTTGATTTTATATATTGTTTTTTCTATTTTTCTGACAATTCGCTTCTCAGGCTCAGCGATGTTTCTGAGTAACTGGCCGGTATTCATATTGGGAATTTTCAAAAATTATAAATGATGGAGGTAATCTTTATCTTAATAAAATAAAAATTACTTCCAGCATTTATAATTTCTGAAAATTCCCAATTTGAATATTGGCCAGTTACTCATAAACATCGCTGAGCCTGAGAAGCGAATTGTCAGAAAAATAGAAAAAATAAACAATATATAAAATCAACTTGCTTAATTCTGCCATTCTTTTTAACAATAATTATATGCATTATATTATTATTATGAAAATAACATCTGATAAAATGGCTGTCTTTTGTAAGCCAACGTCACAGCAAGCACTCGAGCAAGCAATAACGATGGAGCGATAGGGAGGCTCCAAGCACCGTCAACTTTACAAATAAAAAAAAAACAAAAAAATAAAATAAAAATTTGGATCTATAAAAAGATCTATGATGAAACATTATACTTTCTCCTCTGCCTCGACCGTCCTTGACCGCCAAGAATCCAAGTACTTGGGGAGAATTACGAGGGTAGTGATTTTCGAGGGCACAGTTATGCATTACGATCTATCAGGACGACTGCCCCCTGTAATTGAGAAGAAGCTGCTCGGTGGTAGTCTGTCTTACTCTTTTGATAGTTACAGTTTAATATATATATATATATATTATATATATATATATATATATATATCTATATATAATATATTATATATATATTAATATATATATATATATATATATCGTATATATATATATATTATACTACATGTATACTTATCACACACAATATATATCTATATATATATATATATATATATATATATATATATATATATATATGTATATATATATTTGTGTGTGTATAAATATAGTGTACTTGTTAGTTTCCTGAATGTGTGTATGTTTATGAGTGTACTCGTATATATATATATCTATTATAAATATATATTTATATATATATATATATATATATATATATATATATATTTCTATATAGTGTATGTGTGAATGTGTGAATGTATATTCAAAGAGAGAGAGAGAGAGAGAGAGAGGAGAGAGAGAGAACGAGAGAGAGAGAGAGAGAGAGAGAGAGAGACATACACACAGTAGTTAGTAATACGAACTTATACAGGCACTTTATATATACCGCGCCCCAATGTTGACATAGCTGCACATATGCACACACACAAACACACTCAAATAATTACGCATGCATGCGCGCCTAATTACATATGCATATGTTTATACGGTTTCGCTCTTCTGTTGCGTGCGCTGTGCCTTCAAGCATAAAACCCTCCGGCTAAGATCCTGTTGCCGAGTTTCCAAGGAATCCTCGGAGAAAGGACCAACTTTCAAAGGACTCTGGTGTGCCCCTGTCATTAGGCGATAAGGGGACGCCATCTTTTAGTTGCTATAGCTCAAGGATTTTTTTTTTTTTTTTTTCTTTTTTAGATTTTTTTTTTTTTTAAGTTTCGCATAAGAGGCTATTCTTTGTCGCGAGAATTGAGGTTTGTCTTTGTGTGGTGTCAGAAATGGTTGGTGTTGAATAAAGGGAACGTTTATTTATTAGTTAAAACTGCTACGTGCTTTTGTTAGATAATATTGGAGACGTCTTTGTAACTGTCTAAAACTTTAAGAGTTTTTGTTATAAAGAATTAGAATTCTGTATGTTAAAGAAAGGGAAATTTATTGGTTCTTGACTCTGTAACGTGTCTTTATCAGGAAATATTGGAGATGTCTTTGTAATTGTAAGAAATTGTAAGAATTATTGTTTAAAAAAATTAACATTTGTATGTCAAAAGAAGGAGAGTTGGTATCTGTAAAATTCAGAATTGTTTATTTATTTTTAACACTGTGATTTTTAACACTGTGATGTTTCCTTGTTAGGAAATATTGGAGAAGTCTTGGTAATCATGAAAAATTTGAAAGGTTTTTGGTTATAGGATATTACAATTCTGTAAATCAAAAGAGGGAGAGTTTATTTGTTCTTGAAGCTGTTACGTGTCTTTGTTAGAAAACGCTAGAAATGTCTTTCTTATGGTTAACAATTCTTTATGTTTTTGTTATAAGAAATTAGAAATCTGTATATGGTTTTTTTATCAGTAAAATTAAAAATCTTCTAAAATATATAATGACATTTTAATAGTGCAGAGACGGTTTCTTTTAGAAATATCCAGAAATATCTAAGTTAAAAATGATAAAATTATTTAACAAATTATTCTCAGAATGTTAATTTAATTGTCTAATTGACAAATATCTTTGACATTTAAAATGGAAACAGTCAGCTTAAAAAATAAATAAATAAACAAATAAATAATTAAATAAATAAATAAATAAAAAATAGAGCATTGTAACATAACCCAAAATACCCAAACTAAATAACTGATAGGTTTGCAACGCTCGCGTTATGCAAGTTACAAAAAAAAAAAAAAAAACTTCGCAACCATTTTGAACGAGAACAAAGACGGTATCTTCCACATCCATCAGATATAAACCCTCGGAATGGACAGACTTTAAACCCATGATGACGGTAATAAGCAATAATCCCAATTGCTGCCCCTTATTCTTTTTTAAAAAGAGTCATGCAATATGTGTAGGAATGACAACGGCACTGGTGATTAGCCAATTAAGAGAAAAGAGCCCGTGCGCCCTGCTATTAGTGGGCATGAGTGCCCATCCTGGCCTTTAATTTATTTTCCGGAATTCTATAATTGCCCTCAATTAATTAGGAAGGAACCATTAATGGCTATCAGAGAGAGAGAGAGAGAGAGAGAGAGAGAGAGAGAGAGAGAGAGAGAGAGTCCTCAATCTCGATTAAAAATTAGATATGTTTAATTACCCTCAGCTCTGCATTTGTGGAGAGAGAGAGAGAGAGAGAGAGAGAGACTTTATATTGATGCATTTGCCAGGGGCTACAGGGCATGACGTAACCCTAACGTGATCTTCAATTTAAAAATAAAAAAAAGAATATAATTGTATTAACTTTTACCACCGTATTTGTGACAGCAGGAGAGAGAGAGAGAGAGAGAGAGAGAGAGAGAGAGAGAGAGAGAGAGAGTTAGTCCTCAATCTTGATGAGAAATTAGACATGTTTAATTTCCCTCAGCTTAGTATTTGCTGAGAGAGAGAGAGAGAGAGAGAGAGAGGGTGATGGGCAGAAAGTAGTACCATAATTGTAGAGTAAGGATTGCAAAGGGTCACCTTTCGGTCTGCTAGGAGTGAGTTATGTCCTCCGCCTGGGAGACAGGAATTCCAATGAAAAAAAGGAATATCCCTTCCTTCGGAGACAAGAATTCCTACATAAAAAGGGATATCCTCTGCTTGGGAGACATTATCTATCCTATTGAGGAAACAGCTTTATAAAAAATGAGGAAACTGCCTTATAAAAATCACCAATATTTATCCCTTTGAGGAAACTGCCTTATAAAATCACCAATATTTATCCTTTTGAGGAAACTGCTTTATAAAAATCACCAATATTTATCCTTTTGAGGAAACTGCTTTATAAAAATCACCAATATTCATCCCTTTGAGGAAACTGCTTTATAAAAATCACCAATATTTATCCTTTTGAGGAAACTTCATTATACCAATATTTATCCTTTGAGGAAACTGCTTTATAAAAACATCCAATATTTATCCTTTTAAGGAAACTGCTTTATAAAAATCACCAATATTTATCCTTTTGAGGAAACTTCTTTATAAAAATCACCAATATTTATCCTTTTGAGGAAACTGCTTTATAAAAATCACCAATATTTATCCTTTTGAGGAAACTGCTTTATAAAAATCACCAATATTCATCCCTTTGAGGAAACTGCTTTATAAAATCACCAATATTTATTTATCCTTTTAAGGAAACTGCTTTATAAAAATCCCCACCAATATTTATCCTTTGAGGAAAAACTTCTTTATAAAAATCACCAATTTATATCCTTTTTGAGGAAACTTCTTTTATAAAAATCACCAATATTTATCCTTTTGAGGAAAACTTCTTTATAAATCACCAAAATATTTATCCTTTGAGGAAACTGCTTTATAAAAATCACCAATATTTATCCTTTGAGGAAACTTCTTTTATAAAACAAACCAATATTTTCCTTTTGAGGAAAACACTTATAAAAAATCACCAATATTTATCCTTTTAAGGAAACTGCTTTATAAAAAATCACCAATATATTTCCTTTTGAGGAAAACTGCTTTATAAAAAATCACCAATATTTATCTTTTGAGGAAAATGCTTTATAAAAATCACCAAATAAATTACCTTTGAGGAAACTTCTTTATAAAAATCACCAATATTTATCCTTTTGAGGAAACTGCTTATAAAAATCACCATATTATCCTTTTGAGGAACTCTTTATAAAAAATCACCCAATATTTTACCTTTTGAGGAAACTGCTTTTATAAAAAAATCACCATATTTATCCTTTTGAGGAAACTGCTTTATAAAAATCACCAATATTTATCCCTCTGAGGAAACTGCTTTATAAAAATCACTAATATTCATCCTTTTGAGGAAACTTCTTTATAAAATCACCAATATTTCCCTTTTGAGGAAACTTCTTTATAAAAATCACCAATATTTATCCTTTTAAGGAAACTGCTTTATAAAAATCACCAATATTCATCCCTTTGAGGAAACTGCTTTATAAAAATCACCAATATTCATCCCTTTGAGGAAACTGCTTTATAAAGATCACCAATATTTATCCCTCTAAGGAAAACTGCTTTTATAAAAATCACCAATATTTATTCCTTTTAAGGAAACTTCGTTATAAAAAAATCACCAATATTTATCTTTTTTAAGGAAACTGCTCTATAAAAATTCACCAATATTCATCCCTTTGAGGAAACTGCTTTATAAAAATCACCAATATTTATCCCTCTGAGGAAACTACTTTATAAAAATCACCAATATTTATCCTTTTGAGGAAACTACCTTATAAAAATCAATATTAATTTCCTCTGAAGAAACCGCCTTATAAAAATCACCAATATCTATACCTCTTTGAGGAAACTGCCGTATAAAAATCAATATTCATTCCTCTGAGGAAACTGCCTTATAAAAATCACCAATACGTATCCCTCTGAGGAAACTGACTTATAAAAATTAGCAATATTCATCCCTTTGAGGAAACTGCCTTAATAAAATGAATATTCTTTCCTCTGAGGAAACTGCCTTGTAAAAATCAACAATATTCATTCCTCTGAGGAAACTGCCTAATAAAAATGAATATTCATTCCTCTGATGAAACTGCCTGATAATAATCACCAATATTTACCCCTTTGAGGAAACTGCCTTATAAAAATGAATATTCATTCAACTGAGGAAACTGCCTAATAAAAATCACCAATACGTATACCCCTTTGAGGAAACTGCCTTATAAAAATATATATTCATTCCTCTGAGGAAACTGCCCTATAAAAATCACCATATTCATCCCTTTGAGGAAACTGCCTTATTAAAATGAATATTCATTCCCCTGAGGAAACTGCCTTATAAGAATAATCACTAATAATCCCTGTGAGGAAACTACCTTATAAACATGATCAATATTCACCCCTCGGAGAAAACTGCCCTATAAAAATCATCAGTATTCACCCCTCTGAGGAAAACTGCCTCATAGAAATGATCAAAATCAATTTGCTGAGAAGAAACTAACTTACAAAATGCATGAGTATGAAGTTCTCATCCAAACATTACACTTTTACGTCATAATCAACGTGAGTCCTCCCCAAGAAACTGCCTTTAACAAGATCAATCTTCCTACATATTTCCGTATTAACCTTTCATGGAGAAATGTCTTTTAGACGGCACTGACATCACCACTTCAGGAGATTCTGCCACAGGAGGAGAGCAAAAGTTGGTTCTCGGGGTTAAGGCCATGAAGCCATTGTCTGCGACTACCACAATGCTCGCTGCTGTTTTGGAGCCGAGGCTTGGAGGACTCGGCAAAGGGTCCCGTGAGAGAGCGAAGGTTGTCTATCAACGGTGCCTCCTATAATTAACCCTGGGCTTGAGGATGACCTTCCGAGAACGTGGAGGAGGAGGAGGAGGAGGAGGAAAGGGTTGAGGGGGGGGAGGGGGGGGGGGGAAGGGTGGGCTAGGGGAGATGAGGCATTTCGGGTAAAAAGAAAATTAGATCTCACTTTCACCATAATTATCTGGCTCACTCCTAGGTGGTATATGTATATTCTCTTTATCTCTCTCTCTCTCTCTCTCTCTCTCAAGTGTTTTAAGGAAACTGAAAACAAGAATGTTCCCCAGTAGCCTTAATACCAAAAATTCTTTTTAAACGGTAATGTACTGGTTTTGTAATAATAATAAATAAAGATATATATATATATGTATATATATATATAATTATATATATACGTATATATATATATATATAATATAGATATAGAATAATTATATATGTATGTATATATATGTACGTATATATATATATATAGTATATATATTATATATATATATATATATATATATAGTACGATATATAGATTTATATATATATAATAATATATATATATATATTATATCTTTATATATATAGATATGATATCGATATATGATATATATATATGAGATATAATATATAGAGAGATATATTATATATATTCTATAATATATATTATAGAATATAGATAGATATATAGTATATCTATATATATATAGTATATATAGATAGAGATATATATATATATATATATAGGTCTATATGGTGTATATATATATATATATATATATCTAATATTATATATATAAGATATTAGATATATCTTCATATATATATATATATATATATACGGGTGTATATATCTATATAATATATATATATATATATATATACTATATACGGTATATATATATATATATAAAAATAAAGATAAATGCCACGAAGGAAAAATAAACGAAGGAGTCTGCGAGATCTTTCGGCTTAAAAGCCCTTTACTGAAGCAGTTACTGACAAAAAAAATACGAGAAAAGGACAATACAAGAAGGTTCGTATAACTGACAGATAGGGATTATAAAAGGATTAGTGCCTAGATCCGACACACCTGGAAAGATAAAGAAACCTTCCCAAACAAGCATAAACAAAAAGGTGCAATTAAAGGTTTAAGACAATCATCTCAGATACAATCTCCAGACAATTAAAGGATTATAGGTGACAGCTATACGGAACTGGTAAACAAAACCATATTCACAAAACATGACAGACATACATTACAATAAAATTTTTTAATAACTCTAAGGCAACTGATTTTTATTTAAGTCAGTAATTATATATTTGAGGTCATTCTCAAACATGTTACAGATACAAGGGTCTAAATGAAAAAGGCCACGACTAACATTGAAATTACAATGAAAAGTAAGTGTATTAAAGCAGATTCTAAAAAGATTTCGTGATAAGACATCTCTTGACCGTGCAATTACTGAACTGTCAATCCAATTAATTCGGTGGTTGTTTTCACTTAAATGAATAAATAATGCATTAGATTTTTGCCCAGTTTTTGTCAGAGTATTTATGGCTGGCTTCGCCATTGACCTTCTAAAGCCCTTTGCTCGACTGTCCGAGATAGAATGAGGGACAATCCATACATGGAATTTTATATATTATGTTGTTGCTTTCTCTGGGGCTATTTTTTATTAACATTCTTTTTAGTGTGTTATTATAGGAAGAAACAAGGTTGACATTAAAAGCTTTTAACAATGGTTTAATGGTTTCAAATCCGTTAAAATAAGGCAAAACTGAGAAGTTCTTAGAATTTTCTTTCTGTGTGTTGTTTTCAGTATAAAACTTTTTGTGGGCTTTATTATAACAAATGTCTAATATATGTGAAGGATAGCATAAATCTTTCCCTATTTTTCTTATGTATTCAAATTCTTGATCCAAATATTGTGGGACTGGACAATTCGCAATGCTCGTAAAAACATAGAGGAAAAAATTGATATTTCTATATTAAGATGGTGGCCTGAGAAGAAATGAACATAAGTTAAGTTGTTAGTCGGTTTCCTATAAATACTGAATTTACATTGAAATGGTTCTCTATGTATCAAAACGTCTAAGAAAGGGAGGCAATTGTCTTTTTCTAATTCTAGAGTAAACTTAATCGATGGTACCTGGTTATTTAATTTAGAGAGTAAATCATTTACATCAATACCCACAGGAAGAACAGCTAAACAATTATCAACATAACGATACCAATTTACAGGAATATGAATGATATTAGTTAAGTAACGTTTTTCAAAGCATTCAGGTTTGAGAGCAATGGTGATAAAGGATTTCCCATTGCCATGCCAAAAATTTGTTGATAAAATTCACCATTGAATATAAACTATAATCACAAATGCACAAACTCGTGAGTGAAATAATGTGACTTATAGGTAGAGGTAATTCATGTTGAGTTAGTTCATTGCTAAGATATTCTAAAATAGAGTCTATAGGGACTTTAGTAAAAAGAGAACATACGTCAAAAACTAACGAATCTATCAGTAGGGCAAAGAGCAATTTTGTAAATTAATTTATCAACTAAATCTAGAGAATTATATATATGAGAATCGGAGATGGTTCCAAGTAACGGGGACAAAGATCTTAGTGATATATTTCGAGAGTTTATATGAAATTGAACCAACAGTACTGATAATAGGCCGCATAGGGTATTTTCTTTGTGCGTTTTGACTAATCCATATAAGTAAGGTAGCGAAGGAGAATTGACTGATAATTTTTGCCTAGTTAGTTTCTGTTTTAATCTTTAAGGCTACTTTTCACTATGCTATTGAAGTTTTTTTTATGACTTGATCAAGAGGATTTTTTGTTAGTTTTATAAGTCACATCATCATCCAGTAGGGCTTGCATACGTGATATGTAGTCAGCTTATCTAAAATTACTATACTATTTGACTTATCAGCTTTTGTGATGTGGATAGTATTGTCCTTTTTAAGATCGGTCAAAACTTTTCTTATAGCGAGCAGGGAAGTACTTTCATGCTTAACATTGGCAGCTCCGTAAACAATACCTTTAATCATGTCGACATGATTTTGAGGAAGATCACAATATTTTTCAAATTTACTTAGGGATGACCCAATCATTAAAGCAGAAGGTCTACTTGTTACAAAGAAAGATAAACCATATCCAAGCGCGTTCACAACATTTTCACTTATTTGTTACTAGATAAGTTAACAACACAATCTTGACGTGCACAATTAGTCCAATCACTGCTATCAATAAGATTTTTTAGTTTTCTGTCGAGTTTCCTTTTCAGGGCATCTGTAGTCCTACGTAGTTTTTCGTAAATTTCCCGTCGCAGCGAGTCCTTCCAATCAGCCGGGATGGAATGATTGAAAGAGATCCTTGTTCTTTCCAATTCCTTGAATTTTTCTTTCTCTTCTTGCTTGGCGGCTGCTATGTGCTGTTTCAACATCATGGCACTAAATTCATTGAATGGGTGATTGTCATATCTTCTAGACGGCGTGGCAGCAAGGATTTAGGGAGCACTTGTTCAGAAAGGCACTTCTTCAGGAACTTAAGACGAATTCTGGTTGAATGTGCAGCCACAAGAGACTTGGAGAAGGTAGGACACACATCTCAAAAGAGGAAACAGGATAGCGAAAGTAAACGTGGCCCCCATAGAGAACCATTTCAATGTAAATTCAGTATTATAGGAGGAAACCGACTAACAACTTACTTATGTTCATTTCTTCTCAGGCCACCATCTTAATATATCAATTTTTTCCTCTATGTTTTTACGAGCATTGCGAATTGTCAGTCCACAATATTTGGATCAAGAATTTGAATACATAAGAAAAATAGGGAAAGATTTATGCTATCCTTCACATATATTAGAATTTGATTATAATAAAGCCCACAAAAAGTTTTATACTGAAAACAACACACAGAAAGAAAATCTAAGATCATTCTCAGTTTGCCTTATTTTAACGGATTTGAAACCATTAAACCATTGTTAAAAGCTTTTAATGTCAACCTTGTTTCTTCCTATAATAACACACTAAAAAGAATGTTAATAAAAAATAGCCCCAGAGAAAGCAACAACATAATATATTAAAATTCCATGTATGGATTGTCCCTCATTCTATCTCGGACAGTCGAGCAAGGGCTTAGAAGTAAGGGCTAAGCCAGCATAAATACTCTGTAAAAAACTGGGCAAAAATCTAATGCATTATTTATTCATTTAAGTGAAAACAACCACCGAATTAATTGGATTGACAGTTCAGTAATTGCACGGTCAAGAGTATGTCTTATCACGAAATCTTTTAGAATCTGCTTTGTAACAACAAACTTACTTTTCATTGTAATTTCAATGTTAGTCGTGGCCTTTTTCATTTAGACCCTTGTATCTGTAACATGTTTAAGAATGACCTCAAATATATAATTACTGACTTAAATAAAAAATCAGTTGCCTTAGAGTTATTAAAAATTTTATTGTAATGTATGTCTGTCATGTTTTGTGAATATGGTTTTGTTTACCAGGTTCCGTATAGCTGTCACCTATAATCCTTTAATTGTCTGGAGATTGTATCTGAGATGATTGTCTTAAACCTTTAATTGCACCTTTTGTTTATGCTTGTTTGGGAAGGTTTCTTATCTTCCAGGTGTGTCGGATTCTAGGCACTAATCCTTTTATAATCCCTATCTGTCAGTTATACGAACCTTCTTGTATTGTCTTTTCTCGTATTTTGTCAGTAACTGCTTCAGTAAAGGGCTTTTAAGCCGAAAGATCTCGCAGACTCCTTCGTTTATTTTTCCTTCGTGGCATTTATTCTTTTTATTTATGGATTTGGTTATCACGTTCCTAACTTTCGATTCTGTTATACTATAATATATATATATATTATATATATATATAATATAATATATATATATATATATATATATATATATATATATATATCTGTACGTTATATATGTACGTATATATATATATATATATATCTATATATAATATATATATATATATATATGATATATATATTATACCATATATATACATATATATATATATATATATATATATATCATATATATCATATATATATATATATATACTATTATACGTATATATATCTATATATCTATAGATTATATATATATATATATACATACATACATACATATCATATATATTATATATATTATATATATATATATATATTATATATATATAATGTATACGTATATATATATAATATATATATATATATATATATATATAATATATATATATATTATATATATACGTGTATATATCATACATATACAGAAAGGGTCTACGCTTTTTCCTCTCCGGTTTTCCGTAAATAATAATAGGATGTTCAATGGGAGTCTATTAACCAACGACATCTGGCATTTCCTAATGGTCACCCGTCCAGTCAGTGACCGGACCCAACGTTGCTTGATATCAGTAAAAGAAACTGTTGCGCTTGTGTGTATAAGAGGTATATATCTTTATGTGTGCTATCAATATAACTCTAATGAATGCACCTTTCACTTAATATTCGTGTATTAAATCACTCAAGGGAAACTGAGAGATGGGCTCCAAAATAAAGATGAAAAGAAACAAATTACGAAAGAAATCTTAAGAGTTCTGATTAGCACAACGTTCTGAATTCATGTTTTCATGTCACGTAGTGACGTGATTGACGTCTTCATCTCCATCTAAGACAGAGGGCCTTTGAAAGCTTTTAATTTACTTTTGTTGTTGATGATGGCATCACTGTTTTATATAGGTCAAGGTCTGTTAACAGAGATCAAAAAAAAAATTTTTTTAACCTCCACTGGACATGGGATTTCGTCAATAAGGTCACTGTAGTACAGTGATGGACACAAATTTCTTTTGCTTCACTATTTCCGCCTAAACTCTAATTCAATTTTTGATTAATCATTCCACCGGTTATCCCTTTCACCTTACATGTTCCCAGGAACCAGGCCTCTGACGTCATCATGTCTTCCGAAGAAGCGAACGACGTCACGTCCTGCCTGTGATGGAAGATCCCGAACGGTTTAGAGAAAAAAATTCTATCTTTCTAATAATGTCTTTTCAAATGGTATCTTTTCATTCTGCTCTACTGGAGTGAAGGGAACTTTCTTTGTTATTGTTGCTTTTTTCTTGTTGTTTTTGTTTCAATTTTACTACAAATAAGATGCTTTATTGATAGGTTTTGCTTATGGCCAAAGAAAGCCAGAATCCATTACAGCACCATGATTTTTTTTAATGTTTAATTTTGGCAAATTACCAATAGAACGGACCCGAAGGAAATAAGAAACGAAGGCTGAAGAAAAGGGGGGAAAATACGGAAGAAAAGAAATAATTGAAAATTATCCAGCATGAAGTAGGCAGAGAAATAAAAGATATTCGACTGACACATCATTTGACAACACATCTTAACCCCCCCCCCCCAGAGGAATAGCCAGACCTCGATTCAACATTGAATTTACGTTCCCAAATAGCTACAATAAATTCTAGTTAAATATAACCCCATTAAGATTGACAGAACGGTTGTAAATTACAACCATGATTTAATATTTAATTACAGGTTAGCTGTGGTCCACTCAGCCATATGTCTGTTGAGAAAATCATCTTCTATCAAAGACTTCCATACAGGAATAAGTCACGTCCCTTATAACAGCAGTAATGAGACGGTCAGTCGGTAGTTGTAGAGAAACGGGTTGCTAAAGGCAGTGCAATTAGACCTCCTGCCGTTACATAAGGAGAAAGAGAAGGACTTCATCCCCATTCCTCATGAACCGTGTCCTTTGATGGAAGGATCCCCGCCAGAGATGAATTAGATACGAGGGGTACTCACGCTATTAGGATAGGAAAATCCTAACTGGCCAGGTGGCTCGAGGGACATTGGAACCGTGTTTTTATTTTGTCTATTTTTTTCTTTCTTTGTCTATTGTTTTTTGTTCTTATCTTTTTTCGGTCGGGGAATGAAATGATCGAGAAGGAAAAATGGCGAGCAAAATATAAGAATAAAAGTAGTTAGTTACTTGAGCCTCAGTTTGGGCGGGATAGAATAAAACCAGATGCGCGACTGGGTCAGAAACATTGACAGCAGAGCTATGTTTAACGAAATTAACTTGTCGTTTTCTCCAGGCTGCAGTCACTAATGTCAGTGCCTTGGAAGTGACCCTGTTTTTGTCTAACCTTTGTTGACCTCGTTCGTCTTCCAGAACAAGGTCACTAAGCTTCTGGCATTGCCTAACTTTTGTTCAGACTTCAGAGCTCTGGACAGACCAAACGCCAATTCCTTAATTAAAGACAACTGCGTTGACCTCGTTCGCCTTCCAGAACAAGGTCATTAAGCTACTGGCAAACGCTAGAAGAAATGATAGAGAGGGAGTTTTAGGTCAGCAAAGGCAATCAAAGTTGACAACGTTTAAATAGTTCCAGACAACGTCTGGTGGCAATCAGGACTGGAGATCTGCCCAAAAGGAAATGCATTTCTTGCGTTTTGAAGGCATTAACCAAGACCTAGAGTCTCGTCTCCCTGAAGACTGTAGAGTTTGTCTGTGTCATCTAAAATCCATCATTGAATAATATCTCATATTTCATGATTCACAGACAAAGGAAGTACATTTCTTGGTTAGACAACGTCTCCACGAAGACTGCCGAGTTTGCCCGCGCAATCCGAAATTCATTACAAATAATTTGGAGGACACTAGCATCAAATTAGCAACAATAATTTTAGTGTTAACTGTTACACCGAAAGTATTATCGCCCCCGGCTTTCCCTGTTCGTATAAATGACCCAATCGATATTTACCGAAAGTAATGAAGCCTTCTGTTTTAAACCGAGAAATAATGACTTAACACTTTACAATAAAGTCACAACTTCAAAAGTCACAACTTTATTCCTAACTTTATCTCCTCTTGCAGAGCAACTCACATCCTTGTAATTACTGGACACAGATGTCTCACTAATCCAAAATATACAATTTAGGGCAATTAAGCCCTTTCAAAATGCTATTAAATTATCAAGGCACGGTTGAAAGCCACACACACACACACACATACACACTCTCTCCATAATTAGGACGTTGACTAATTGGCCATGTAGCTAATACTCGACACAAACAAACGCAAACAAACTGATATTAAATCATCTTCAGTCTTGTACTTAGAGGCTATTTCCGTTGGTGTTTCATTACTGGAGAACTTGGGGCATGACATTTGGGCATAGGAATTATGACTTCAGCGCTTTGAAAGGTCAGTTGGTATTAGGGTTTTTATTTTTATTTGTCATGAGCGGCCTTTTGCACAGTGCCAAAGAACGCGCATGCGTAGGCTACGATCTCGACTGTCTCTTAAATTACCTTCATTGATGTTGTATAGATGCCGGAGAACATAATTATATAATCTATTATGATATAAATGTATGATATATATATATATATATATATGAACCAGGTTTATTTTTCGATTACATTTTAAGTCAGAAATATGTAGGTCTAATAACGCGTAGAGCACACATTGCATCTCATACGCTTCCTTTGTACTCTCCATAACTACCGGTAGAGAGAGAGAGAGAGAGAGAGAGAGAGAGAGAGGAGAGTATGTTTACAAACATTAGCTGACGTCACATTGCGAACAAAGCAGCAGCGGAGAATCTCGTGCGTCCGAATGGAGGAAGGAAATGCCTCCGTTTGACAAGCTTCATTTCATTTTTATTTTATTTTTTCTACCGGCCTCTTTTCATCTCTTTATTTGGAGGCTGCTTTGTGTGCACAGGCGCTGGAGGTATACAGTCCATCTCGCCCTGTACTGCAATTTCACCTGGGTCCACACAAACAAACAAAGCGATATTTATGAATCTCGGTCTATGTTATTACCAGGAACGGGATCGTATACTACTCAGACGCCATGACTGAGCAAATCCGAATCTTGGTATACCCATTTAGACTGAGTATCATGCAAATATTAAGTGATAATGACACTAGTGCATAAATTAGAAAAACACGAAGCCCCTCACTTCGTAGATCTTCATAATAATATCACCCGATAATGATGAGTTTCGAATCGCTTCTTAATCTTCTGTCGTTATCATAATATTATTCTTGCGTCTGGCAGCCAGGACGCAACCGGCGGCGGCAAGGAAAAAACTCGCTCAACTTTGAGCGTGGTACACTTACCATAATAACGACCTGTAAGTCAAGTTGGTGTACATATAATTAGCGATATTCTTTCATTGCGATATCAGTAACAACCCGGTTTGCTTATACGATGCGAACGTGCCAAAATGGAGGGAGAGAAGATTGCACTGGTGGCTGGTGGGTTCGAGACAGTTTTAATGTTGGCTTCGATATTGCCGAACCTGCTGCAAACTCCATTGTCACTTCACATCGGCTTTTATCACTTTGTACGTTCAATAAAAATGTTGATTGACAACCCTATTATGCAGTGGTCTTTTGTCAATGATTATCATATCGATTTACAAAGGTCTGCAAAGCAGCAGCTGAGAAGAGGAGCACTAGACCTTGGTTTAAATCAAGTGCTTCAGAAGGGGATGCAACTCGGGTAACGCCGTTAGATGAGGTTTCACCACTCACTGCAACGTCTTCTCACTAGCAAATCACCGGTATCAGGTTCACTACATCATCCAGAGTTATCTCACAAGGAATAGACTGGTATCATTAAATGGTCTTTGTACGAGGGGAAAAACTGATGACTAATGCAACCTAATCGCAGATAGCCCAGAGAGCAAGCAGTAACTGGATTTCTTGGCAAGTTAAAATGGCGTCACGAGAGCAGAAACCTACAAAGTTTGCTCTTGACTTGGATGGATTGTAGAGAGAGAAAAAAAAAGTAAACCGTTTTCTGAAATTTATAAAGAGGTTCTTATAATTGTTACAGCTGTAATTGTTTCACTTTTGTTCTTATTGATGATGCTTTTGTTGTTGTTTTAATGATTGCAAGTGAAAACTACGTCATAACAATTTGAACGAAATAAAGCTTAAACCCTTGACTATAATGGTTCGCAGAGAAAAACATAAAATAAACAGTATTCCGAAATATCTATACAACGCTAAGCAGAAACCAATAAATAAATAAAGACAAAAATAGACTGTGTTTAAGAAAATGACATATCTCATTTGTCTTGAGAACACCAATCCGTCCTTGGATATCTCGGAAGAGACATCGAACCCAAAGTGTGATATGTCATCAAGAAGCCTTCCCCCCCACCTCCCTCATAAAAATAAAGTAGTGAAATGTGGTATATAATCACAGCTTCGAGTAAACTGGCCAAATGGAGTGACGGTGTTACGTGGTGACGGGGATGGCGGTTAAGTGACGGTTACTGTCCATTGTTGTCGATCACGGCGGGAGACAGAAAGAGTGAGCGAGAGATTTTGCACCCCATATATCAGACGCTGCATAAAGGAGTTTTAAAACTCAGTCGTTACATAAAAGTTTGGTTTGAAGAAATGAATGAAAGAACAAAGTATGGCTTTTGGGAAGCATAAGAGCGAATGCGAGAGAGAGTGAAAATAAAAGATTATCTACTGCCTTGGTGGCGTTCACTCTCGACGTGGTTCGGAAGTCATGTAAAGCCGTTGGTCCCGTTGCTGAATAACCACTGGTTCCATGCAACGTAAAAACACCATACAAACAAACAAACAACTGCCTTGGTGATTCCTGACTTGTAATTAACGGAGATAGTCCTCGATAATTGACAAAATTAGATGCGTAGGAGAGAGAGAGAGAAAGAGAATAAATACCATCAATCACTACATAAAGGAATTAACCGAACGGAACCATTTGCTTTTGCCAAATTTAGAAGCAAGACGAAATTAATATCAACTCGAAATCTGAGAATAATGAAATAGCGGCCAAAACCAGCATGTCACGCAGAGAAATGCAAGATTGAAGGGACATTCTGATTCAGGGCTATGCAAAAATTCACCCACTTTAAGCTACAGCGAAGGTTGGCAACTATTTCGACGTGCCATCTTGCATACGTGGTCCGGATGTCACGTTACTATAAGTAAGCGCCGTGACAAATAGGACTTTTGGTGACTAAATCATACAGATTCACACTTATACAAAGACATGCTCACTAGTTTTACACACACACACACACACACACACACACATATATATATATATATATATAATATATATATAATTTATTTATATATATTAACTAGTGAGCATGTCTTTGATAACAGTATATATATGTGTGTAAATATATATAGTATATATTTAAATTTACATATATATATATATGGTATATATATATATATATATATGTGTGTGTGTGTGTGTGCATGTACATGACATATGCGTGTGTGTGCGTATACATCATATGCTAAGCTCCCAACCTTTCCATAGTAACTTCTAAACGCTAAAACGCTCTTCGTGCCCTGTCAATAATTGCTTGATTAGGAAGACGCTGAACTAGAGTAACCTAACTAATTTTAGATTCGTCAGAGCGCGCCTAGAATTTATCAATAAAAGTCCGGAATTTATCAGAATTCCAACATTTCCCGGATTATTTTAGGCAGCAAGAGCGAAAAATGGGCTTCGTTCAATCGACCTTTCTGGGAAGCAGATAACCGACGGTGTAGTACTTCTTGAGAAAAGCGCTTTCTTAGATGGGAGGTTCTTACCAAGCGGTGTAGCACTCAGCAGCTGCTAATGTTTAGCAATTTAGCAGTTGCCCGAATCCTCGTATTGTATACTTGAAGGGGGCGTTCTATGCTAATCTTGAGAATAGGCTTTGTATTCTATTCTTGAGAATAGATTACTAAGGCAATTAATTTGCATGGGCTTTCTGAATAATAATAATTATAAAAGGACGTTCGCGCACGGGGAAATACTTTCGCCATATATATATATATATATATATATATATATATATATATATATATATATATATATATATATATACGCTCATACTCTTCTGAAATGGGTTGGAATTTGAAATTAAGGCGAAAGGCCAAGTGTTGGGACCTGTGAGGTCATTCACCGCTGAAAGGGAAATTGACAGTAAAAGGTTTGAAAGGTGTAAACCTCGCAGTTGCACCATGAAACAATTGTTAGAAACGGGTGGAAAGTAAGATGGAATAAAGAGAATAAGAAAAGATGTATAGTAAAAGGAACTATAGGAGTTGCAGCTAGGGACTGAAGGGACGCTGTAGAGAACCTTAAAATGCCTAAAGTGCACCTCGTGAGGTGAACTGTCGGTGCTACACCCGGGCCTCATACTCTTATGCACGTCAAGTACACATCCTTCCCAATCGTCATAACCCCCCAAAAAAATGAAAAATAAACAACCTCACATATATTCCTCCGCCATTGCAAAATACAGACACGCAAGGAATGCAAAAAAAAAAGAAAAAAAAAACGCGATAAACTTGTCACCATATATGCCGTATGTTTATCGTAGCCAGAAGGACAATTGCATGTTTACGAAAGGTGACGTCGGCGCGTAGGTAAGGAATGTGTTTGTTTGCTTATGTGTTTTTTTTTTCTTTTTTTTATCGTTGCTTATTTTAGTTTAGATGTTCGAACCGCCGCTCGGCTTTGCTTCTAATTTTGACCCATTGCTTATTTTTGGCATTCAATTTCAAGTTATTGCTTATTTTGTGCATTTATTTTTGGGTCTTTGCTTATTCACACATTTATTTTTAGATTGTTCCTTATATTTTGCATTTATTTTGGAATCATTGCTTATTCATTTCATTTGTTTTTTTTTAGATTGTTGCTTACTTGAATTAAATTTGGTGTGATTTCCTTGCGTATTTTACCCTAATTATTTCTTATTCATGTATGTATTGCATTTTATTAGTATTTATCATTCAATATGGCTTGTCTAAATGTTCCTGACTGGGCCATTTCTAACTCTACATATTCAACTATAGACCAACCCAGATACTGTATTATAGAATTAATTCTATAAGCTTAATAAACCCTTGTAAAGTTTATCAATCTTATTATTTGTAAAAGTAAACTGCACTATAGAATTAATTTTTTTATAAGTTTAATATACCCTAGTAAAGCTTATCAATCTTATTATTTGTAAACAATAAGAAGATTCATAAGCTTTACAAGGATATATTAAACTTAAAGAAAATGAATTCTATAATACAGTTTATTTTTACAAATAATAAGATTAATAATCTTTACAAGGGTATATTAAACTATTATAAAATTAATTCTATAATACAGTTTATTTTTACAAATAATAAGATTGATAAGCTTTATAATGTTATATTAAACTTATAGAAAATGAATTCTATAATATAGTTTATTTTTACAAATAATAAGATTGATAAGATTTTTAATGGTATATTAAATTTATAGAAAATGAGTTCTATAATATAGTTTATTTTTACAAATAATAAGATTGATAAGCTTTACATTAAACTTATAGAAAATGAATTCTATAATGCAGTTTATTTAAAAAAAATAAGATTGATAAGCTTTATAAGGGTATATTAAACTTATAGAAAATGAATTCCATAACACAGTTTATTTGTAACTTAATATATCCTTGTAAAGCTTATCAACCTTATTATTTGAAGAAATAAATCGAATATCAAAAAAATACTCAAAGTGACATTTTCACTGGCGAGACCAAGTAGCCTCTAACAGCTGGAATATGCGATTCCCTTTTTCGTAAACCAAGTTCCGCCACTCAATCCTTCCCGATTAGGAAGAAGGGTCGATGAAAAAAAAGGACATAGGGAGAAACATAAGGAAGTAGAACGGTTATAAAAAAAAAAAAGGACGCAAGAAGAGTCTAGATAAAAAAATAAATAAATAAAGGACATAAGGAGGAACATAAGGAGTAAAAAAAAAAAAAAGGAAAACACGAGATTGAGATAAACGAGTGTCTACGACAGGTTCCAAGTTCTTAAAACCCATTAAAAAGGACAGGTAGGATTTACTGTTGAACGAATTGGAGGAAGGGATAAAAGGGGAAGGATCTTGTTATTATCAGCAGAAGAAGAAGAAGAAGAAGAAGAAGAGGAGGAGGAGGAGGAAGAAGAAGAAGGACAGGCACTAGAAACTACGAAGTGTAAGCAGAGCTTGGAAGATAGGAAACGATGGAATGCATTAACAGAACTCGGAGCATACACCTCTTCATAAATATGCAGCATAATTGTATAATTGTTGGATCAGCAAAAAGGAGAGAAAAGGGCAGTTCCCCAGGCGTGATTGTTATGCAAAGTATATGCAAAATAAGGAAACCCCAAGAGGTGGTTAATGAAGGTATGAAGGAACAGCATATAAAGGGTTTGCCGTGATGGTAAGGTGGGCCAAAATTTGGGCATGAAAAAAAAATGTATTTAAAGGGTATATGAATCAGACGGTGGTTGGTTTAGATTATGGTAATTTTATGTCAGCACAGGCTCTTGCTTAAAAGCTGCTCATAACCACGGAAAGGTTTTAAAGGGATGAAGATGATGGACCAAAGTTTGTTCATAATAGCAAGTCTAAACATAAAGGGTATATGCATCAGGCGGTGGTTTGAAGGGGGAAGAGGCCTGATATGGACCTCGGGACTCGTTAACCGACCACGCAAGCATCAGATTGCTTTGCGAACCATATACAGGGAAAGACTGAATAGGCTTTTGTACTGATATCGTAAGTAATATTGAAAGGAATGCATTTAATATTGAATGCAAGAAAAAACAGTGATGTCCTAAATGAAAATTTTCTTTTTTTCTTATATAAAAAAAACTGAAGGCATCAGACGCTCTCAAAAAAAAAAAAAAAAAAAAAAAAGCTGAAGGCATCAGACGCCCACAGGAAAAATGAATAATCAAGAAAAGTTCTCAGCAAAACAAGAAAAACGTTAGCCCGTTACAAAGCATAAAGAACAAAGCAAAAAATAAAGAACAAATAAAAGCCTTAAGCAAACAATAAACAATAATCCCATCATGGGAAGCTGAAAGATCGACCGATCCTCCGACGGGCAGTTTGACTGACTCGGGCAGGAATAAAAACGCCAGGGAGGACCATTGTTAACCAAGGATGATAAGCCATCCTCCTGAGGGGAAGACGTCCCTCCGACCTGGCCCGCGTCCTCCTGCGGTGTGACCTTAGACGGAATGACAAAGGAGAGAGAGAGAGATTTTTTTTTTTTGTCTTCCAAAAATGACGTATATCTCTCCTTGTCATTTTTACGTAATACTTATTTCGTTCGCTTTTGTTAAGAGATAGATGGGTGAATAAGAGAGGGAGATAATAATAATAATAATATGTTTTATTTCAGCTCGGGGCCATATACATTGAGTATACAAGATACGACAGTAACATACATCTAGATACATGAGATATGATAAAATAGAAAAAGAAAATGAATAACGGCACTTATCCATAATATAGCTGAGGTAGCATAAAAGCTAGTAATCATCATACTGGTAATAACAGTAATAATATTGGTGAGAAAAAAAAAATATGCATGCGAGTAATAACAGTTGGTGCACATATTATATAACTCAAATTTCAACTAGAGACCTTAGATGGTTTACAGTAGTCAGGTCCAGAGGGCTTAATACATAAATTAAATGTAAATAAAACTTTAACTTGATAGGAATCACAGTAATAATGAAAAATTAAAATAATTCAGCAATAAATGTAATAATGACAAAAACTGCAGATGACATCTTGCCAATACAGAGATTAAGTTCCTTTAGGGGGACAAAGGCCTCATTTTCCCATCTTTCCCACAATTTAGATCTTCTTCTTGCTTCACTCCGTTAGGATGCTTTGTATGAGCGAGTTGCTGCTGTTTTCTCACTCGGGTACCAGACTGGACATTGTTCGCCTAACAATGATTTTTAAATTGCCCAGGTGGTTTTCAATGAACATCTGTGTGGCGGAGTGGTAGTGGGGAGTGTTTGTGAGGCGTCTCAGAATGTCATTGTGCACAAAAGTGATGCGTCTCATGGTCTCTCGGGTATAGTTCGTCCAGAGGGAACACCCATAGATACTGTAGCAGTACGAGCGGAATAGCAGCAGTTTCACGTCTCGGTGACAGAAGGCAAACCTCCTTGCAATCATGTTGCCAGCTGCACATAGTTTACGACGCCTCTGTTCAATGTCTGCCGTATCTTTTAGGTCGTCGGTGATAATGTGACCCAAATACGGAAATTCGTGCACAAATTCCAGCCGTTGGTTTCCGAGGAAAATTTTAGGTTCTGCAATATGCTTAAGCGATCTCGGGGAGCAGCGACATGCACTGGGTCTTGGTTTCGTTGTAGATTATATCAAATTCCTCTGCATATTGGCGGCAGGTGTCGATGAGTCGTTGGAGACCTTGCACTGATGGGGAAATCAGAAACATATCGTCGGCGTAACAGAGGTTGTTTATAGTTGTTTCATTGACGGTGCATCCGATTGGGAGCGAGTTCAGTTTGACATTCAAGTTCATCGTGTACGTATTAAACAGGTATGGAGAGAGAATGCCCCCTTGCCGGAGCCCGTTTAGGGAGCGAAGGTGAAGATAACACGTTACCCCTTTCCATTTGACACAGAATTGCTGTGTGGAGAACCAGCAATGTAAAATGCCAATTAGGTACAGGGGTGTGCCCTTTTATGCAGCTTCAGGAAGAGCTTCAGGTAGTTTACTCTATCAAATGCTTTTCTCACATCTACAAAACAAAGGAAAATAGGAGAGGCTGATGATAGGTAGTAATTAAGCAATTCTTCAGTATGTAGATGCAGGTGTCGGTTGAGTGGTTTGCTTTAAAACCCGAACTGGTTGTCAGTGGTGTGTAGAAAGGGGAGAAGTCTAACTAGAAGAACAGACTCAAGTATCTTCGATGCGATCGTTGTGATTGCAATCGGCCGGTAGTTGCCAGGGTCAGCTGCATCCTTTAGCTTGTTTTTGCTTTAATGGGTATCAGTGAACTAAGAGTAGGGAGTCTGGAAGAAACCATGAATTATGCACGCATTGAGTAGGGCAGCTAAGCAAAATGTAAATTATCGGATGGCAGAGTTTGAAGGCCTCTGCAGGAAGACCATCACAGCCGGCGATTTATTATTAGGTAGGCTGTTTATGGCATCGCTGATGTTACCTGGCGTAATACGGTCTGCAAAATGAAATTGAATGTTGTCAGTAAGGAGGTTATCTACATCCCTTCGGGAATCTTGATCATTTATGCAATTCAGGATATTGTTGAAGTGATCGCCCCACATACTTGCAATAGCTTCGTCTCCGACTGCTTCCCCTACTCTCTGTGATAGCTTTTTAGTTTTGGGATTTAAAGACTGGATATCTTTCCAAAGACGAGGATAATCACCAGAGAGATAATTTTTTTTGTCTTCCAAAAATGACGTATATCTCTCCTTGTCATTTTTACGTAATACTTATTTCGTTCTATTTTGCTGGGAGATAGATGTGTGAATAATATGAGAGAGAGAGAGAAATTTTGTTTTTGTCTTCCAAAAATGACGTATATCTCTCCTTGACATTTTTACGTAATACTTATTTCGTTCTATTTTGCTGGGAGATAGATGTGTGAATAATATGAGAGAGAAAAAAAATTTTTTTTGTCCTTCAAAAAATGGGGGGGGGGGGGGGGGGGGGGGGGGGGGGGGGGGGGGACGTATATCTCTCTATGTCATTTTTACGTAATACTTATTTCGTTCGCTTTTATTGAGAGATACATGGGAGAATAATAATATTAAGAGAGAGAGAAAAAAATTTTTGTTGCTACTTCCAAAATGGCGAATATCTCGTCCCGTCATCTTTACGCAACACTTTATTTTGTTCGCTTTTGTTGAGAAAGATGTGTGAATAAAACGAGAGAGAGACAGAGAGAGATGATCGTGCATCGCTTGGCGTTTCCAAATCCTCCGTTACTTATGGGTACGTACGATTCACACGAATGACTTTCCCAGCCCTCAGAGAGAGAGAGAGAGAGAGAGAGGTGGGTGGTCCTCTCTAATCTAATTTTCCCTCCGAGCGAGACCGTAAGAATCACTCGCCATATTTAATCATTATTACCGAGAGACGCCTCATTCAATCATGGCGGCCGGTGACGTCACTGATGAGCAAGGTTGGCTTCGTGTTTGTTGTGCTCCCTCCCACGCGTGTTTGTGTGTTTGTCTTTTCCGTTTGTTTGTGCAGGCTGAGATTTTGAAAGATGTACATGCATATGTGTGTGTATTATATTATATATATATATATATATATATATATATATATATATATTATATATATATATATATATATAATAGTATATATATGTATATATATATATATATATATAAATTTATATATATATATATAGTATATGTATAGAAAATAAGTATATAGTATATATTTGCTTATGTACATTATATAAACACACATTATGTATATATATATATATATATATATATATATATATATATATATATATATATTCGTATATCATATATATATATTATATATATATATATATAATATATATATATATATATATATATATATATATATATATATATATATATATTCTCTGCAAGATAACTACCAAGATCTTGATAACAAACTTCCCAGCTACTGTTTGAGACGAGTCTGGTGGCCCCTGACTTTGCAACTCATTTTTTTTACCAGACATTTTTTTTATCATTTTTTTCATCGTCACGACCTCGGCAATATCGAATTTATTTTTTCGTTTGTTCCAGTATAACGAATCGATGTTCCCTAGAGGGAGGGCGTCTTCTATTTCCGGAGAGAGGGAGAGAGAGAGATAGAGAGAGAGAGAGAGATGAAGAGAGAGGGAATAATGTTTGATAAAAGGTTCATCAAACTAGGGTGAGAATTATTATGTTAAATGTTCTAAATTTCGTTTAGTAAGATCACTAGTCAAGCTGTTTCTTTTCTCTCTCGCTCTCTCTCTCTCTCTCTCTCTCTCTCTCTCTCTCTCTCTCTCTCTCTCTTCGTAATTACCCAATCGAGGTTTTCTATTTCAGCCTCTCTCTCTCTCTCTCTCTCTCTCTCTCTCTCTCTCACCTAGATGCGATTAAAAAAAAAAGAGAAATAAAAACTCAATATCTCAACTCTTTCGTTTCCCTGAAAGCGCATTACGTGTACACTCAACGGTCGAATTTATGTACTAAACAATTGCATACAGATGCTAGTCACTCATCATCATGTATGTAAATTTCCCCCCCCCCCCCCCCCCCCCACCCCCGTCGAGCCAGTAACAGCACGAAATAGTCTCGATTCGAAGCTCACCTGTCCTGTCAATCATTAACCGACCAGGTGGTGTGCCCCTCTTTATTATTGGAGTCATGGTTCGGCATTTTTTTTTGGGGGGGGGGGGGGGGGGATCTCGGGTAAAAAAACATTTGAGTATATGGTGTATAGACTTTATTTTTTTTTTTTTTTGGAAAAAAAAAAGAAAACATATTTTTTTCTTTAGGGTGTTTGGTATGTACGTAGGCGTTGTTTTCCTTGCTCGTAAGTGTTTTTCTAGATGGTTTCGTCTTCTCTTTTGTATATACATATATATATATATAATATATATATATATATATATATATATATCTATATATAATATATATATATATAATATATAGATATATATATTATATATCATACGACCCTGAGGTGGCGTACCTGGTAGCACAATTGCCTCTCATCCAATGAGTCCCGTATGCAATCCTCGGTCAAAGAACTAAACCTCCGTATGAATTTTGTTCAAGTTTCCAGTGGCATTCTTTAGACCTAAGGAGTGATTCGTATACGTGGCTGTCATTCAAGTGTTGTGGGTCACAGCCGCGAGGTGGAGAGAGAGAGAGAGAGAGAGAGATCTTACAGATGTCAAAATGTTTACCACCACAATGATTATTGAAATAGGATGACCTCAACTAGGTAATCCCCATCCACTCCCGCGAAACCATTTTTAAGATTCATCTCTCTCTCTCTCTCTCTCTCTCTCTCACACAAACACACACACACACACACCGACTACAAGACAAATGGGCACAGCAAGACAGATGGACCAGACGTATTTCGCCCACGATGCTAAATAAGGACGTCAGGAGATATTGTGAGAGAGAGAAAAAAAATCACGCACGATTTGTATCAACGAAAAGATGGGTTATTTTGACAGACATTGGAAAGAGATTTTAGCGGAATATTTAACACAGACTGACAGACAGGCTTGCAGACATGCGCAGACGAGGTAGGATCTGTAATCGCTTTTTTTTTTCCTTCTTTTTTTTACATGGCACATTAGTATCATCTTTGATAGCAAAGGATTCTTGCATTAAGACTGACAGAGTATTTTGATAGACGATAGGAAAATATTTTAGATAGATATTTCACACGGAAAAAGACAGACTGACAGACTAACAGAGCGGGTAGAGTAGTTTCTATAACAGCAACCCCCCCCCCCCCACCCCCCCCCCCCCTCCCTCCCCTCTTTTTTTGACATTGCATATCAATATAGTCTTGGATTAACTGCTGGGAAAGTTCAAAATGAAACGGAAGAGTAGCAAGTACCTTCGTGTATGTTTTAATACATCTTACGGTCACAAAGATGTATCAAAAATACACGAAAGTACTTGGCACTCTGTCTTTTCATTTTGAACTGTCCTAGTGTCTGCAGCTTATAAACAAGATCACGTGCTTGATTTTGAGATTTCTTATTATACTCTTGGATATGAAGGAATTCTAACACTGAGAGTTCTTACACAAAGACTGACAGGTTCTATAATTGTTCCTTAACGGCTTAGATGAACTCTAATATCCCTATGTCTACCAAGTTGAATAGTAAACCTCCTTGATGTCTACGGTCAAAAGATTGCTGTGAAGGATTGGTTTACTCCCCAAAAGGTGAGTCACACCATCCTCTTCTCCTCTTTAAAAGAAATGCATATTTTAACCCGAATTCGCCGAGCACTTACTGAGCTGTCTTGTTAACGATAGGACAGGGGGTTACTTTATATCCGACTGGCCTAGTCATTTCCGCGAGCACTGTTTGGGTTTCGAGATGTTTACGTATTCATAGAAAACGGTCATTCACACCAAATCGAACACAACTAGTTATTCAGTTATTCCCCCACAGTTATTCGTTTATTCCATTATCTTTGTTTTCACTCTGCTGGGCTTCTATCTGTCCGTACGTTCGGAGGAAAGGTTAATTGAAACTTAGACGTGAAACAGATAGGTTCTGTTCACTAGAAAGTTACGATTATCGGCAGATTAAACAGGGACTTTCTGTGAATTTTCCCCCCATCCCAAACATTTAAGGGGAAACTATGATGGGTTTATTGTTACTACCTCTGAACCAATTCTCATTATTTCCGCTTGGTGGAATAAGAGAGTGAACTCATACACTATCTAATTATGACTGATTTATGAAATTCAGGCTGTCAAGACAAACCGCTACTGACAGTGCCGATAATGGAAAATAGACAACAAAATTGTTACTGAATATAACATATTTAACTAAAAGCTTGTTCCCTCTCTTTGAATCCGAGTGAAAATTTATTTAATTAAAAGAGCATTCCCTTTATTGGAATCTAAATTTGATAGCCTACCTCTCATGACAAGACATAAAGACCCATCAAAACGAATATCTGAAATCTATTATACATTAGAAAATTTTTTAATAAATATCAACAATAAATAATATTATTTAATGTAAAAAAAAAATAAAGTATCCTATATCTTCGGAAATCTGGGTGCTTGAGGATAAACACGACACAGTGAATCCTTTGATGCAGACCGGAAGGAATACGATAATCGCAAGCACTAACGTAATGTTGACCCCTGCTTGAACAGAACTGTTTGTAGAGATCACAGGAAGGGTATTCACGAGTATCCGTGCTTGCATGTGCGTTTGCTTTCGCTTGAAGCATCTCACAGTTCCTCGGTCTTTGACTTGCTGTGGTCCTGTCACTGGGTCAAGAGCTGGTGGTGGTGGTGGTCCAGTTTTGAAAGATTTATTTTGGTGGGTAGATTTTGTGATGTGCGGTGCCAGATCTCTCTCTCTCTCTCTCTCTCTCTCTCTCTCTAAAAAGGTTATTCTGAGGTTGCTATCTCTCTTTTTTGAGGCTGTTTTATGATAACTTTCCCTCTTTTTCTTAAGGGTATTCTGATTGCTCTCTCTCTTGTGGTTATTCTGAGGCTGCTCTCTCTCTCTCTCTCTCTCTCTCTCTCCCTCTCTCAAATATATATATATATATATATATATATATATATATATATATATATATATATACATACATATATATATATATATATATATATTGTATACGCTTTCATACCTAACATACGTACAGATAGGGATTTATACTATTTGCGTTTTTATACTGGAATGGACAATATATTATGTTTATGGGGAAATAATCTTTTAAGCTCTAGTGCTGGAGTTCACTGGGCATGCGTAATTTTTCCGGAATGCTTATATATATATATATATATATATATATATATATATATATATATATATATATATATATATATATATATATATATATATATATATATATATATATGAAAGCATACAGTCTTCGCAGACTGACGTCATGAATTAAGTGTGAACGTTTGGCCCTAATTATTTACTGGGATATCTTTGCAGCTTATCATATCAGAAACTCAATACCATTGTGCTGTCGGAATGAATCACTTCTATTTGACCTCTCTCTCTCTCTCTCTCTCTCTCTCTCTCCATGTCATAATCAAACCATATATCTTCTCGATTAAGCTTCATGTTTGGGTGGCAGTTACGACAGCCGTGGATGACGATTGAGATGCTATTTAGCGTTCTTGCTTGTGGCGAAGAGAGAGAGAGAGAGAAAGAGAGCTTTAATTCTTCACTTGTAAGCCAATTGAGAGAGAGAGAGAGAGAGAGAGAGAGAGAGAGAGAGAGAGCTTTAACTCTTCACTTGTAAGCAAGTTGAGTGAGATAGAGAGTGATAACAGAGCTTTAATTCTTCGCTTGTAAGCAAGTTGAGAGAGAGAGAGAGAGAGAGAGAAGAACATTTACTTCTCTTATTGTAATCAGGCTCCAAGGGAAGAAGAAGAAGAAGAAGAAGATGAGAGGATGAGAGAGAGAAAGAGAGAGAGTTTAATTCTCTGCATGTAATCAGGTTTCAAAGAACGACAGCTGTGCCTGCGTAGGCAGACCACAGGGCCCCTTTCATTTAGGGACTTCATGGAGAGTCATTGGTTGTTGCTAAGTCTTCCTTTCCATCTTTTCATCTCTTCCCTATTCCCTGTTCTTCCTCATATATCTCAGATCCTCCTTCATTTTCTTCTGCTTCTTGTCTTGCCTACGTCTTCCTTTTTTTTTATTTTTTTATTTTTTTTTATTTCTTCCTTGCTCCCCTGTCGTTCGTACGGTAATGGTTCTCCTTCGTTTTCTTCTATTTCTTGCCTTCGTTAATCAATTTTTCTTCTTTATCCTCCTGATTCTTCCTCCTTTTCTTCTGCTGACTTTGTCACAAATCTCCGAACAGTTGTCATACCACAAGTATCTTGCATGTCGTTGGTAATACAGATGTCATACATCAAGTATCTTATATATCGTTGGCGATACAGATGTCATGCAACAAGTATCTTGCATGTCGTTGGTAACAGATGTCATACAATAAGTATCGTATATATCGTTGGTGATACAGATTTAATACAAGTATCTTGCATATTGTAGGTAATACAGATGTCATACAACAAGTATCGTATATATAGTTGGTGATGCAGAATTAATGCAAGTATCTTGCATATTGTAGGTAATACAGATGTCATACAAGTATCTTGCATATCGTTGGTAATACACACACAATACAATCAGTACCTTGCACAAATTCGGGAACAAAGAGAACAAAGAGAACACGTAACAGTTAAAAAGTTCCCTCACTTGACTTTCCTATTTCCCAAGAACATTCCACGTAACGGACGAGTATCTGGTTCCCCGTCTACCCAGATACGATCTTATACGATCCATCCTACGATAACATCAAATAAGAGCGCAGCCGAGGCGTTGCAAATTGAAGGTCAACCGTAAGAGGCAAACGAGCGAGCGAGCTAGCGAGTAGGATTCGATCTTGAACTTCAATAAAAGCGCGGACCAGGAAACAGGTGGCATTGCGGTGTGTGCAAAGATCCAGAGGCATTTGCTGTATATGGCGTTATTGTGAGCCCTCTGGCTGGAAGAGAGAGAGAGAGAGAGAGAGAGAGAGAGGAATGGTTTTGGTACGACGCCAAGATACGCATTCACCTCGAGAAGGAGACTGACAGGATTTGTGCTGAATGTCGTGAGAGATTTGACTTTGTCTTCAATTTTCCTATTATTATTATTATTATTATTATTATTATTATTATTATTATTATTATATTATTATTATATTATTATTATCCTGAAGGTTAACCCTATTCGTATATAACAAAATTACAGGGGTCACTGAATATTATTATTATTATTATTATTATTATTATTATTATTATTATTATTATTATTATTATTATTATCCTGAAGGTTAACCCTATTCGTACATAACAAAACCACAGGGGTCACTGAATATTATTATTATTATTATTATTATTATTATTATTATTATTATTATTATTATATTTTATTATTATTATTATTAATTAATAATAATAATATTATTATTATTATTATTATAATATTAATAATAATATAATAATAATATTAATAATATAATAATAATATTATTATTATTATTATTATTATTATTATTATTATTATTATTATTATTATTATTCTTTAGATGACTATATCTAAGTGGAACATGCCCACAGAGGCCACTGACTTGAGATTCTTCATCTTTGTCTCGTACAAGGAAAAGAAAGGAATGATTGACATTAATACCATCTAGCTCACGGGTGTTCGTTGCTTTCAACATGGGTCACAGTGATGCCTGAGAGACACTAGAGTCAGGGAAAGAGGACTAGACTGGTTCTGAATACCTTTAGAAAAGGTAAACAGAATTAGATTACTTGTGATTACCTGATGATCGATTCAACACCACCGGGCGGGGTGGTAATGGGGAAAGGGAAGGAGGGGATTAGGTGAGGGATTACCTCGTCGAGGTAATCCCCTGCGAAGACTTAGATATTACTAACTGTAATTATCTAAAGCAGAAAGAGGGAAGGATTTGGTACCCAGGCAGTACTAAATCTCTCTCTCTATCTCTCTAATAGTTTTTTCTCAAGTGCAAGAAAAGGATAGAGAGGTAATGAACAGACAGACAGACAGAGATTAAATTAATACTGAGGCAATAATAAACTTCTCTCTCTCTCTCTCTCTCTCTCGCTCTCATCTCCTCTCTTCTCTCTTCCGAACTCCTTCTCTCTCTCTCTCCTCTCTTCTCTCCTCTCATCTCTCCTCTCTCGTAGTAGCCATCTTGCTTGGTGAGACGTACCCGCGTGAAGTCACAATAATCAACAGATATCACAAGTTTAACATACGACTAGAATTTGAGAAATATCTAGAAGTGTTCGTGAACTATCGGTGATAAGATTAGTGTGAAAATAGTAGGATAAAGCGTCTTCTAAGTTAGTTATCAAGTGTAATACTATAAATCAGAACAAGATGGCAGTAAGTTCCAACTGCGGGAAAAGGTGGCGTAATTTGGCGTGCTTAGCAGATTCACAATCGATGAGGTAGCAGGAAGGGAACTGGCATTTCTCATCTATGAAATCAGCAACAGTCCTAACCAAAAAGATACAAAAGCATTCATAGATATATTAGAAGGATATAATCCTTCAAACTGGAACAAATCTAATGAAAACATCTTGAAAATAATTGAAGAAGTTCCAAATAAAATCCAAGTGGTCAAGAAACTCATAAAAAAGAAAATATACATAAACCAACATATCCGACAAAGAAAATGAATAAGGTGAATCTTGTGAATATACTAATGATGCATTAGGAAAAAGAATGCCAAAAAGCATGCAAACTGTGTAAGGTTGGTATAGCATAGTCAATCCACAAAACCTAATCAGAAAATGTGCTGCATGTAACATTCCGACCCATCCACAGTGTGCTGAGGTAATACAAGATTTGAGAAAAAGATACAAGAATTTTTTGTTGTTCAACATGTCTATCATGGATAGACAATGTTATTAAATCAAGATTGAATGTACAAATAGTTGAGGATGAAGAAGAAGTGGAAGAGGAAGAAGAAGAAGAAAAAGAAGAAGAGGAAAACGGAAGAGAAGTAAACAAAAATGAAATGACAGAAAAAAATAAGGAAAACAAAGAACAAGATAAAAGTATGGATGCAGAGATACTCATTGATACTACATATGAGGCAATAAAGCAGCATACCTACGAAGAAAAATAAATTACGATATGACAACAGAAAAGCAAATCCCGAAGAGGCTCTACCCAGATCTATACAATGACGGGGAAAGAGGAAAAAAATAGACAAGAAGACAAAATCTGCAACCTTTTGAAAAGAGGGAATTGCAGATTTGGAGAAAGATGTTACTACAAACATCCTAAGATATGTCAAAAAAAACTATGAAATATATGGTAAATGTGCATACTTAGATGGATATGGGGATGATTGCAGAGATCTGCATCCAAAAATATGTAAAAACCTAAAGAAGGAAAAGGATGTAAGTTCGACAAAAAATGCAAATATATGCACCTGTAGCCATGAATCATAATCAAATAAATAACCAAACCAAGTAATAAAATCCAAAATAAGAAAGAAACAAATAAAGAGAGAAATCAAGAATATCAGGTAAAAGAGAAAAGCAAACCACCAATGAGATATGCAGAGGTGTCAGCAAAAAATTTCAAAGCATCAGCTCCGAAATTCTACTCAAGAGATAATAACGTATTTATTATGCAAGAGGATATTGCAGAAACGGAGAAAATTGAAAACAGATTCAGACACAAAATTAATAATTATGATGAAGGAAGATCAAATATTATGGAAAAGTTGGATTTTTTAATGTCAGAATTTCTGGAAATGAAAAAAAAGAACAAACATACCAGAACAGGAAAGAGACCGGGAAAATCATTATTACTATCAGTATTAAATGAAGGAGAAAACACGCAAACCATCATAGTGATGAATGCGCAGGGTTTAGTTACGAGTAACTCAAAAAGAAAAATAGAGTACTTAGAAGAACTAACCCAAAATGAAAAGAAAATAGATATAATGAATAGTAAGTGAAACCTGGTATTCCCAAGAGACTGGGAATGATGATCAAATAAAAGGGTTCCAAACTTATAGATCAGATAGAAAAAATAGGAATCAAGGGGGAACCGCAATATATGGGAAAGACAAAAAACAAAGGAAAAAATATATGAGAAATATAGTAACTCAGAATGTGAACTAATAGCGGTAGAATTTGAATCTGAAAAATTGATGAACATAGTAATATATAGACCTCCTAATACTAAAGAGTTTGACATAATAATTGAAAAAATTGGATGATATATGTAGAAATCACAAGGACTGGACTATTCTCCTATCTGGTGACTTCAACTTTCCTTTCGTAGAATGGAAAGAACGAATAGGAGATTGTGGTTGTACTTATACATATAAAAAAGAGAGTAATAGTAGTGCAGAAGATAAGAGGCAATTTGAAAAGCTATTAGATATGCTACTAGAAATACAACATTCAACAAAATAAATCACCTGCCAACAAGAAAGGAAAATACTTTAGACCTAGTATTTGTGAACGAGATGAATTATGTTAAAGAAATAATAGTTTATAATGCGAGTATTTCAGACCATAATGTCATAGAATTAACAGTTCATTCCAAAGCAAGTGAAAATAGAGATAAGCAAGAAATGAAAAAGTGGGAAGGATATGGAAAATACAACTTCTACAGTAAAAATATAAAATGGTCAGAAATTAATGAAGAATTAAACAAAGATTGGGATAACATTTTCGTAAGTGATGACATAAGGGTAAATACGGAGATATTATATAAAATATTGGAGATAATAGTGGAAAAATATATACCGAAGAAGAAAAGTAAACATCATTCATGCATACCAAGAGACAGAAGGATCTTGTTCCAGAAAATCAGAAAGTGGAAAAAAGGTCTTGCAAAAGAAAAAAATGCATGGAAAGTTATAGAACTAAAAAGTAAGATAGAAAATGCAGAACAAAAGATTATACAATCAAAAGAAAATGAAAAACGGGACTTGGAAGAAAAAACCCTATTAAATATCAAGCAAAACCCCAAACTATTATACTCATATGCGAAGAAGATGAATAAAAGAAGAATAGAAATAGGCCCTCTGAGAATTGAAGGGAGATTAACGATGAAAAAAAGGAAATTTTGCAACATACTGGCAGAACGATATAAGAGAGAATTCACCCTAGAATAGATAATGAAGATAATGATATAGAAGTAAGGGATGAAAATAGTGAATATTTAGCTGACATAGATATTAATGAAGCTGATATTGTGCAGGCTAATTAATGGAAATTAAAAATGGGAGCTGCTGCAGGGCCTGAATGGAATTTCCCGTTGCTATTTTGTTAAAGAAAGTAGTTCATTCTATCGCAAAGCCACTTGCAATATTATTAAGACAAAGTGTAGATACAGGCAAGATATATGATGAGCACAAATTAGCATATATTACCCCTACTTTCAAAAGTGGATCAAGACTAGAGGCAAGTAATTATAGGCCTGTGAGTCTAACATCACATATTATGAAAGTGTATGAAAGGGTAATGAAGAAAAATATTATGAAACATTTAATAAAAAATAATTTGGTTAATAAAGGACAACATGGTTTCGTACCCGGAAAAAGTACACAAACCCAACTGTTAGTCCACCGTGAAAACATATTCAAAAATATGAAAAGCGGAAATGAAACAGATGTGGTTTATTTAGACTTTGCAAAAGCTTTTGATAAAGTAGACCATAATATATTAGCGAAGAAAATTAGAAAACACAATATCGTGGATAAAGTAGGAAGATGGTTAAAAGAATTTTACACAACAGAAAACAGATAGTTATTGCAAACGACGAGAAATCGGATGAAGCCAAGGTAATATCCGGTGTGCCGCAAGGTACGGTGTTAGCTGCAATACTGTTTGTATTATGATTGAAGACCATAGACAATAATATTAAAGATTCGGTAGTGAGTAGTTTCGCAGATGACACAAGAATAAGTAGAGAAATTACTTGTGATGAAGATAGGAACGCTCTACAAAGAGACCTTAACAAAGTATATGATTGGGCAGAGGTAAATAGGATGGTATTTAAACTCTGATAAATTTGAATCAATAAATTATGGAGACAGAGAAAGAAAGCTATATGCATATAAGGGACCTAATAATGAGACCATCACAAATAAGGAAGCAGTTAAAGACCTTGGTGTGATGATGAATAGGAACATGTTATGCAATGATCAAATAGCAAACTCTGTTGGCAAAATGTAAAGCAAAAATGGGAATGTTGTTACGGCACTTTCAAAACAAGAAAAGCCTGAACACATGATTATGCTGTATAAAACATATGTTCGTAGTCCACTTGAATATTGCAATATGATATGGTACCACACTATCAAAAGGATATTGCACAAATAGAGAGTGTACAAAGGTCCTTTACAGCTAGAATAGAAGAAGTTAAGGACCTAGACTACTGGGAAAGACTACAATTTCTTAAAATTATATAGTCTAGAAAGGAGAAGAGAACGCTACATGATGAATTCAGGCATGGAAACAGATAGAAGGAATAGCAGAAAAATATCATGGAACTAAAAATATCAGAAAGAGAAAGCAGAGGTAGATTAATAGCCCGCCCAAAACTATACCAGGAAAAATAAGGAAAGCACACAGGACATTAATCCACTACGCACCAGCATCGATAATGCAGCGTCTATTCAATGCGTTGCCAGCTCATCTGAGGAATATCAGGAGTGAGCGTAGATGTGTTTAAGAATAAGCTCGACAAATATCTAAACTGCATCCCAGACCATCCAAGATTGGAAGATGCAAATATACCGGAAGATGTACTAGCAACTCTCTGGTAGACACTAGAGGTGCCTCACACTGAGGGACCTGGGGGCAACCCGAACAAGATGTAAGGTCTGTAAGGTAAGGTAGGTCTCTCTCTTCTTTTTAGTCTTTTTCCTAAGTGCAAAAGAAACAGAGATAACGAGCAACGAGTAAGACTGAAAACGATAGAGAGAGAGAGAGAGAGAGAGAGAGAGAGAGAGAGAGAGAGAGAGAGAGAGAGAGAGAATTACATTTTTTGCCTCTGTATTCCCTCCCTTGAGGGGAATGCAATCCTCGGCACTTTGGGAGGTCTGCCAGAGTCACAATTAATCTAAATAGCCTAAGTAGCTACTGCGGTTCCCTCTGGCTCCTTCTTAATAAGCTCGCGTTTGCTACTGACGTTCCGTTGTAACGCAACGGGGCACTACTGCTACTTGCTGTTACTTAGAACTGAAAGCGAAATATTGAGGTAGAAACCCACTGACCATAGTTCCCGTAAATTTAGCTCCATATTAGAATTGGGACACGAATTAAGGATCATTTAAAATCATCTCCATAATAGTATTAAGACCCTAAGCAAAGATTCCTTAACTTGATCTCCATAATAGTATTCAGACCCTAGCTGAAGATTCCTTTAACTTTATCTCCATAATAGGCACATACAAAGTTCCTTCAAATTAATCTACGTAGTAGTATAGCTCAAACCAAAGGTCCCATAATTTCCTTAATTTTATCTCCATAACAGCATTAAGACACTAACCGAAGTTCCTTTTAAATCTATCTTCGCGCTGGTATACTTGTAAAGAAGCCTTTGCAACGAAATCTCCAAGATAAAAAGTAACTCGTGGAATTTCCTGTTCTTTAAGCAATTTTGACTGTTGCGCCATTTTTTTTATATACTTCGCCAGAGGTTGCAATTGGAGACACCAGCCTAGGGATGGAAGCTGCGATAATAGCAATTTCCAAGATAAAAAAGCGGCAGGTCTGCCGATATTTTTAATACCGAACGCTGGAATTATGTCTCGGTAAAAAAATTTATAAATAGAATAAGATTTTTTCAATTTCAGGAGGGAAATATTTTATTTTTAGGAATAATGTTTTGTTTCGTACGGTAGGCATCACAAGCGGCCGTAAACTGCGAGGAATATGTTCAACATTTTTAAATGGGAACAATGTACATTAAGAATGTTTTAAAAAAAATACGTACGTTTAAAACTTTAGGAGAGTTTCCCTCTTATCCCGTTTTCTGTAATTACAATTGTGACTCGTTTCATTATGTCCAGAATTTTTCGTGAGGAATTCTCTCTATCTTTTGTTTTCCCAGACTGACTTGGGAATAAAAGGCATTCTTCTCTCTCTTTCTCTCCATTTAGTTTGATCAGACCTGGGCTATATATGGACACTTGGCTACCAGTCCCATATACCCCTCGAAAAAGTAATTATATGCAACTTTTTTTATTTGATAAAGATGGCAAGTTGTGATCTCAGGCAGTTCCAATACTGAAATATCCACCCTATACCGGCATTACCTTATTTACCGTGAAAATAAAAATAGTTTTCCACGTTAAACTTCTAGATAACAGACGAATTTTAATCGCTTATAAATAAAACATAAAGACAATAATTAAAGTAAATCACTAAATGACAACGAGAATTGTGTAAGCATATAGGAATGCGGTGCCTCGTGTCTTGAACTCAGAAGTTCCAAAAACTCGCGACGTCCTTAGGGAGGTGGGAATCAAGGTCCTTAGGAAATGAGAAGAAGTCCCCACAGCAAAGTGGATATTCTGAGTCACGTTTAAATATATTTAAAAATACTCCCCGTCTATATCGCAAAATACCAGTCTCCATTCAGCGTGCAGAATTTGTAGCGACACATACCGGCGTCGACAGCGAAGAGCAAAGCGCCCGATAAATAACTCTGATACGATCTCAAATTCTATAAATCACCCGGGGCCGGCCAAAGGGTGGGGGGGGGGGACTGTCCCTTTGATGTGGCCGACACGACACCGACGGTGAGTCGGTTTGCTTTCAGAGGTGATGACGACGAGGAGAATGATGTTGACGATGACGTTTTCATTCTTTTTATTTTTTATTTTTAATTTTTTTTTATGTCTGTGAGGGTTTTTTTTTTTGTGTAAGGGGGGGGGGACGGTGGGGTTTGCATAATTAGCGTAAAGATATTGACACAGGCATGTTACTCAAGTGGTCAGTGGTTATGATATTACTGGTTACAAATCTTTCCGACTTCTGCTCTCTCTCTCTCATCTCATATATATATATATATATATATATATATATATATATATAATATATACAGGTACGTAGTTATATATGTGTATGATGTATATATATATATATATATATATATATATATATATATATATATATATATATATATAATATATATTTATATATATATATATATATATATATATATTCATAACTTCAGGAAAGCCGAAGACACATGAAGAGTTAAAAGGGTTTATTCGCTAAGAAACGTTTCGCACAAGGAACTTTGTGCATCATCAGTCTGTTAAAAATAAAAGTACATTTTAAATTAAAAAGTTAAAAAGCAAAATACAAATAAAAATTACAATCTAAAATTTTTAAATTTAAAAATTATAATTTAAGAATTAGCATAATTCAAAGTTAAAAGTGAAATAAGAACATTAAAAGTGAAATACGAACATTAATGTTCGTATTTCACTTTTAATGTTCTTATTTCACTTTTAACTTTGAATTATGCTAATTCTTAAATTATAATTTTAAATTTAAAATTTTAGATTGTAATTTTTATTTGTATTTTGCTTTTTATTAATTTAAAATGTACTTTTATTTTTAACAGACTGATGATGCACAAAGTTCCTTGTGCGAAACGTTTCTTAGCGAATAAACCCATTTAACTCTTTTATATATATATATATATAATATATATATATATATATATATATATATATATGCAACAATTTACAGAAGCGTGGCTACCAGCCATCTCTGTTAATACACTCTCCATTACTCCCATTGCAATTAAGTGACCATCCATCAGAGAAAGCACTAATTACGAAAAAAAATACACACACCAACATTTTTTAATGGATTTTTCCCCCTCTTCACTTAAACCACGGGTCTTGGATTTAATTTGAACCTATATTGAATTTAATTTATCAGGGTAGCGAGGTTTTCGATCGTGGCGAGATCTATCGGCAACTTCCGTCCAAGTCTATAGGTAACAAGTAGTATATATCCGGTGTTGGTGGCAAAATTGACGCCGTTTATCTCGTGGCTGAGTGATGTCAGATCGACGTGCAATGCTTGACTCGATTTTCCGCTAATTCGTGGGTATGATTGGTCACCTGGTGCAAAATTACACACACACACACATACACACACATATCTATATATATGCATATGTATACATGTATATTTACAGATACCTATGTATACTGTATATATATGTATATTCTTAATATACATACATACATACATATATATATATATATATATATATATATATATATATATATATGTGTGTGTGTGTGTGTATATATGTATATATATATATATATATTACATATATATATGTATACAATAACATATATATATACATATATATACATAACCTATATACTATATAAACGTTTAGTTCAAAGCTCTTTGTTGTTGTTTAAAGTTACAAGCTGGCCTTATGCCAGCACGAGCTCTTTGCTCCTAGAGTTGATTCGCGTTCACTTCCTGGATCAGTGGACGGATGGAACGGACTTTTTTGTTGCCGATTGTACGCAAACAAACATAAAATTAATCTAGAAATAAACAAAACCTAATGAATTATCGGGACACCAGGGTATTATAAGACTCGGCCCAAAAACTATAAAAGACGGAACAATGAACAGTCGGGTAAAGGAACAGAAACAATGACCACATACCTTGGAAACACTGACGACGAGAAGAATGATGGAGCCTTCTCCCTTCGTGAGCGTCGGATCTAAAATGAAAATGATATTGTGAATTAGTTTTATATATGCATTTCAAAAATCGTCTTTAAGGTTTAAACTGGTAATAAATGCTCTACTTGTGAAAATACAAGACTTATTGCCAATACAGTGAAAAAACGAATTACTTAGAATTCATTAGGATACTATGTATACGTTAATACTGATGTATACTGAATTTGTGATATGAATTACCAGCATCGTGGATATTCCAAGAATATTATGAATTTGAAAAACGTATTCATACACTCTTTAAATAAAAATATTAAAAAAAAAGTTAAGTATACCTTAGTTTAACCAGACCAGTGAGCTGGTTAACAGCTCTCCTAGGGCTGCCCCGAAGGATTAGATATTTTCCCGTGGCTAGGAACCAGTTGGTTACCTAGCAACGGGACCTACAGCTTAATTGTGGGATCCGAACCACATGATATCGAGAAATTAATTTCTAATCGCCGGAGATAAATTCCTCTGATTCCACGTTGGCATAGCGGGGAATCGAACAAGCGACTACCGAATCGGTAGGCGAGCACGATAAATAATTTTTTTAAGTTTTATGTATATAATGAGGGTGTTTAGTCATTCTTATCCAATAATTAAAATTCTGTAATTTTATTTATAAATCTACAAAAAAACCAAAAACAGTAAATTTTAGATGTATACTTTAAATATCTTTAATTATTTAGGTAAGTTTAAAGACAGGGCAGTTTAACTTAAAGTTGACCAAGTATTTATACTTAAAATAGTGGACACCTAATTCACACCCCAATAGTTCACATCCGTATTTTTTCAACTGCAAAATTTAAAAAATATACGATATCATAAAATCGCCTAAAATTATAATTCCTACTGGGGAACGGATACGAAATGGTCCTTTGAACCCTTGAAATCCTCACCTGAGGTCATTATCATAATTCGGTCGTTTCGTCCTTGGGTCACGAAACATACCCAATGCTGAGAGCCGGCTGATTTACATGACATGTTTTCTTAAGATATTTAAAACCCATCGGGAGAAAATGTACCACATATTGGTGTGCTACGACACGGAGAATCATTTGTCTATTCGTGATGGTTTGTTGAGCAGATGACTCTCTCTGTCTCTGTCTCTTTCTATCTTTTATATTCACAAAGCCTTGTTGGACAGCTCTCTCTCTCTCTTTCTCTCTCTCTATGAATCATGCATATATCCATGAAGGATAGTCGAACTGCTGTCACTCACCCTCTTTCTTTCTCTCTTTCTAAAAATCGTGTGTGCGTTCATGTAGTCTTGTAGAACAGCTGTCTCCGTCTGTCTGTCTGTCTGTCTCTCTTTCTTTCTAAAAATCATGTGCATATTCATGAAGGCTTCTTCAACAGTCTCTCTCTCTCGCTGATGATTTCTGCAGATAAATACACATTTTTTATGTGCATATTAAAACTGATCATGAATATCAGAAGATCGTTGACTAAACGTGAGGTATGAGCTATGGCGAGGATTCCTGGTAACTGCTGAGCCTTAAGGAGAGAGAGAGAGAGAGAGAGAGAGAGAGAGAGAGAGAGAGAGTCCAAGCTAAATAATACTTGATGACTGGTTCCACCTCGGTGGTGGTGAAGATTACCTTGTATAAGGCTTACCCTCCCCAGATCGAAATGAGAGAGGAGAGAGAGAGAGAGAGAGAGAGAGAGAGAGAGAGAGAGAGAGAAGGGGAATAGGTGAGGTTAGATTTATAAGGTTGTATATTAGGGTGCCTGGCCCATCGCCTTCAGGATTAAGAAGTGTGTATTACAGTACCCATGATACTGATTTATTTTCATTCTTCTTTGTTATCACACTTAGCCCCAGGTTAGGTAGTTTTTTTGGCGTCAAAAAATTTAGTCTCAAGTCGCCAACAAAGCAGTCTCCAGTCGTTCACAAAAAAAAGATTTCAAGTGCCAACAAACAGTCTCCAATCAACAAAGAAAAGCCAGTCTCCAATCCCCAAAATAGTTTCTACACATCAACAGATAGTCTACAACAAAATGATCTCCAGTCCCCAAGAAAATGGTCTCAAGTCCTCAACAACAAAGACAGTCACCAACAAAATTGCGTCCAGTCAGCGACAAAATGATCTCAAGTCTCCAACAAAATAGTCTCCAGTCCCTAATAAAAGTTTTCAGTCCCCAACAAAATAGTCTTAAATCTCCAACAAAACAGTTTCCAATCTCCAACAAAATTGCCCCAAGTCTCCAACAAAACATTTCTAATCTCCATCAAAATTGCCACAAGTCCCCTACAAAAGTTTCCAACCACCATCAAAATAGTCCCCAGTCCCTAACAAAACATTTCCCAAACCTCAACAAAATTGCCCCAAGTCCCCAACAAAAGCTTCCAATCACCAACAAACTAATCCCAAGTCCCAAACGAAAAAACTTCCAATCCCCAACAAAATAATCCCAAGACTCCGACAAAGCAGGCTGCAGTCCCCAAAAATAACTCCATATCTCCTAATATTTGCTTCTAAATTGCACAGATGAAAATCATCTTTTAAATGTGGGTAACTATACTCTGTTTTTTTCCATCTGTACATCCGCCTGTGGTGTTTTTCTATGGTAACACTGCGTCTCGGGCTTTAGATAGTTACATTCAGCTTACATTCAACGATTATAATAATATCCTATTTCGAATATTAACGGTGTAATTCGCATACAGTAAATTATTAAAACACTTTTCAGTTGCAAATGTACACCCAGATATCCTTTTATTTACCTAAAACTTACAGATTGCGTAACTATCTAAAGCCCGGGACGCAGTGTTACCATACAAAAACACCACAGGCGTATGGACAGATGAAAAAAAAAACAGAGTATAAGCAAAACATGATAAAAGAAAAGTAAAGCAAGGAAGAGGAAATATGAAGGCAACTAGAGATGAGAATTATGGCTGAAAATATAATAAGTAAATAAATAAACAACAATATAAATTCCTCAGTTGCTCACAGGTGAGTCTGGAAAAAATAACAACGAAACCATTTTAATCACTATTAACAGGAGGATATTTCAATATGTAAATTTGTGTCTTAGTCATGACTTCAAATTTCTGACAACCACATCGAACCCACCACCTGGGTCTAGAGAAAGAACGAACCCACCACTGGGAACCATTATACGACCCAAGGTCTAGACCAGGACGACCCAGCCCCGCGTACCTGACGATCCCAGTGTGACTGGGGGTTCTCGATGCAGACACTCTGGGTACCATCACGGTGCAGCGAGTACCCCCTGTCATATTTTTGGGTGGTACCGTCACCTTTGTGGCACCAGTTCCGTAACTTGGATAGAATTCCCGAATTTTGGACACATTTCCCGAAGACTGTGACTGCAATTCCCAAATGTTAGCTACAATTCCCATGTCTTGGATAAAATTCCCGAAGACTAACTGCAATTCCTGCATTTTGGATGCCATTCCCATGTCTTGGATAAAATTCCCGAAGACTAACTGCAATTCCTGCATTTTGGATGCCATTCCCATGTCTTGGATAACATTTCCGAAGACTGGCTGCAATTCCTGTATTTTGACACAATTCCCATAATGTTGGCTACAATTCCCGCATTTTGAATTCCATTCCCGTAGATCGTCTACAGTTCTCGTATTTTGAATGCCTTTCCCGAAGATTGTCTACAATTCCCGTATTTTGAATTCTATTCCCGAAGACTGTCTACAGTTCCTACATTTTGAATGCCATTCCAGAAGAATTTCTACAATTCCCGCACTTTGAACGTCGTTCCCGAAGATTGTCTACAATTCCCGTATTTTGAATGCCGTTCCCGAAGATTATCTACAATTCCCGTATTTCGAATGCCATTCCCGAACTCTGAGTAGTTATTACGCACCGCGTATACCATTCCCAAGAGAATTAATGAGTTTACCTGAAATGCACTTTTCTCACAACTTAGCCAGAACGCCTAGGCGTACTCAGAGCTCAATATTTCCCAGTAAATCCAGGTGCTGTTTGATTTCAAGAAGAAGAAGAAGAAGAAGAAGAAGAAGAAGAAAAAGAAGAAGAAGAAGTAGAAAAGGTTAAATATGAGGACCCAGAGTGGAAGCACAAAATCTGTAAACGATATTTAAGATGGGCGGAGAGCCATGTGCGGGCAAATTAAGGTTTTGAAGTGACGCCCATTCTGCTATCATTGTAGTAAGTCTGGACTGGGATTTTTCTTCTTTTTTTTTTTTTATTTTTTTTTTTTTTTGCCTTTCAATAACATTGTCACTGCATTGCCAGCTTTGTCTTTGAGTATAGCTCGAAGAATTTGGTCAGCGTGTTGTTATTTATTTCTGTTGTTGGCGTTGTTTTGAAGTTGTTTCACCTAAAGGTTGATTTCAGAGACTAACGAAACAACAGTCACTGCCTTGTTCACCTCTTTACTACTCTAAGTATGAGCCTACCTGGCAAAATCGTATCTAAACCTCTTCACTACAACAAGAATCCAATTATAATCTGTAGTATAAGATAACTAACTCACCGTCGCCCTATAACTGTTATAATAACATCGTATAAATTATTTTGCCAGAGGATAACTACTGAATAATTATTAATCAATACCGCGAGACAGTCATTCAAGTTGCGCTATGTAAATGGGACAGTTATATGAATTACAGTGTTTACTTATGCAAACTGAAGAAAAAAAATTCAAACGCCATTCCTTGAGTATTTTATATATATTCAATATGAACTATTTATTAATATTAATATTATTATTCAAATGATGAACCCTGTTCATATGGAACATGCCCATAGACTTGAAATTCAAGTTGCCAAAGAATATTGTGTTCATTCGAAAGTAACAGGAGGTAATGCGGAAATAGAGAAATATGAGATCAGTTATTATAATGACAGATAAATTAAGAAATAAATGAATATGTAAGTAATAAGGAAGTTAGTTATAAATAACATGCAGTGGATTTCAATCTGCAATTACAAACGAAAATCATAATAACTACTTTCGCTCAAAATTGCTCTTTGCCACTGCAAACGGGCAGTTATTTTTTGCTGGCCTGAGATTGGCCAGTCAGTATGTGATATACCTATTGTCAGGGGCTTTCAACTATGGTAGATTCACATCACCCGTGCATCTCATGTCTAGGCCAGTCCCCTCCTGATTGGCTGTTGATAAGTCAATCACAGGGCTGGAAACTCTCAGTCTCTTTCTCGAGAGTTCACATAGGCAGGATGCATGTTCCTGAGGGATAAGTCTTTCAAAAGTATCCCTCAGGAGAGGTGGAACATAAATCCTGCCTATGTGAACGCTCTCTCGAGAGACAGAGTTTCCAGTCCTGTGATTGGCTTATCAACAGCCAATCAGGAGCGTCGTAAGGGATTGGCCTAGACTTCAGATGTACGGTTGATGTGATTCTACTATAGTTATTCAACATCATCAGATGACCAGTTCTCGGTACCTGAATTTTTAAGAAAATATCAAATATATCTCATATAGACTGACTGTACAGCAACTTGAATTATTATAGAAAAATATTTCTCAAAGATACTGGGATGCATTCTTCACAATGATGCAAGACAGCTTATATGCATGTTTTGCCTTAGGCCCCGTCCAACCAACCGAGCTTTGCTCGACTAACTTTGTTCGATGTGACGTCAGAAGCGGAGAAACCGCGGCAAAGTTCTGACTTTTCTCGCTGTTTCTCCGCTTCTGACGTCACATCGGACAAAGTTCGTCGACCAAAGCTCGACCGTGTGGACGGGACCTTATGTAAACAGTGAATACGTTTCTTGCTTATGGATTTGGGCAGCTGAGACTGGGTGTATCTAATTTAAACAGTAACATCATCTGTCCTGTGTATTTTGGATATCATTATCATAAGAATGAGCAATTTCTACCTCACCAATATTTGCTTGAATTTATCAGCGTTAGATTTTTCCGAAGGACATTAATCGGCAAAATAAGATCGTAGGAGTTGAAGAAAAAATAAATAAAAATAATAAAAATTGAATATAGTTTGTAAAATCTATATGGCCATATTCTCCTTTGTTTATCAAGGTCGATTTTCTCAGTGAAGGCACCATCATGCAAAAAAAATTCCGATTGCAAAAACTAGAAAGACATAATTTTTAAAGCTATTTTATTAAATTTATTAATGTCTGCTTCAGTATATTCTCCAATGCTAGTCCAAAGTTGGAGGTTTTCCTCCGGGACGCTACAAAAAAAAAAAAAAAATAGTAAGTAATAATAATAATAAAAAAGACGCAATCTAAAAAAATAAATAAATAAAGCCCCGTGAGATATGAAATTCCGAGAACCTGTCAAAAAACATAAGAGGAATTTCGTCTATCCCTCTAGACCGGCATCCCTTCGCCACACCAAATTCCACAGACAAGGATACCTTTCAGAGAGAGAGAGAGAGAGAGAGAGAGAGAGAGAGAGAGAGCAACAATTGCATGAGCCCCACCGAAACTCTTCATTACCTGGATATCAAACCTGGTCTTCATTACCAGGTAGATGCCCAGGTAATGAACGGCTTGCACACACAAGATGCAGGAGGAGGAGGAGGAGGAGGAGGGGGCGGGGGGGTGGGGAGGGGGAGGAGGAGGTTTAGGTTAGGAGGAGGGGAGAGTGGGAAGAGGAGGGGGATGGGGAGGAGGAGAATGGCAGGAAGAGGGAGGAGGAGGAGGAGGAGGAGAGATTGAGGCTAGCAAGAAGAATCCCAATTTTGGACTGCATCGGCCGGAGAATGAGAAAGACCTGCATGAGAGCAGATTAGCAAGAAATAATGACGGTTAATGAGGCCTGGTCTTGTGGTCAAGACTTTTACCTGCTTTTCGCGTATTAGCTGGCGATTTTGAAGTCATGTATTAGTTCAGTGCGCTTCTTCAGAACGGTAAGCTGAAGTGCAACAGATAGTGGTCTGTGTTCTAAATATCATCGTCTGCTTATATATTGTTTTTATTTTATTGAAGGTTTTGGTGGGTGCCGTTGTTGTCATATCAGTACTTCAACATCCCTCTACTCTGAAAAGGAAATACAAAACCACCTCTTTTTGACATTCGTTATGAAGGAGGAATCAAGAAGTTTGTTCATATCTGCCTTCGGTATTTTGGACAGAGGAATCTCGGTTCTTCCATCAGAATGAATATTGATTTGAAAAGGAATTACAATTTTTTTTATAAGAAAGATGTTGACGAGGCAAGATCATTCAGAAGACCAGTGAGGCACTGAAACCCCTTTTTATTAGCTAAAGACTGTTATTTAAACTATATAGAGATTTTTATCATGAAGATTAACGAATTATTAACATAATCCTACGACATCTGATGCATTTAAGGGTAGATGGTTAGTTGCTATGAAAGTTAACCAACATCCGTCAAAGATACTTGGGCCAAAACTTCAAAATCTTGAAAGGGAATATTTTCAGCAATATTTTAGTTTGCGCTAAACTTTGTAACTAGAAGCCAGCGCAAAACTGACCTACAATATATGAAGTAATTTGTTGGCAAATGATAAAGACAGAAATACGAGTCCAGAGGTCTTCAACAAGCCTCATAAACCCTTAGACAACCCTTTATGCAAGGGACCGTCTTGGCATAAGACTAGCTTAAATGTAAATCCAATCAAGAGCCAACCCGAAAGGCAAAACCAGATATCTCAAGACCTGGTTGTGCCCCAAGACCTTTGGACTTTGGGCAAAGCTTAAGTCATTTTCATAAGTCAATAGACCTCAAAGTCTTGGAAAAACTGAAGTCAGCTTTGTGATGATTTTGAGGCTACCGAAAGATAGCGTGGCTTTAAAAAAAAATCAGTAATCGGTACTTAATTACGTACTGAAATTAAATTTCTTTTATCTTATTTTTAAATTTTTTTGTTTATTTTTTTTTAATTTTTTTTACAAGAACAATAATACAGTGAATGTCCAAACTAGACAGCTATCAGTCAACAGCACAGTCAGTCAAGAAAATGAGAAAATTTATAGAAAGTAGACCTGTCAATCAAGCGACGTATGAATCAGTGTATGAAAGTAATCCCATTAATCAGTCAAGCCATCAGTCAAACCATTAAAAAAAACTGTGCAATCTGTCAATTGATATAATCAATAACACGAGACAGTCATTGTATTAGCCAATCAAATCAGTCAAGATAACAGTCAGTCAAAACAATAAACCAATGACACTAAAGTCAAAATTGAACAACCAATCAGACAAGCGCTAATCAAGAGAGCAATGAACCAATCAGCGAAGGACACCGCCTTCTCATCTGACCTTCATTGATTCAAGCAATGCAATTGCTCTGCACAGTGACATCCATACCACCGCTGGGTCATGAGTGCCAGGCACCCCGTCGCCCAGTGAAGGTGGCATTCTTTGCTTTGTTTCATGAAGTGCCAAAAGATCTTTATTATTATTGTCATTATTATCATTATTATTATCATTCAATGATAAACTGCTATTTATATGGAACCAAACTAAAGGGTCACTGATTGAAATTCAAGCTTTCAAAGATTATTATTATTATTATTATTATTATTATTATTATTATTATTATTATTATTATTATTGTTGTTGTTGTTATATTCAGTTGATAAACTGCTATTCATATGGAACAAACTTAATGGGTTACTTTATTATTATTATTTTTATTATTATTATTATTATTATTATTATTATTATTATTATTATTATTATTATTATTATTATTATTTAAAGACAAATACTATTCATATGGAACAAGCATAATAAGGGCCGCTGACATTTAATTCGAGCATAAAAAGAATATGATGTTCATTTGAAAGAAGCTACAGAGATAATAAGTTAATAAATAGGTAGATAAAAACACAAATAAATGAATAAAATCTAGGGCGAATTGTTTTAGAGTAGTCATGCTTCTTATTCATACCTCCACCATTACTATTCTAATAGTTTTTGTTGTGATAATAGTTTATATAAAAATAAATCAACCATTAAATTTGCCTCACATGGGGTCCAAAGATCATTACAGTGAACATTGACTCCTTCCCATTACTAGAAAATAAATTACCAAATCCACATCCAGATTCATCTCAAATTTCAATAAACTGGTCCTTAACCTATCACCCACTCCTGTGCAAAATGTAAACGAAATCTATCGCTAGCTTTTCGAAATACCTTTAGGAAAAACAAACAGACAGAAGTAATGAAGGAATGCACCACAATCCCCTGAAAGCTAGGCATCTGTGACACAAAAGCCATCGATATCTCTGCGCGCCCTCGCCCGTCGAGTGTCAAATGGGGATGGGGATAGTCAAGTCACAAGGTCGAAAGTCGACCACAATCAAATGTCAAACTCGACCCTCTAGGTCTAGGGGAGGGAGGGGAGGGAGTTGGCCTTTATCATAGTGCTATCGCGTTGCACATCTGGTCGAAAATGCGAGAGATCTGTGTTCTCCCTTGGGTCTTATTGGAGCTGCAGATGAATTGATTGGGTATCCGAACTATATATATATCCTGCTGTGTATCCTTCTGAGGGAGGTCCCCTGGCTGTTCAGATGGCGTAGGACACGTGCCACAAGGGCCAGACATCCTCACATCGAAATGCAGAATTTACGAGGAGAAAGCAAGTGGTAAACAAACCACAATGGCAATATGTCTTGTTGTTGTGTGCTTTCTTGTTGGTCGTGGCGAGAATTCATCTTGTTTATTCACACCCACAAGCAGATAAATCCACCTATCTTTAATTTCACTCGGTTATCCCTTTACACAACCAGCGTTGTACAGATATACATACTATAACTTTAATTAATCTACACACTCATCGTTTCATAAACAAGCGAGCTTGTTCGTGTCTAGTGTCCCTAGGCCTAGGGATGAAAATCTTCTCCACTCTCACATCACACTACACTCAGTTTTTTTTCCATCTGTCCACCCGCCTGTGGTGCTCGCGAATGGTAACACTGCGTCCCAGGCTTTAAATAGTTACATTCAGCTCACATTCAACAATAATAACAATATCCTATTTCGAATATTAACGATGTAATTCACACACAGTAAATAATTAAAACTCTTTTCAGTTGCAAATGTACACCCAGATATCCTTTTATTTACCTAAAATTTACAAATACCGTAACTATTTAAAGCCCGGGACGCAGTGTTTCCCGGGCTTTAAATAGATACGCTATGTGTAAGTTTTAAGTAAATAAAAGGATATTTGGGTGTACATTTGCAACTGGAAAGTATTTTAATAATTTACTGTATGCGAATTACACCGGTAATATTCGATTAAAACACTTTTCAGTTGCAAATGTACACCCAGATATCCTTTTATTTACCTAAAACTTACACATACCGTAACTATTTAAAGCCCAGGACGCAGTGTTACCATGCGCGATTACCACAGGCGGATGGACAAATGGAAAAAACCGAGTATAGTAGGAATGATGCACTAGTACTATACTCTGTTTTTTTCCATCTGTCCACCCGTCTGTGGTGTTTGCGTATGGTAACACTGCGTCCCAGGCTCTAGACAGTTACATTCAGCTTGCATTCAACAATAATAACAATATCCTTCTTCGAATACTAACTGTGTAATTCGCATACAGTAAATTATTAAAACACTTTTCAGTTGAAAATGTATACCCAGATACCTTTTATTTACCTAAAACTTACACACAGCGTAACTATCTAAAGCCCGGGACGCAGTGTTACCATACGCATATACCACAGGCGGGTGGACAGATGAGAGAGAGAGAGAGAGAGAGAAAAAAAAAAAAGAGTATAGTCTAGTTACTTTATATAATACCTAAAGCTACCTCTCACGCCAAATGAATGCTGCGAACATTCATAAACTACTGTACTTGACACAAATTACGAACTGTAATATTAAAGTTAGGTAAAAGTGATATGGCAGTTACTTAAGTGCAAATGTACAATGTACAATTTCAACGTATTTGAATGTTTTATTAAAACCAAGAAAAAATCTCATTGATTTTTCTTCCTTAACGCAAGCTTTCTCCTGACACGGTAAATTATACCTTTTGCCTGAAGGGACAACTAACTCTCCAAGCGTGTGCTCTGCTCCTGGTAGGGGAGGATTAGCTTGCAGTGTAGTTTTGTAAAGAAAGAAAAGAAAAAAACTCGCCATTCATATTGGTATGTTACACCAAACTCCTTTTCATGGTCTAGAAGTAACAGAAGTCACGAAGCATCTGTGGGCATAAAAGTGAAATGATTACTTGGTACTGCCTTGATAACAGCCACAATTATCTAATTACAATCTTAAAACTGAAGTAAACTCAACGTATTCAAAGACGACCAGGAAAGATCGATCAAATAAAAGCACAACAGTTATCCAAACAAACTTACCCGCGTAGACAGGCAACCAAACGCGATGAACATTTCCAGAATGAACTGCTCGATCTAAACACAAAGCACGAGTCCCAACGGACTAATCACACATTAACATTCACTCGTTACACAGCCAGAGAAGCACCGAATCCCAGTCCCAGTCCCATCTCCCAAGTATTAGCGTCTGAACAACAATAAACGTTTCCAGCCAAGGACGAGGCTTACGCACACCCAAGTGAATGAGTAGTTGGGAGCCGAAGCCCTGATTTTAACGGTGTCTCATTTTCGAGCTGCTTTTACCGCTGCGTGAATATATTATATGTTTTTGTCTATTCATATACGGTACATTAAGGCTTATATCATCCTTTCCTTGTTATATACTTACGGTTATGTCGGTTTTAGTCTTAGTAATAATCAACAGCAATGGTACTAATTCTTGACTCGGTAATTACCGGATAAATGGACAGCGTCAGCTGTATTTTTCCTCTGGAGTAGTCCTATGCTTGAGGAAACGGCTCATATAAATAGTACTAATAACAATAATATTTTGGACTGAAAGCACGAACTCGCTTGCAAGTGTACGTAACGACAAAACAACTGCTTATTGTTGTTGTTAGGCTCAAGGTTAAACTAAGGTAATCTAGTTCTAGACTTACCTCCTGTATGCCCTAAGAAATACTACTACTAAGAAGGAGTTTAAATTCAAGTTACTCTTGTAATGTGCTTAAATTTAGCCTTTCTGTTACTCACCGCCTCGATTTCAGATAGAAAGGTAAACGGCCATTTTTATTTAATGAATTGAAGCGTAAATTACATTTGATACAAAGTTTACACATTTTTCTTTAGAAGTGTAAACAATATTTTTATTCAGACCAATGTGACATCCAAACCGTTGCCCTTATCTAGCTCACATACGAAACAATAAGAGAAGCAAAACGGAAAAAGGATATAAATAATGTAAGATGGTCAGACAGAGAACCCAACTATGAAAAAAAGAAAAATGAAAAAGAATTCCGCCTTCTTTCCAAAGAGCTATGTAACCAAAGTGTGTGTGTCTTGTCTGTGTATGCGCGCGCACAGACAGTTGGTGAATGAATTAGTCACTGTTGAGAGACAAAGACCACAGCAATATTTGCAGTACTGAGGCTAATGCAGTGCGCTTTTGCCATATTAATGAGCGTTGCCACAGATGTCGTGGTAAAATATTGGATACACAAACAACCGGAGAATTTAACACTAACAGAAGTAACGGCAAAAATGGTAATAATAATAATGAAAACAGAAGGAAGGGTTTGAAAACACGAATTCATTGTCGAATAGCACTACATTATAAACTGTTATAATAATGAATTCACAAATTCACAACATTCATTATTACGACGGGTTTTTTTCTTCAAAATTTCTGGCTTTGACAGAGAGAGAGAAGACCGAGAATGGAGACGAGAGATGAGGACGAGAGAGAGAGAGAGAGAGAGAGAGAGAGAATGGCTTTGATTTATGAGTCTAGCGTTCCATATCTCGTCTGTATTTGTTGTTGCTTGACCCACACACACACACACACACACACACACACACACACACACACATATATATATATATTATATATATATATATATATATATATATATATATATATATATATATATATATATATATATATACACTATTATATGTATTTAATCACGAGCATGCCCACACTCTCGTAAGCAAAGTGAAGGCACAGCTAATCAGAAATACCAAGTGCAACCAATCTTGTGCAAATATTTACTTGCAACCGTGCTATATGTCCTCAAACAAAAACACAAGTGCAAGAATCTATCAATCCTTGTGCTAGGATAAACAGTCATGTTCGTATTTCCTCCGATTTCTCTTTATTTCTCTTTATCCTGTCATTTCCTGTGTTTCCACGGCGGCCTCGAATTTAATACGCTAGACCGCTATTTGTGTAAGTGCGTTCATGGCTTTGAAAGGCGTTGTTGTCAGAGATGGAAATTTGAAACTTTTTATTTTTAAAAATTTATTGCTGTCCTGTGGAAGCTGGGTAACAAAAGTATCGTTTAACCACGATATTCCTTCACTTCCTGCTAGACATATCTCAGACTCCTTCTCTCTCTCTCTCTCTCTCTCTCTTTCCACTATAATTACGCATTGTTTCCCTTGTCCACCCCACCTCTCTCTTTCAGCACACGTCGAAAAATCTGGCAATTCATCTTGACTCAAAATGAAAGAGAAGGCGTTGGAACCCACAAACAGGTTTCTCCTGCACCTCAGACAACGAGTCCTTAGCCTTACGGTCAGGCCAGACAAGGCTTATAAGAGCTCTCTCTCTCTCTCTCTCTTCTCTCTCTCTCTCTGTGAAACGTCCAGACTGGAGCAACCTATCTCTAATGCATACTCCCTATCCCCTCCCCCCAGCCGGGCCACACACACACACACAAACACACCTCAGGCTGCAAGAGTTTTAAAGCAAGCAAATGGGCAAGTGTACGGTCTAGACCGAGACCCGAAGAAGAAGAAGAAGAAGAAGAAGAGAGAGAGAGAGAGAGAGAGAGAGAGAGAGAGAGAGAGAGAGAGAGAGAGAGAGAGATAGGGTTGAGGATCTTCACCGTCAGCTCAGCTCAGCTCAGGCCAGTCACGCCAGCCAGTGTCAGTGTTTGGCTGGCGGTTGGACTGTTTAGATGTAAAACGTTACGCGCACATCCAGTCGCCCTTCCAACACGCTGGATTTTATTACACATTAATGATGCGATGGACATTCTGTTCGCGGTGCTGCGACGGTTCTTATCAACGTTTCGCACCTAATACATCACGTACCGTAAAGTGAAGTGGCCTTCATTAGTGATATTTGTGAGGAGTTGTGCGATTCTTATATATGAGCTTGTGAGGTGTCAAGTAGGTACTTGAAGCACTGTAATTGGTTAACTTGTTATGCCTTTCTCTCTACGCGATTTATCGCTGTGGATTTTAAACGCATATAGATATATATATGTGAATAAGTAGAGGAATAATAAGGAAGAGACAAGCTAGAAGAGCGGCCATGTTTGCATTGTTAGAAAGATAAAAATATTTGTTTACGAATGAAAATGTTCGTTGTAAAGCATATTCCATTTGCAGTATACAGGGACCAACATCATACCAAGGTATATATAGAAATGTAAAGCATATGCCATTTGCACTTGGCTGTAATGTGACTAATATCATACTGCAGTATTTCAAGCAAAATGCCCCAACATGCATTGGAAAAGACCATTAATTAAGAGACCGTTTAACTGTGGTGTAATTCATATCAAGCTACGTGACCCAAAGCTGGACCGAAGAGCCTTGTTGCATAAAATTCATTTTGCTTTGGCATCTATCTGTTCCTTAGTCATGCCGTGCCGGAGGGAAATTGCCCTGTTCATGACAGAAGTTAAGAATTTTGTTTTTTTACTTTTCTTTTTATCTTGATCAGGCCAGTATATTGGATGCTTTTGTTTTCAAGTTTAGTCAGTTTTTAATCCTGTAAATGCCAGCAAGTAAAATTTTATTTTAAACGTGGAATATTTTACAGTAGACTGAAGGTTTGATTTGCTTTTCTATTTATCGTGCTCTTGAATTTATCGTATACTTAGTAGGCTGATGCATTTATTAAATTATTTAGTTTTAAGTATGTCGATTCACAGTTTTTTTTTTTTTTTCTCCAGAACCTACAAAATGCAATGAGTCAAACCAATTTTCCTTAAGTATCTTTAAGAAACAGCTGAGGTATACAAATTATATATATATATATAATATATATATATATATATATATATATATATATATATTAAAGAAACAGCTAAGGAATACATATATTTTTTCTAGTAGCTGTACCGAATATTTTTCTCGAGTAATGATATTTCATTAAGATATTCCCTTAAAGCAAATAGAGTAATATTTGGTTTTAAATATGCCCCGAATTTAGTATCGAATTACGTCAGATTCATCAAGTATCACGTATCGAATGCAATTGATTATATTTGAAGGAACAGTTCTCGAATCAACTCGAGTAACAGTTCTCGAATCAACTCGAGTAACAGTTCATGAACCTTTAAAAGAGCATAACTGTCTCACATAGAACTACGGATCATTCGTGCGTTTTTATGTCCTGTCTATTTCCCTGCTTCGCATAGCGTAGGATAATACCGTAAGTAGATCCTGTTGCAATAGAGTAACTTACACGAGGTGAATGCTTTATTTATTTATTAGTATTTTTTTTGGGGGGAGGCATATGCATAAGCCGAAACGTGTTGCCTTGATTTTAGCAGCAGATCTAAGTGAGAGAGAGAGAGAGAGAGAGAGAGAGAGTCTTAAAGGGACATTTTAAAGCATCTGAAAAATAAAATTAAATGATGACGTTTTGAATGGGAGGATGCCGATAAGTCAGTTGATCCCATCCAACGCCAGGGGACTTTCGCCCAAAGGATTCCTGGGCGACTGGGTCCTTCTTGCCCTATGGACATCCGCGAGCCCCTATCAAGGTCGGGATTGTGACTGTATATATAAAGTTCTCTCGGGGAAGACACTCCAGCTCACACACTGACACAGACACACACACACACACGGCGCGCGCATGCGCATATTTACAACTTCTTCTTCTTTACGATCTTGCCATCAACCATCGCGAACAGGCTTATTGAGAGATAAAGGCAGAGTGAGTACGACTCATGGTCGGCGCTTTCATATGGTCCTAAGAGAATGGAGGAGGATAGGATGGGAGTGAGGGGGGAGGGGAGCTGTTCGAATTGGAAAGAGGAAGAGAAAGGGGAAATGTTTTCCCGCCGAAACGTTGGTCTTCCTGTTTCATTTGAATGTTAAGGACGACGACAAGTTTGGTCTGTTTTTATTTATTTATTTATTTATTTTTATTCTTCCACTTGTTGCGAGAAACAAACACTGACTCACATTGGTTTAGTTTTTCCCTCTGGTGAAAATAGCCTTAAGCCATTCTTAGACGCATGATTACTTTTTACAGGTATAAAATGCTTCCTCCAAGAGACCATTGCTCTAGTGTTAAATTAAATAATTGAAAATAATTTCAGCTTTAGGGTTAAACCTTTTGTGTACCGCGAGATCATTGAATCGGATTTGGAAAATGGAGAGATATGATGTTGAAAGTGTGTAGTGAGAAGAGGACTTAAACGAGGAGAAAAACCATAGAAGCAACAACTTAATATACGCTAGTACGATGGAACCATTTGGAAGGGGAGGGACCTTGAAGACGAAAAGAAATGACATCTTGAAGTGAACACGTCGCTTCCCAGTGGCTTTTTTTTTTTTTTTTTTTAATAAAGGATTTAACCCTGGAGTTGCCTTTTTGAGGCTGTCAAAGGACACCACCAATCCCCCTCGACTGCACTGGATGACTGCGGGAGGAGGGGCCGCACCATATCTTAGCACACTGTCAACTTTCTTCGACGTGGTCGACATGGCCTTCTGATCGACGAGGGGTGGTAATATGGCGGCCATGTGGGTGCTTGGCTTTCTTCTTGCCTCTTCGTATTGCCAGGTGAGTGACCTCTCTTGACTAAGCAGTAGAAGGTAAGATGTGTGAGTCCACTTCTTTCCACATTCTTTCAATTTTTTTTTTTTCTTATTTTGAATTGTTCATTGTGTTTGATATAGGCTACACCAAGCAGAAGTGGTTTAATGGTTGGTGTTTGGTATTGTTTGTCAGTCATTTCTTGTTTTATTTTATTTATTTATTTTTTTGCTTTGGACTAAATTTACAGTTTTAATCATTTTGGGCAAAATTTTATACATCCCACTATACTTATTTATACAATATAAATATAACTACTTTATACATATTTAGATATATATATATATATATATATATATGTATTATATATATATATATATATATATAATATTATATATATATCGTATGCATGCTTTTCTTAAACTCCCGTAATGATAAATAAATGTAAGTAGCCAATGAGAACTCACAGGCCAATGACTCCTGTGTCAGTTGACTCTTGGTGATGGATTAGTTATAAAAGTCTTAGTGATCGCCCCTTCTCGGAATAGTCTTATTTACATGTCAATTCGCAGTTGTTGACTTTGTATTCCCTTCCTCTTCTCCACCTCCACTATTATTATTATTATTATTATTATTATTATTATTATTATTATTATTATTATTATTATTATTCTTATTATTATTATTATTATTTAAAAATGTTTATAGCACGAGTATTTTGAATTATATGTAGTACCCATACATAACCTTTTACTCATGTCGGCCATCCATTATTATTATTATTATTATTTTTATTATTGGAAAAGTAAATCCACAGTAATATGTTCCTGATCTGTTATTTAAAATACAAGCAGAGAGCTTTCGAAGACCTGCACGGTCCTCCTTGTCAAGGAGGACCGTGCAGGTCTTCGAAAGCTCTCTGCTTTGTATTTTAAATAACAGACAGACATATTACTGTGGATTTACTTTTCCATTTTATTTTATTAACTCATGTGATTATGAGTTTTCTTTGGGCTTATTATTATTATTATTATTATTTTATTATTATTATTAATATTATTTTAAAATTTTCACAGTAGCACGAGTTTTTTTAATATGTAGTACCCGTACATAACCTTGGATTCGTTTCTCCATTATTAATTATTATTATTATTATTATTATTATTATTATTATTATTATTATTATTATTATTATTATTATTATTATTATTATTATTATACAACCCTTTTACTTAGTACACATAAGCGGTTGCCTTTCCTCGCCCTTCGTAGCCTAACCGGCAATCGTGACGGAGGCGAATTAGGTATAATCACGTCACTCTCCTAATTCATTGAAGTGTTACAAGATGTGTGGGCAGTCATGCAGTGGCTTGGTTCTGGTGATTCCCACAGTCATTTGGTGTCCTGGATTCTTACTGGCCTTTGGTTTTTTTTTTTTTTGCTGATTTTTGAAAAGTCTTTGTTTTCTAGATGTTTACTTGATTTGTTTTGGGTGGGGTTGGGGGAGGAGGGCCACACGGGTATTTTTAGTTTTTGTTGGTTCATAAGGGAAATTTTCTGTTTTCAGTTTTTTTTTTATGTTGGTTCGTGTGGTTTCCTTCAATTTGCACATCCCTTTGCAAAGTCACGAAGAGCGTGCTGAAGACGGAGGTACCTCGCCCTAGAAAAAACATTACAAGCCCCCCCCCCACCCCCCCCCCAAAAAAAAAAGCTATTCCAGAAGAATGCCCTTAGGTGATATCACAACTAACCTCACGAGTAGTGGTAAGCCTAGTCCGGAGCAGTGTTCTTCCTTTAGTAATGAGAAACTACAGACTCTGGCGAAAGATTTTGAACAAAAGTTTTTGATGTGACTTTGAGAAATTAAGACCTTCGGGGGCTACCATCTCACAAAGGCCGTACGTATCAGTTTGAAGTTCAGCAAGTTCTTGAAAGGCTGTAACTCACAGGTCAAATAACCTAACGTCGTCTATCTAATTGATAGAAGAAGAAAAAAGATGAGACCAAACAAAATAGATCTGTCGCGCTCAGCTGTTAATGAAACTTGCTATTCTTAGTGACAAGAATGAAAACACCACCCAGTTATCAGATTATAAACTACTTTATTTAGAGTTGTCAGCTGAGCAGCCACACATGGAGAGCTTGTGAAACTTCTCTGGCACGTTGACAGATTAAGAATTCTGGTGACAAATTCTCAAACGAAATCGGATCATAACTATGAACTGAAAAGGCAGATTCAATTCACAAATGGCAAGTCATACTTGATTCACAGCTGGTGTGTCATACTCAGTGCAGAGAGGGAAAGTCATACTCAGATTGCAGATAAAAAAAAAGTTGTAAATAACTACTAAACAAAGAAATCTTCGATTTGATCAGACAAAAAATCCATACGATTCAAGTTACCAGAAATAGTTATATACTCTGTGCCATGAACTTTTAAATTTCTGACTCAGCTGCCCAGTAATAGACCATAGACACCTTCCTGGTGCCAAGCCGTGACCAGATTCCAGATGAAAAGTACCGCCTGATTGCTGAAACACAAAAGGACTTACTATAGACAGATCCCAATCAGAGAGATCTGTTTAATTGCCTGACAGAAGCCACTTCCACTGGACAGACGGGCAGTTATACAGGCGGCCCAATGAAACGGGTGGGTCACAAGACTGTGGACAGACTGAATTTGATAGCCTAATTGACTGTCAAAAAGTCATACCAAGTCGCAGGTAATCAGTGAATACAGGCTAAGGGTACCTAAGAGGTTGATGAAATGCTCCAGGTATAGCGAAGCTCTTTTCCTGGAAAATTATATCATTTTTTATGCAAAACTTTCTGAAATTTGAATTTATTTGGCATAAATGTACCCAGTTTCTATAAAAATTTTGCAATTATTACATTTTGTTCGTGAGCATATCCTTAGAATATTGCATTCAAATGAATTCTGAACCTTCCAAATGATTTTTCTAAGAAAGCTTAATAACCGTCCAAAGTATAGTAGAAAAACTATGAATAGCTATGAGATCATGTTGCCTGCGCCTTCTTGTAGCACTGTGAGAGGTCTTGTTGTAGGCGCACGCATAAAAACACGCGAACGCACACGCACTCTGATGCATGTTGCATCTGCAAACATTGATATCAGCGCCATTAATCACACATTTGTTTGATATGTAAATGCGAGGAGCATTAGTGCGAAGCATAGGGATGTATTAGGGGCTTCATTTGTCTCCTGTTTTTATATGTCAGACTCTGAGCACGAATTGTCAAGGGAGTGATTTAGTAGTCCAGAGAATCGTAGGGTTTTATGTATGTTGTGTGACAAGCTTAGGCCTACTGTTTTTATGCAAGGGGTTTTATACTTACCTAGCGGTTTGTTTCTGATTAACTTGGGCCTATTGTTCTTTTCCAAGGGGTTTTATACTTACCTAGCGGTTTGTTTCTGATTAACTTAGGCCTACTATTCTAATGCAAGGGGTTTTACACTTACCTCACGGTTTGTTTCTGATTAGCTTAGGCCTACTGTTCTTTTGAAAAGAGTTTTATACTTACCTAGCGGTTTGTTTCTGATTAACTTAGGCCTATTGTTCTTTTCTAAGGAGTTTTATACTTACCTAGTGGTTTGTTTCTGATTAACTTAAGGCCTACTGTTCTTTTGCAAGGGGTTTTATACTTACCTCGCGGGTTGTTTCTGATTAACTTAGACCTACTGTTCTCATGTAAGGGAAATTATACTTACCTCTCCTCGATTCCAAGAGCCACCTAAGTGCTGTATGGTAGGACAGGGAATATTGGTGTAGGCCTTTTGGCTCTGCCCAACTCTCCGAGAGGATACTCTGCAATCATTTGCGAATCTGAAGTTGAGACTTTTTTTTTTTTTTTTTTTTTTTTTTTTTTTTTAATGTAGCCTAGGCCTATACTGAAGGGGAAAAGATACAGAATAAAACATAAATATACAAGAGAGGCGAACAATGCCTCCCATACCTACTTGTCGAAGTTTACAAAATAGGTAAATAATCGAAAAAATGACCAAATAAATAAATAAGTTATCGGATGACAAGAAGCAGCATCTGAATACAGCCAGATAAAAGTAGAAAGCATTGCTGTTTACAGTCTTGGCCACCGGCTGTCAGTTATGTTGTTTGTCTAGTCTCTCTCTCTCTCTCTCTCTCTCTCTCTCTCTCTCTCTCTCTCTCTTTGTGATCTTGACCTTACGGTTGGCAAGCTAAAGTGTTTATTAGTCGTTTTTATGTGCAGACTAACACAAGTTAAGTCCAGAAATAAAAGGCGGAGTTTAAGCTCATAATATTATTATTTTCGTCCAGAAGGTTGTGTTGACATTGGTTAGGTTTAACTGTTTGTCTGTCAGTTAGCAGATGACGCGAAGAAAGATCTGATTTTTATTATTTTTTAAAAACTTTTGCATATATACTTTCATTGAGTAATTAATTGAATTTTCAAGAATTTTACCTTGTATTCATGAGGAAAACGTACCAGACACAGTCGTGCTAATTAGGCCAATCTCCAATTATGTTATTATTATTATTATTATTATTATTATTATTATTATTATTATTATTATTATTATTAATTATTTCCAAAGCGGTTGAGGGCCTTCAATAGAAGTTTGAACACTGGATATTACAGTAAATAGGCCTAGATCATGTCCATTTCGGTACAGAAATCTGCAATCCATTTGTGGTCTAGTGTAGAAATGGTGAAAACAAAAATGAGTTGATAAGTGGCACTTTCTCATTTTTATTTTAATGTATATTAAAGTACCAAGGAAATGTTGTACAGCAATTTATGTGAAAGTGTTCTGATGTGAAAAATAAAAGCAAAGTCGATAGTTGAAGGAATTCAAACATATTATTATTATTAGTATTATTATCGTTGTTGTTGTTGTTGTAAAGTTTTACAACATCAGTGGCCATTTTTGCACTCAGCTGAGACCCTATTCAACGGCACGAGGACTCCGGTGCGTCAGTCTGAGAGATCGAAGCCATTGTTCTCCTCAATGTATTTTGCGGAAGAGTCACAAGTCAGTGGCTCTACCTCTCGTTAACAAGAGCACGCTATTGTGCTCCTTAAATAACGACTTTGTTGTTGTTGTGCTTGTTATCGAGGAGGTAGCCCTAGACAATGCAGATTTATTAGATGTCATAGCAGAAGCTTTTGTTGTGATAAGCCTCAGGAGAGAAAATATCGCTCTGGTGCTCAAAGAAGTTTCGCGTTTTGTCATTAGTCTAGGAATGCCAACTTGGTTGCCACGGCTTCCTGAATATTTTGTTTATTTGTTTTTGTCTTTTTTCGTTTGTAAGGTTCATCTGATTAATCTAATTATACCGTTTTTTTCCTTGCTTTGTTAGTGTGATTATTTTATAATTGATTTTTCCTGACGTTTTTGCCTATGTGAATATTGTGGAATTTATAACTAGACTCATGAATTCTGTGCCCTTCGTAATTTCTTTAACAATTATAGTGACGGAGATTTATCCAAGAATTTTGATCCTATTTCCTTGTGTTTTTATCCCTGTTCTGTTCTTGCTGCAGCCGAGTACTCTCTCTCTCTCTCTCTCTCTCTCTCTCTCTCTCTCTCTCTCTCTCTCTCTCTCTCTCAGGGAGGTCTCGGAGGGTTGGAATCATTACATAGCTAATTATATTCGAGTTCCATCTCTATACGCGAGGGCTTCGCTATATCAAGCTTCACCTGGAACACTCTCTCTCTCTCTCTCTCTCTCTCTCTCTCGAGGAATGGCCTCGACGAGGTAATACCACCCCCCCATCCCTGGAAAGTTGGAGCCTCCTACAGACAATTTGAAGTGTAATTCTTACCGACTCGTTCTTAAGGTAAAAAATAAATAAATGTGTAAATAAATAAATTAATGAATAAATAAGTAAATAAATAGACTGACATCTCGCGTGACAGCTGACATTTGGACGTCGGATGTCAGCGGAAAGCAGCCTCGCCTTTGTCCTTATAAAGGTTTTAGGCCTATTCCAGAACCGGGGCTATTTCCTAATGATGTGCCTCCCGTGTTGTGGGTTGTAGGTTTTGAATTCATTATCCGTGATTGATGTGGCTGTGTCTACCTTTGTGTGTCAGGCTTCAGTTATTGTTGTTATTGGAGATGTTGTTGTTGTTGTTGGTGTAGCATAGGCTTAATTTAGGTTAAATAGCTTAGTCATGTATAGGCCTACGTAGGTCTCTTTGAGTGGTTTCCCGTTGAAGAATCCATATTTGAAGGAGCTTCCTCTTAATGTTTTTCTCTTGTAGGTAATTCAAGCAAATGGTGTTAGATATTAAGTCTCTCTCTCTCTCTCTCTCTCTCTCTCTCTCTCTCTCTCCTCTCTCTCTCTCTCTCTCTGTACTTTAACCGACTTGAGGATAAAAAAACACTTACGTGTCATAAAAAAAACAGCTATATCTTTTCCTTCGTGTTTCAGAGCCATTTTTATCTTTCACCTTATGTTTCCTTGTGTGTTCAGGCCCGGGCTAGATAAAGGCAGTTGATTGCCCTGTCGCGCCAGTTTTTTTTTTACTTAAAAAAAGAAACAACGGAGTTTTTTGCATGATAAAACGGTTCTTGAAGAATTTGAAGTCAGTCCACGTACAGTTACTAAGAGGACTCCTCATATTTTTATTTTGTAATATTGAACGTTTTAACAATTTATTTTAAAGAAATATTTTAGCTATTTTTTTTTTCATTTTCTCCATTTTTCTACACGGCATCATATAGCAAATATTACATAAAAGACTATTAGCAGTTCTTCAGCCCTATTCATGGACATTAGGCATCTCTTTCACTACATTTTCATGTGTACATTTCGACAATGTAAAAAAAAAAAATTTCTCATACAGCACTTCCATAAAGGCGAGTTGGCTCAACAGTCCTTCCATTCAATCCTGATCTCGTTTCTCGTGATAATCATATATTCCAAGTGTTTTGAAGTGATGCTGCCATCCTAGTTTCACCTGTTGTGTGAATAACCTCTTTTCTTAAACGAATTTTACCTCTTGTTTATAGGTATTGTGTTATTTATCGTAATTTATAAGTTCTTTATACAGAATTTATATTTTGTTATTTGTCGTAATTTATAAGTTCTTGATATAGAATTTATTTATGCTTATTACATATCCTTTATGGGCTATCCAGTAGCAAGAGCCCATGCTGGCATAAGGCCAGTTTAATTTTCTCTCTCTCTCTCTCTCTCTCTCTCTCTCTCCGGTCTTCTCTCTATCTCTCTCTCTCTCTGTACACACACACACACACACACACACACACACACACACATATCATACATACTATATATATATATATATATATATATATATATATAATATATATATATATATATATATAGATATAATATACATATATATGATAAATAAATACATTTATATGTATGTATATTTATGTATATGTCTTCTGATAAATAGTGTTCCATGTGATATTTTTAAGTATTAAGAAGCCTTTGTATTATTTATACAGTTGAATTTGAAGGAAGGACGTAAAAAACTCCTTGCGTCGGTCTGAAAGTGCCTTAAAAAAAGCAGAATAAGTGGTCTTTTGTTACAGTGATTTTTTTTTCCTGGTAATAAAAGTACAATCATGATTTGCCTTTTGTTAGAATTACTTGTTGCTTTTCAGTCGCGTAAATAGAGAGATGGACTGACTGACAATAGATGACGCTTTGCTACGCCTGTTGGTCGAATTATTTCGAAATCCTCTCTCTCTCTCTCTCTCTCTCTCTCTCTCTCTCTCTCTCTCTCGTCCACATCATCATTCTCTCTCTCTCATCCTTCATCTTCTCTCTCTTTCCCCTCCCATTCTCTCTCATGTCCACACCGTCTCTCTCTCTCTCTCTCGCCTCCATCTCTCTCTCTCTCAATCTCTCTCTCTCTCTCTCTCTCACACACACACACACACACACACACACAGAAAATGCAGTAATTACGAAATCTAACACTCAGGGTAAACTTGCCTTTCTTGCCGCTTTTAATATTCTACTCAAACCTCCATCTGTGTGTGTGTGTGTGTGACGACCCTAATTTAAATAATGCGTTCGTCTGCCATATTTGTTGCGGTGGACTGGACGATGGTCAGTGACTTGTGAAAGTATTCGTTGAGGTTATTTGTCAAAAACGCCAAGTATTTCCTTAATGGAGTTTCAGATGTTTCACAGTTTTTTCTGAGTTACAGCTATGCCGCTGCTTTCACTCCCTTCAAATGAGAGAGAGAGAGAGAGAGAGAGAGAGAGAGAGAGAGAGAGAGAGAGAGAGAGAGAGAGAGAGAGAGAGAGAGAGAGATTAATCTGGACATATGCAAAAAGAGAGAAATTTTGGCTAGGTATTGACAGGACTGTAGATAAACTGACTGTTGCTATGGAGAAAACTTACTTGAGAGAGAGGGAGGAGAGAAGAGAGCGTGATGAGGGGGAGACAGAGAGATGAGAGAGAGAGAGAGAGAGAGAGAGAGATCCAAATTGAGCTGGTCATATTCATGGAGAGATGGGTCAAGATTAAGTTGGCCATATGCAAAGAAGAGAGAGAGAGAGAGAGAGAGAGCATTCCAAATTGAGCGAGAGAGAGATTTAAGCTATGCATTGACAGGAATATAAAAAAATCTGACTGTTGCTAAGGAGGTAACTAATCAGAGAGAGAGAGAGAGAGAGAGAGAGAGAGAGAGAGAGAGAGAGAGAGAGATTTACAGCTGTCATTCGATTGCATCATAACTATGATTCTTATGGGCGTGATATCACTGTAATTCTATGCCGTTTCAGTACTGATTTTAACGATGCCTTTTTTTTCCTTTTTTTTTCAAGGCTATAGACGTCCCTTGAATAATTGCTCCAGCAAGTGTATGCAATTGTGAATATTGCTGTGTTGCAATGTTGCAGGGTTTGCATTCAAGTGTTGGTTTGAGTGTATTTGTTTGTGTGTGTTAGAGAGAGAGAGAGAGAGATAGAGAGAGAGAGAGAGAGGAAGAAGAAGAGAGAAGAGAAGAGGAAGCGAAGAGAGGAGAGAAGAGAGAGGGTGGGGGGCTTTTTACCAGAGATCTCTTAAAGTTATTGATGGTTTTTCGGTTTTGACAATAATCTGAATTTTGTTTGAGGGTTATTAATGTATGTATGAAACAAACATTATATACACACACACACATATATATATATACATATATATATATATATATATATATATATATATATATATTATGCACATGAATAAATAAATATAAACTATGTATATGTATACATAACACACATATTTTATAATATTATACATATATATATATATATAATATATATATTATATATATATATATATATATTGTGTGAGAGAGAGAGAGAGAGAGAGAGAGAGAGAGAGAGAGAGAGACGTATCCCATCATACTTCATTTTTATAACTAAATCCTACTAACAATCCCACATACTTGCGGCTTAATCCTCCAGTAATCCCACATAGCTATATCCCACACACAATCTCTTTATGCACTGATAGCCTTAGCCTACTATATGAATGTCCACGTGTTGCAGTATCATCTGCACGAGCAACATGACCCCTGCATAAACAGACAGACTACGAGCAGCACCTTCTGCTTGCAACCAGCCGTTTGCAATTTGCTCGCTTCTTATATATATATATCTATATATATATATATATATATATATATATATATATATAATTATTATATTTGTTTGTTATATAGACTGAGGTGTAACACGAGGAGCAATTGACATTCTTAGGTTGAAGCTAAATTGCCCTTTCGTAAGGGGTGATGTGTTGGTTACACAATTTTTACGGTTGAAAATGGAAGAATGTTTGTTCAGTACTTTTAGCTGTTAAGTGCTGTTGATTATTGATTGCTGAGGCGACGAGTTGCAAGGTGGGGGTATCTGGTTGCCCGGGAATTCTTTGAGTTCACCGCTTGGCATAACCCTAACTCTGAACTAACCCAACCTAACCCTACATAACCTAGGGGCATGGCATCAAACAACTGGGGCTGGTGCAATACCAGTATACATCTCTGGAATTTGCCACGGGGGTCAAGTGTCGCCTAATGCACTACTTGCCTGGACTGCCTAAATTTCATAATATAAAACCAGTTAATTTCCCTCTAAAGCTGCCTGAAGGTTGACATAAAGCAAAGCCCATTTTAAAGTAATATATTTAAGTGATATATTTAGTAGTATATTTAGAGATAGAACGAGTCGTATACAGGTTAGAAACACATTTGTCGCAAACATACAAGCGAAGGTTAGGCCACTGTGTAAGTTCACTAAAAAAAAAATTTTCCTTATCAAGATTTAGAGACGTTTTCTTAGTGTTTTTTGGGGTTCCTCTCCCCCCAATCCTAGGGTCAGGATTTAATCCTGACAGTTAAGTTACTGGGCTTCATAAAAATGCCCCCCCCCCCCCCAAAGCCTTCAGCTGTGAAAGGGTGGCTTGTGTATGGGCGTGAGCTCGTGTTTTCCTAAGTGACATTTTTAGTTGCACGTACGTAGGAGTGGCCGTGATGTATGGGCGTATGGAAGGGTGGGTATGATGTATGGTTCGAGTAAACAGAGTTAGGGTTGTGTAAGATCCTGCAAATAGAGGTTTTTCTTTTTTTTGGCAAAGGAGTTTTTATTGCAAAGTTTTTTGGCAAAGGAGTTATTTGCCAAACTTTTTTTTTCGTAAAGGATTTTTATAGGAAAGAAGTGTTTTGCAAAGGATTTTGCAAGGGAACTTTTAGCAAATAAGTTTCTTTGCAAAGGATTGTTTATATAAAGGATTTTTGTTGCAAAGGAGTTCTTTTTTTGGAAAGTGGTTTTGTTGTAAAGGAGTTTTTGCCAAGGATTTTTTTTTGTAAAGGGTTTTTGTTGTAAAGGGTTTTTGCAAAGGAGTTTTTTTTGTAAAGGGTTTTTGTTGTAAAGCAAAAGCTTTTAGCAAATAAAGTTTTTTTTACAAAAGGGGTTTTAAAGGATTTTTTTAAAGGAGTTTTTTTTTTGCAATTGCCTTTTTTCTTGCTAGGTGTACTAAGGAGACTGATTTTTTTAAAAGATTTATAAATACCTAGATGCACAGAGGCTTCGTATATGTTGTAAATGATTTAATATCTGAAAGAATATGTAATTCTCTCTCTCTCTCTCTCTCTCTCTCTCTCTCTCTCTCTCTCTCTCTCTCTCTCTCTCTCTCTCTCACAAGAAACAGAAAATGTTACTCTTTAGAAATTTAACTTTTCTCTCTCAATTTAGTGATTGTATCTTAGAGCCCTTTGGAGTTTCCTGTTTCAAAGAATGTGACTTTTTATCTTGTTTCATCATCTCTCTAGTTTAGTTTCAGAAGCTGTCCCATTTTTCCTCGTTTGGTCCATCAGGCGGGTTCCTTTGATTTATTAGTTATAATTTAGAGTTTTATGAAGCTTTCTCTTTTGAGTCATGTCTTTAATTCCTTCCTGGGTGTCTTCAAGTTTCCACATATCTTGAGTTCTTGGAACTGCTGATTGAGTTGTCTGTCAGTGCAGAAGCTGTTTATGTCATGGTTTCTTGTTATACCCTCTCCCCCATTCTCCAAACCCTCCCCCTCCCCCAGTCTCCAACACCCTCCCCCACCGGTTGTTTTGCACCTTTGATGTTTTCCATAGCTATGCTGTAAAAATGATTTTTAAAAATTTATTATTTGAGATAATGCTGCGGCATTCAATACCTACTTTTTGTGGTAGGAATTAGTTGCTGGATAAGGTGCCTTGATGCACCTTATAATTGACTGAGCTTTTGTGTCTTTGATGTTTGTTAGGGAGGATATTAGTAAGGTAGGATTCTGGATCCTAGTGACCAGACATCGACTTCTCTCAGGAGACTTCTAATTTGTGTACATTTATGTACACGTACACAAGTACACATCCTTGATGTTGTCTTTTCTTCCTACACCCCAGAGGAATAGCTTGAAGCTCTGCAGCCTACTTTAGCTTCGAGTGAACCACTGTAATCAGTGCGATAAGGATTCGCTTTAGTAATAAGATCCATTTTGCAGCTAATATATATATGTTTTAGAGCTTTCCTTGCTGTTGCTTACAGAATAAGAAGAGAATAAGAAGCCCAGATTAAGCCCAATCCCGAAGACATTTACTGGCGTGAACGAGGCTTACTTCGAAGCCTCCACAACCCAAACACTGGAGAACTTGAAAGCAACGGCTGTAGTCTTTTTGATTATTAAGATTCGGGCTTAGAGTCAAGCCCGGGTCAGGCTTAATCCGCAACGCATTTGCTGGCCTGACAAAGGCTCCGTTTTTAAGTCTCTCTAAACTCAGGGGCATTTGGAGATTGCGTCACATGATGAAGATTTCGAGTTTGGGAAAAACCGGTTTTCTGGTTTTTGGTGATTTTTAATTTTTTTTCTCTCTTCAGTGGACTTTCCCTCATTATGCTTCTCCCGTTGCCCTATTTCTCTCGTCTTTCTCATTCGAGTAACTCGCCCTCCCCACCCCATCCCCTAAGGATCCTCTTCCCCTCCCCAAGTCGAATATCCCCACTAACTCCTCCTCCCCACTCCATCCCTTAAGGATCCCCCTCCCCTCCCCAAAAAAATCGATATCCCCACTAACTACTCCTCCCTCACCCCATCCCCTAAGGATCCTCTTCCCCTCCCCAAGTCGAATATCCCCACTAACTCCTCCTCCCCACTCCATCCCTTAAGGATCCTCCTCCCCTCCCCAAATCGAATATCCCCACTAACTACTCCTCCTCACCCATCCCCTAAGGATCCTCTTCCCCTCCCCAAGTCGAATATCCCACAACTCCTCCTCCCCACTCCATCCCCTAAGGATCCGCCCCCTCCCCCTCCCCCCCACCCCCCAATCCCCTGTTTTTTTTTTTAAATTTCCTCGATAACAGAAGTCCTGTAAATCAGTCTTCTGACGAAGATGTCTGTTTGGGACTACACAGCTATGTAAACGCCCCTCTCCTCCTCCCACCCCCCCCCCCACTTTCCCTTGGGCAGAATTGTCCCCAAGGGGAAAACTCTGTTTGAGTCTGCTTTTGTTTGTGGCCACTTCCGTCTATTTGTGTCGTATTCGTCTGTTTGTGCACACAACATTAGCCTTTGTTGGTTTCTAAGATCCGTCCTTTTTTTTTAGTTTTGGTGTCTGGAGGAAAAATGGCGTCTGTTTTCGGTCCCTCTGAAAATTTGCGATCGCTAATTTTGGCGTTTGAAGAAAAGTCGGGTAATATCTCTTAATTTCAGTCAGCTTCTGGCTTGTTAACACTGATATTTGAAGGGAAGTAAGGCAGTATCATAGTTTGAATCATTTCTGTCATCCTTCTGAGTTTCCTTAAGTTTTGTATTTGGAGGAAAGTGAGGCAATACAGTTTTCTGGCTTCCAAATCTGGGTTTTTTTATTTTAGTTTCCGAGGGGAATTAGAGGAATATTTTGACGTCTTTCAGATTTGGTGGTCGCTTAATCTGACGTCTTTATCTCTTCGGTAAGAATTGAGGTGGAAATTAACTCACGAGGAGATGGTACGGTGGAATAAAGTATATGTATGAATTACCTCATCGAGGTCCTCCAGCTTTGATGATATACATTTCGGAGGAGTAATGAACACTGAAGTCTGGTATTTTCTCTCTTCTTCTTCTTCTCCTCTACCATAACTGCAACCCACAGCAGTCGAATATGAATCATGCACATCATTTTACTGGTTAGGCCAACAGTGACATACTGAATTTTAGGAAACGCCCCTTTTCGTTGTGTTTGGGAAATCAAGCAGGAAAACACACACACTAACAGAGAGAGAGAGAGAGAGAGAGGGGGGGATGCCACGCACGGATGCCCAGTGAACTTGCCCCAATGAAAGCCAGAAAGGGTAGTATACATAAGTTTGATGTATGTATCCGCTGCGCGTCCTGTAGAAGACGTTTCTTTGTCCCTAGCTATCAGGCCAGGAAAAAGGATACTCTCCCATACCAGGCGTATCCTTCGTGTGCAGTCCTTCGGATCAGTCAGTCACTCGAACGTCGCCTTTTGCTGCTGTCTAGGTGCTGCGGTTCCCAACGGGGGTTCCACGGAACCCCGTTTAAGGTTCTTTAGGCCATTATCAGGGGTTCCACACGAAATCGTGAAAGACGCTTGTATTACAAATGGAGGTGATGTGGATGGTGGATTACGTATGATTTATATTAGAAAGATAATTAATATCTATATATATATATATATATATATATATATATATATATATATCTATATATATTTATAATGTGCAGGGTGTCCATAATGTCCCAGTATCATTACAAGTATTTATTGCTTGTAATGGTACTGGAACTTTATGGACCCCTATCTATATATATATATATATATATATATATATATATAATATATATATATAATGTGTGTGTGTTTGTGTGTACACGCATATTAGTGTACTGTAGATAACGGTTCCCTGGGATACGAAAAATTATTTCACTGGTCCCTTCTAGGTATAAAGGCTAGTAATACTCACTGTCCGAGGGCCTAGATGGAACTAAAAAAAAATTGTTTTGGGGGACTGTTTTACTATTTTTTGTTGTTGGGGGGGGGGGGGGGGGGGGGGGGGGGGGGGGGGGGGGGGGGGGGGGTGGGGGGGGGGGGGGGGGGGGGCTCGTTCGCTTCAATTCGCCCCTTCTCGTCTTCGACAAGCCAGAGTAAATATGTACAATTCTAATCGCTGACGGGCGCGAGTGGGTATACTTTATGTAAGTCACTGGACGCTGACAGCCACAGCTATTCAGGGAGTTTTGCTTATCGCATTTTGTGTTGCGAGTTCTTCTTCTTCTTCTTCTCCTTCCCCTTCTTCTCCTTCATCTTCTTCTTCTTTCGACCTTATTAATCCCAGTGTATGGCAGTGTTGCGAGTTATGAGTCGGCAAATGCGAAGCGGCGTGGACGAGACTGCTGCCGTGTTGCAAATGTATTGCAAGTGTGTGCGTGTGTGTGTATGTTGCTTCGTTCTTTGCAAGTGTCGGGTTGAGGTCGATGTTCGCCAGTGTTTTTTCTTTATTATTATTATTTCTCTTCTGTCTGTCTGTCTGTCTCTTTTTTTTTTTTTTTCTTTTTTTTAGCGAATTCTTATTCGTTTTTTATATGGATTCCTCGCTTGATTTTTTTTTCAACAGACGCATATTAATTTTTTAAATGGAGATTCTTTCATAACTTGTTGTTTTCTTTTTGCAAATCCATATTAGCTTTTTTTTTAATGGATTCCTATCCTGAGATTTCATTTTGTTAGGACGCTCATATTAGTTTTTGAAATGGAGTTGTCGATGTTCGCTAGTGTTTTTATCTCTCTCTCTCTCTCTCTCTCTCTCTCTCTCTCTCTCTCTCTCTCTCCAGCAAATTCATATCCGGTTTTTACGTGGATTCCTTTCTTTAGTTTTTTATTTTTATTTTTCAAGCAAACATATTTTAATTTTTTAGAATGGAGACTCATTATTATTACTTAATTTTTGCAAGTCCATACATTCGACATTTTCGATTTGTTTCAGATAAAAAATTTTCATTTTCATGCGATAGTCATTATTATTCGGTCATTTTCATTCTGTCTCGTCAGAATTATTCTTCATTTTCATTCTGTCATACGTCAGAATATTCTTCATTTTCATTCTGTCATACGTCAGAATATTCTTCATTTTCATTCTGTCATACGTCAGAATATTCTTCATTTTCATTCTGTCATATGTGAGAATATTCTTCATTTTCATTCTGTCATATGTGAGAATATTCTTCATTTTCATTCTGTCATATGTGAGAATATTCTTCATTTTCATTCTGTCGTAGGTCTGAATATTCTTCATTTTCACTCTTGTCATACGTCAGATATTCTATATAACCATACTCCTACAGTACTAGCAGAGCAGCAGCCTACATCTGCATACTGTCACATGTCATTATTTCATTTTTATTTTTTTTTCTTTCATCTTCCACTATTCTTTTGGGAGAGTCTATCCGAGGACAAAGACTCCCTCTAATTATGTGCTTAGAAGTAGCTTAGACGCAGCAGACGAGAACGGGTGATTTATATGCATGTCTTTGCGTAATTATAGCATTTATATACGTTCGCCACTTGCTTCAGCATTCGTGCAGGCGTTTGCCGTTTATACTAATGTCTCCTCGTGACGGAGATGTTTGTTCGGTATAGGTTTATGTATATATATATATATATATATATATATAATATATATTATATATATATATATATAAATTCGCTAATGGAGAATAGTAACACACTAATATCAATCTCAGTGTTATCTTCAATTATATATTTATTTAAAAAAAATATATCTCTCTCTCTCTCTCTCTCTCTCTCTCTGCTCTCTCTCTCGTCTCTCCAAACATACATTTTAATATATATATATATATATATATATATATATATATCTATATATATATATTATATAGAAAAAAATGAATAACTTGGATCTCAGTAAAGGGTCCGAATCGGGTACCGAAAGTACTCGGCTAACTCGTTTTTTTCATTTTTTTCCTTCGTGGCAAAAATACCTTTATATAATTGTATATATATTATATATATATATATATGTATATATATATATATATATATATATATATATATATATATATATATAGAGAGAGAGAGAGAGAGAGAGAGCGAGAGGATGAGAGAGAGATGGTATTTCTTAAGATAACACCTGAGTTTGATATTAGTTTGTTACTATCCTCCATTAGCGAATTTCTCTCTCTCTCTCTCTCTCTCTCTCTCTCTCTCTCTCTCTCAGCCAGCAACAAAAACCTAACCCCATTAAAAAAGACGTCGTTCCCGCTCGCTGCCAAACGAGGTCAAACAGGACCCCGCGACGAGCGACGGGAGGGGAGGTCACTCCCAAAAACAGACAGAAAGTACGAGTTGTACTTCAACTCGGTGGTACGTGAATAGATCCTGTTGTTGCGGCGCGTCAAAACCCTCATTCGGCGAACTTACGCTCGTCGTATATTTCAGAGCAATGATGTATGATCCTGAGATAAACTTGTTTTTTTTTTTTTTTTTTTTTTTTTTTTTTTTTTAATCGTCTACTCTCGAGTTCTTTCTGGGAATTTGATCAGTGAATTACATGGTTTATTTTCGTGTTTGTAGTTCTCAGGTTTTATGTGGGTAAGTGGGTTTAGTGTTCTTGCGACAGGGGCGGGTTTGATAACGTATAATATACTATATATATATCATATATATATTATATATATATATATATATATATAATATATACCACACACACATTTTTCCTGAAGATTGTACAGTTAAAAACGTTTACATATTTTCAAGGGAAATTTCTCATAGATTTTCTTTAGGACTTTCACATATATTTTCATAGAAATATTAAAAATTTTTATGAAAATTTCTCATAGATTTTCATGGAAATTAACCATTGATTTTCTTGGAAATTCCATAGAGATTATCGTGGTAATTTCACAATGATTTAATGAAAATTTCACATAGATTATAATGGAAATTTCACATAGATTCTCGTGGAAATATTACATGGATTCCCATGAAAATATTACATAAATTCCCATGAAAATATTACATAAATTCCCAAATGAAAATATTACATAAATTCCCATGAATATATTACATAGATTTGCATAAATACTACATAGAATACCATGGACACTTACATAGAAATTTATGGAACTTTCATCTGGATTCTCATGGAAATTTTGCTTTGAATTTCATGGGAAATCTCACAGAAATATCCAAACAGTCTTCGTGGAATCCCGCTCGCGAATCTCCAATAAACCCCAGCTTTCAGTTTCAGCGTAATTTCGTATAGAGACAGTTCAACGCTTACTGGACAAGCAGAGAGAGAGAGAGAGAGAGAGAGAGTTAGTTAGTTCATTTGCCTCTCTGGTGTGGCTGACATTTCCTGTAGTAGTGACGAGATCCAGCCCTAAACGCTTTAGTTATATACAACCAGGTATTACAGTCTACGAGCAATTGCTCGTTCGGGTGACTTGTGCATCTTCGAGGAAGAGCTACGCGGAATCCCAATGCCTGCTGAAGCCGAGGCCTTTTTCGGCAACCCCAAGGCCTCATTGAATCACGTGACTTCCCCCAAACCCCCTTCCCCTTTCCCCCGTTCCCCCCTACCCAATCTGCATCATTGGATTCTGTGTACCGATTAATTGGTAGTCCGCTCGCGTTATGCAGTCTTAATTTAAAGGGTGAAATCTTTGCATTCGGTATAGCATTGTTAGTGTGTGAGTTTTTATTTTCGGGGGGTGGGAGGATTGGGTGTGGGGTGGGGGACAGTGGTTCCTTTTGCGTAAGCAACGCAAGCAAGCAAGCAAGCAAGCAAGCATGCGAGTTGCCTTAGTTGAGATGGTGTATTAATGTGCTTATATATCGTCGCTGGCCCTCGTCAAATTGATTATATAGTCAATTAGGTGGACCAGTTTTAATCTTTTTGCGTCTTTTGATTTTTTGTTTTGTTTTTCTGTTTCCTTGTATGTTGAATTTGAACCTCTGGTTTCCTTGTTTATCGAATAGATTAACCTTTTGTTTTTGTATCTAATTTAGTGAACAGGATTGAGTCTGTAAAATAAATGTGTGTGATATAGTATATAATATACGTATGTTTATGTATATATATATATATATATATATATATATATATATATATATATATATATATATATATATATATACACATAATTATTATGTTTCTTCCCCACCTAATTGTCCAACTCCTTCAACAACTTCCATTGGTCAGTTAAGAACAGATCCCCGAAGGCAAATGTCTGAGATTCGATAAATGTTTCTCTTTAGTCTCGCGAAGCAGTTGAACGATGATAATGAGACAGTATTAACAACCTAATCACCTTGAATGAACAAGCAGCTCAGATACTGGTATGGGAACCTCATAGGCCAGTTCAAGTCTTAGCTAATGCAATTGTGGATTTGGTTTGATTCGGTTTCTGTGGTCGATAGTTAATAGATTTTAACTAATTAGGTTTACGCTGTAGGAGCAAGAGCCCGTGCTGGCATAAGGCCAGCTAAATCTAAATCTAAAACAACAACTCCTTAGGGATCAGTTTATTCCTTTATCAAATAGGGTAGGGAACATTTTATTCATTTATCAAATAGGGCTGGGAACATTTGATCCCTTTATCAGATAGGGTAGGGAACATTTTATTCCTTTATCAAATAGGGCAGTGAACATTTTATTCTTTTATTATCAAGTAGGGTAGGGAACATTTGATTCCTTAATCAAATAGGGCTGGGAACATTTTATTCCTGTATCAAATAGGGTAGGGAATATTTGATTCCTCATATCAAATACGATAGGGAACATTTTATTATTTTAGCCAATAGTGAACATTTGAGTCCTGTATCAAACAGGGTAGGGAACATTTTATTCCTTTATCAAATAGGGTAGGGAACATTTTAATCTTGTATTAATTAGGACGAAGGATTACTTTTATTTCCAATAAAAATTATGGTAAGAAACATTGTAACCATTCATTAAGTAAGGACCAAGTTTTCTGTTACTTCAGAGAAAAATGACGATAAGGAACATTTTAATCCTTTGTCAAGGAGCGTATCCTTGCAGCATTTCATAAGGATTTTTTCTCCAGAAACTGTAGGATTTTTTTTTAGCAGTGTATTCAATTTGTTTATTCCCATCAAGGAGTCCTTTGTCGTATAGAATCCTTGGGGTGTTTTACATCCCTGACTCGTGTTAAGGTCAGGCGAGCGTCTTTCGTCCCTGTAGCAACCTCTCTCTCTCTCTCTCTCTCTCTTATTGAATATCAGTCCCCCTTTCTGACAACAACGCGATGTTTATTCTCGAAACAAAAGTTTAATTGAAACGCGAAACATTCTTCTCGTTAGTCGTCTTTCCCCAAAGAAGTTGTTGACTCAACCGGAGAGTAAAATATTGAATATTTCTCTGTATTTTCCTTACTTCCCTATTGTTTCATATATATATATATATATATATATATATATCATATATATATATATATATAATATATATATTATATGGATGTATATGTAAATGGTTCATATTTGAATAGAGAGAGAGAGAGAGAGAGAGAGAGAGAGAGAGAGAGAATATTGCAAAGTAAGATACATATATAT